>NC_138912.1:10227555-10737555 GCF_965231255.1 Vanellus vanellus | reverse complement strand
GGTTTTTTTGTTTGTTTGTTTGTTTAGCCCACAGCCTTCGCAGATTAAACTGCCACTTAAAAAGCAAACCTGGAACCACTCAAGGTCTCCACCGTTTGAAACTGTTTTAATTTTTTCCTACGTTTATTTAGTCCTGCTGTTTCGTTCTTTGAGGGGTGCGGGGAGGGGGGGTGAACTCGCTCGCGTGAGTCACCCAGATGTGCGCAGGGAAGACAAGTGTTTGCAACCGGTCTCCTTCAGTGCCTCGTCTGCAGCGGCATCCGTCCCGCATGGCAGTCACAGCATCCGTCCGGCATGGTGATCGCTCTCCCTGCCTCCAGCATCCATCAGCACTAACAAACTCGTGAAAGTGAGGAGGGGAAGAAGGTGGCCACGGTTTCCTTAATTATCCCCCGTTAAACCAGCCTTTGTGGCTTTTGCCCCTGTTGCAGAGTAACTACTTTGCAACTTTAGGGAAAGGGATAAATAAGAGATGAGAAACTGACTCTTGGCGAACTGGGATGCTGTGCTTTGCCCTCGGTACCCGGCTCGGATTTAGGAAGCGGGCGTCTCGCCACTCTCATAGGCGAGAGCGAGGTGCAGGGGAGAAGGCTTCATCCACGCTTAGTTCAGCGATGCTCTCTGGGTACCCCTGTTTATTCTCGCTGCTGCTCAGGAGCAGCTTGGGAAAACACAATAGCCAGGGCACCGTAACATTAGCGATCTCGAAGCTCCTCTTGCATCGCTTTTACAGCGGGGTCAGTGTTTACAGAAATATTAAATGCTAAAGGGGGGGGGAGAGACCAGAGCTAATGGTAAAGGTCTGCCAAATGTCACCTCAGTGTTACAATGACAAGAAAATATACTTTCCTTACAGCTCTCCCCCTAAGAAATTTGTTCTGAGGGATTTGACAATCTTGCAGATAAAGTGACTGCTTGCTACACTTAACTGATCATGCTCCCTCACGGCCGGCCGGCGTTTCCTCGCTGCACTTAGTAATACCTGTGCAACCTGGGTTGTAGTAGCATTGTCACTGATTTCCAAGGTAACTGCTTTTTAGGTCTTCTGAGCAGGCATACCTGCGTAGGGGGGGGAGAAAGGCTTTTCCCCACTCTCTGGAAGGATGATGGTAAAGTGCTATATAGGAAAAGAGAGGAGGCTTCTCTAAATTTTGATAACCGCAGCCGACAATTTAGAAATAAGACACTTCTCACAGCCAACATGACAGTGGATTTTGAGCATTCAGAAAACACCAGGCCAAAAAACTGGAGACATCTTGATCTTTTAAGACAGCTTTTCCAGTACTTTAAGTGAAGGGGGGGAGCAGGGGAAAAAAAAAAAAAAAAGAGAGAGAAAAGCTGCAAGGAAAATAATACAAAGCCAGCACAATTGGCATCTAGACAGTAAAGAAAAAAGTTTTTGAGGTTAAGAGAAGGAAAGACAAAGCTGTTATGTACCCGAGGGATGCAATTTTAGTGGGAATGGAAGATATGAGTGGTAAAGGAGGAGCACTTGCCTCTGGGTTCTCTCTCTTCCAGCAGTTCGGCTGCTGGCATCTCAATTTGAATTGCTGGGTGAGTAGCACTTTCTGTGTGCGCGCTTTCCGTCTTGACCATTGAACTTCTGATGTGACTCCTCTACCTCTCCCCCTCTCTCCCTCTCCTTTTCTTTCCTCCTGTGTGGAATCAAAAAAAAAAAAAAACGGGGGGGGGAATCAAGCGAGCATCTCCAGCTGTGACCTTTGTTAGCGACGTTGTTTTTATTTATTTATTTTATGGTAATTGTCTTTTTTAGTAGGGGGAAGCGTGACTTTTCGATGACACTTTAATTTTACAGCAGTGGCGAGGAGCGAGCGGCAGAGCGCCGTTTTGTCGCGACACAATGGTGCAGCGGGGCAGAGTTGTTGCACTCCTCCTCTTTGCCCTTCCCTCCGCCTGATTTTGGGGTTTGGTTAACAGGAAGGGGGGGGGGGATTTTTTTTTTTTTCATGCATCCGGGGTCGGCTCGGGGTGTGTTTTGGGGGAGTGGGGGGTGTTTCAGAGCCTGGTGTACAGCAGGTTTCAGGGGCTGATTTCTGGATGCGGAACAATGGTTAGCAGCGAGGGAGAAGCGTGTGCGCGTGTATTAGCTGTGCGTTACATCCGCAGTCATACATTCACACAGTGACCATGACATCACTAGCTTTGCTTTTCTTTTTCTCCTTTGGGGCGGAGGGGGCCACTTCAAAGCTTTCTTCAGTTCAGTACGATATTTCCTTAACTCTGAAACCATGAAGGTAAAAATGTTTTGAGTTGGTTTGTTGTTTTTTGGTTTTTGGTTTTGTTTTTTTTTTTTTTTTAAGGAGAAAAAGTTGGTTTGTAGCAGGGCACATACATTACAGTTAAGGGGGTTTGGAGATGGAATGGTTTAACTCTTGTCATACACAAAACGAGATTTTTATTTTTTTTAAATTATTATTAAAAATAGTATGTAGTAGTTTTTAATTGGGTGCTTTTGATCCTGTGTTTAGTTGACACAGATTTTCTGAATTCGTCGGAAAGCTCAGCTGTAATGTGAAAGGTGAAAATTTTAGAGGCACTACATAAAAACGATTTCACCCCATGATAAAGGTGTATGAAAAATAATACTGAATGTTGATAAATATGAGATAACATGTGTTTTGACCCAGTGGTTCTGTGTTCGTTATCAGAAGTCCATGAGGCTTTTTTTCTCCTATTAATGTATATTACAAAAAGTGAACCTACCCCTCAGCCAGTACTGTGCCTTGCACGTAATTATACACAGAAAATAGAAATGTATTTAAAAATGTTAGAATGCATCACATTTTCACCTGAGGTTTTGTGGGAATCTTGAGTTTTCTGCTGTTTTCTTTTCGAACTCTGCCAGGCGTTCTTGGAGAGTCACTTCATCCAGGAGGAGGATTTCTATCACTTCAGTACTCAGAGATGCCTTTGCCTGAGTAGCTCAGTTGATTTATTTGCCTGTTCTTGCATAAGGCAAGGGATAAAATTTTGTAGAATTCGCCTAAAACGAATTAATCTAAAAGGAAAGCTATTTAGATGTTTATTTTTTCACTGCATGTTGTGGCATACGCGGGTTTTACATGGCTGGTGATGAGATCTCGGAAGCGTTTTACCTTTAGAAGAATTCTTTTTGTTGGGACTTGGGGCGAAAGGCCTGACGGCGCTGTACAAATGTGCCTGTTTCTTTTCGTCCAAAATATTTGCAAGGTGGTTTTGCTTCTGATGTGCATTTAACATCACGTTTTTAGGGAAACTTTGTTGAATTTGTTCGGGAAATAATTGACCTGGAGTTAGTTAATCTCATCACTCAATTGTTCTGTGGCAGCATGTATTGTTTTTAGCACAATAAAAAATGAAAATGTTTTTTAGAGCTGTGTTATTTGTTAAGCTATTTAATATATGTTTGCTAGATATATTGCGTATCGATATTGAGCACAGTCTGCTATAATTTGTGAATACTGCACTTTGAAAAGCTGAACTGAAAGCTTGGCATCATACATTAAGGCATGTGTGTGCGCGTTTTTTAATAATACTGGTATTACTGAAATTGCCAAATACAAGTGGGTATAGGCATGCATGCTAATTTTTTTTTTTTTTTTCATTTCTTGCAGTTTATTAACAGCTTCACACTGAAGTTTTTACTGTAGGCAGAAGTCACAGATACCCTAACAAAATCAGTAGAGTTATTTCTCCTACAGTATATGTCTGTCTAGTGCTGAAATATGTGATGTATATGCAAGAATTAAAGCTGTTTATAATGTGGCATTTTAGAGGATGCTAGGCAGTAGGTAAAACTGCGTTAGTAGGTATTCATACAAAGCACGTAACAAATAAGGTCTGTCGGGGCAATTACAGGCACCCTTCTGCTTATATTCACTTCTTCCCCCTCATCTTTTCTGAATTTTTGTGCTTGCATTATTGCTCTGTATCTCCCCCCTCTCCACCCCCTTTACGGTCAGGACAGTTTCCTGAAGACCTGCTCAGGTTTCACCAGTCTCCTTTGCTTCGTGGTTGTGTATCCAGCACACCTTGTACTGGTACTGCTGAAGAAAACAGTGATTTTTTGGGGTTAGTCTAATGTATGCCAAGTCTTTCTGCTTTTTGCCTTGTTAGATGTGAACGAAGGCTTGCCTGCTCTACGGAGATAATATCGGTCTAGTAATTAACTAACGTATGCGAAGAAAGCGCTGAGTATTTGTCAGGTTGGGGAAGAAACCGTGTCTCTCCTTTTGTAATGGAAGAAACAGATCTGGGCACCGTGGTGCCTGAAACTTGAAGGGTCTGAGCATTACCCTGTCCCCCTTGTATGGGGAAATTCACCTGTTGATCAGATCATCTCTAATTTTGAGATACAGCGTGAGGCTGGACATGTGCAGGCCACAGTTCCTGGGCTGTAGGCTGGGGTAACTCCCGTGTCCAAACCGGTGTTTAGGTCAGGCAGAGCAGATGCAGCAGTGCTCTCCCTTTATCAGTAGAGCATTTAGAGAACGAATGAGGTAAAATCTAACTGGCATCAGTGTAGTTCCAAGTGATGCTAAAGGGTCTCAAAACACACAGCAGTGTCCAAGCAGGTGCTTCTCTGGGTCTGACCTGACGTTGGAGTAGCACCACATGGCCCAAGGATGCAGCACTTCGCTTGTATTTAAAACCTCAAGTTGCCTTTTTTATTTTTTAATTTTACTTAAAAAAAAAAACCCAAAACACCTAAATACTGTAGCAGTAAGATTACAGTCCACAACAGCTTTGAAAGCAAAGTGTGAGCACACTTAATACTAACATTTTACTACCAGTGTTTTTAATTCTCCCGCAAACTACCAGGCAGTAATTAGATAGCTAAACCCCAGTTCTTCCCCTTTTACGCTAGAGGATTTGGCGTATGCTAATTGTCACCAGATCATTTCACATAATTGCCTTTTGGCGAAATTAAGTGGAAATTTCCTGAACATCTTAAACCCCCACTCCTCCCCCCCCCTTCCTCCTTCCCCCAGTACCTTCGCTCCCTTACAGGAAGGATGCCGAAAATGTCAAGCAGGGTGGCTTAGTGCTCCAGTGTGCAGGGGGCACTTCATCATCCCTAAAGGGGAAAAAAAAAAAAGCAAGCTATTATTTTCTTGAATGAATTGCTGGACACTTAAAGCCAGGAAGCTGATTTTGTTGTTTTGTCTGAGAGATTGCTAATAGAGCATGGGTTTGGGTTTTTTTGTTTGTGGTTTGGTTTTTTTTTTTTTTTTGGAAAGCTGGCAGTTCTTGCAGGAGCAGGTAGGCACTCGCTGGCCTGGGAAGTGGTCAGGGAGGGAGGGGGAAGAAGCAGAAGGATGCAAAAATGTGGTGTCCCCCTCCCCTTTTTTTTTTTTTTTTTAAATTAAGGGAAAGGCAGTGGGGGGTTGTTTTGGGTTGGTTGTTTTTTTTTTTTTTTTTTTTTGGTCAAGCTCTGTTTGGGGGGGTGGGTATTGTCCCAGCACATGGTTGTCAGTGCTCCTGTCATCATTTGCGTGAAAGAGGAAAATGAGCCTTTTTTTAGCAGGGAGTTGTGATTATCAATGGGGGCCTTGTCTCCCGCTACAATGGGCAGTTAGCTTAGGGCAGGACCTTAGGCAGAAATCGGCTATGTTAAACTGTGAAAGGGCTCAGGCCACTGTATCAGCCATAATGGAGCAAGGGGAAGTAGTTTTCAGGAGAAAAATGCTTAGTCAGGTGTGAAAGCATCCTTAAAAAAAATAAACTGTGACTCCACTAGCTAAACAGAGCCAGGTAAAATTAAATCTGCGACCTTCACAGGAAGCGCTTCATCACTGGCACTGAATTTTTACACTTGGGGAGGGGATGAGGACCGAGTTACATATAGCTGGTGGGTTTGGTTGGCTTTAGCTTTTCAGTTAAGCAGAATGGTTTGTAGTTTCCTTGCTGAAGTTTGGGGTGCCAGCCAGAGCGGCCGCTGATGTGGGTGATCCCCGGGGTCGGAGTGGTGCTTACTGAAAAAAACCCAACTCTCTTATGAGCATCCTTGGAGCTGCAGAGCAGCTCGGGAACATCTGCTGGCGCTTCACTGGCCATAGTCAGCAGAACTGCAATAGCACCATCTGGAAAATACAGAGCGACAAGTTACAAACCTGTTTTTTTGATATGAACTGGTATAGAATGGCACCCTTTGCTAAGCCCGGGGAGCAACTCCAGGAGGGCCTGCTAATTCAAGACCACTGTCGACCTTCTGCATCCACCCTGGAGGAGGGGAAAAGGCTGACAAACCCTCTTCTGTGCTGCTTTTGTTTTATTGTATTAGGCTCATAAAGGCACTTTCAGGGCCCATCTTTCTTCAGCAGAAAGGGAGAGCAATGGGGAAGAGGAGGACGTGGCAAAAAAGGCAGGCGGAGCTCTAGCTCCATTTGTTTTCAGTGTCTGTTGATTAATAGGTTTTAAGGTGAATGGTGAGCTCTCGTTCCTCCTCCCTTACCCATAGAGGGCTCCGGGGGTCCGGGGCACAAGGGCTTGATCAGTCCATCCCAGCTGCGGGCGGTCGGGGGGTGCCTGGCGGGCGGTAGCCCGTCCCTGCCTGGCGAGCAGGGCTTGAGGCTTTAAGTCCGCTTAAAAGGTCACCCCGGGTCGGGGAAGGGGGTCTGTCCCCGGCTGCGGGAGTCCCGGGCTGTGCTGGGGCAGGAGCATCCATCCCCCCTGCCCTCCCCTGCCCGTGGCAGCGGAGTCTCCCTCCCGCTGTTTCTCTGAGGCCGAAGGCTTGGGCTGCACCGATGCTGCAGTGGCATGATGGCTTGTTTTCCGACTGGGTGGCTTTTTTTTTTTTTTTTTGCAGACCCGCTTTTACTAACACCACAATGTCCCGGCGAGGACAAATCCTCTGGCCTCTCTGGCATGTTTTTCTCTGACTTGAGTCGGTACCATGTTTTTATTACCAAAGCCGAACAAGCTATGAATTCGCAAACAAAAATTGCAGTAACAAATTCTTCCTATTTAAAGGTTGGTTCCTCTCTGTGTGCTCAACAATACAATGTTTCATCTCGTGCAAGTCTTGCGTTGCTTTCAGAGACTTGGGTACTATTGATTTATACAGCATGTATTAACTTCTTCAATAAACGGGGAGTATTCATCAGTGGGGTGTATTAAATTGGGCTGTATACGCATAGAAGCATCTTTCATCCTGTTAATGAAATGTCCTTACCATGCAACAAAGACTAATACACAGCAATTTATACACACAAGCCCCTGCAGTTTAAATCTGAAGTTCAGATATTTTTTTTTTTCTCCCCTAAAGGCACCTATCAGAACTTGGGCTAAATGGGTCTCAGTATCCCTCTCAAACATACATCAGTCCAAAATTTGTTGTGGTGGCGGTTCTCCCCCGCCCCCCCATTCCAGAGCTCCAGTAATGCTTAAAGTCATCCGTGTTTAAGCGCTCCCAGAAGTATTTCAAATTCATATAGAGAGATTTAGTAGTTGAGTCCCTGTGGGGACAATTTCCTCTGGTTTGCTTCAGGCGGGGGTTATCAAGAAAAGCAAACTTCTCTTGTTTTTTTGCAGTTCTTTACCGTGCCCTCTAACCCAGCGTGAGACCCCAGCTTTCAGTGGAGAGGAGTGATTTATCAGCAGATGACTTGGTACTTTGTAGATGCCGGGATTTCTGTCTAGAAATCTCCACTTGTTCCCATCCTATTACCACATGCCCTGATGCTAATCTGCGCGTACCAGTGCAGCTCCCCTTTCTGGGCCTGACATAGCCATAAATGGAGTTCTTCGAGTTGCCAGAGAAATTCCTGCATCTCACAATGGCTTTTAGCTTAAAACTACCCTTGATAAAGTACTCGCAAATGTATGTTGGAGAAGGGCCTTTTGCAGAGGGACGGCTGAGGTCACCTAATAGGTGTCTCCTATTGATGGCTTCTGTGGTTTACCTTTCACTGCCAGTGGATGGGGTTAGGACCACACTTGTTACTCAGGCAGAGCTCCCATTGACTTCAAAGGAGGATGCGTGTGCGGGATTAATCCTGCTCTTTCCCAGCTAGTCCTTTCTTTTTCTCTTTTCCAAGGAAGCGTAGTTAACTTCAGGAATGCTGCTTTTAAAGAGCAGTGTATGTAGCATATTATGTATCATTAGCTTGGCTTGCAAATTGTGCGTGCTATTCAGAGCATCCCAGTGTGTGATGAACAGTGCAGAACACAAACCTAGCCTGGGGTAGTGATACAGATGCGCACTGATGTGCAGGGGCAGTGGATCACACTCCTCTGTCCCGGAGAGCGTATTTTTAAGCATTTAGGTGACAGTTTCCCCTTTTCCCCCGGTACATTCTCCCCGCACCTCTGCCCCAGCATCATTAGGGTGGCAAAAAAGTATCCTATCCTTACTTCCAGTACCTTTGTACGGATTGTCTGTTTACGTGCAGGGCGGTCACGGGAATAAAATTGACTTACCTGGGGAAAAGTTTCCAGACTAAGGTTCAAACTCCTGGTTGTTGATTTTTGACTTTTTTTTTTTTTTTCCTTTTGCTTTTTATTTTTCTCTGAAAGGTGTTAAGTAAAATATGTAATAATTTGGCACTTGTGCCGTTATGTGGAGATATTGTGGGGGGTCTTGGTATATCAAAGCAGTGGATGGTAGTTTCCCATAGTTTACGTGTAACCCCCTATAGTGTATCTGGCTTTGGTGATACAGGCGTGTAAGTCCAGCTTTCCTCTCACTTGTTGGTTCTTGTTTGTCGGCTTAAGTCTGACCCTCTAATGTTATTCTGTCACTTACTTATTTTTTTAACTAACCAGTTCCAGTTTCTACACAAATAAGCTCTCCATGGAAGACAGCCCTCAATGCCGGTCAGGATCTGGGTGAGGGTTTTTTGGAATGATGCAAAGATAGACTTGGGAGAGCACAGAGCTATAGCAGCTACCAACCACACTGTGTATCACTGAATAGCAAGAGTTCACACAATTCTTGGCCAGCAAAAACCCCTCTTATTGGGAATGATTGTTTTTTGTGAACCAAATCAAGTAGTCATTTGGCATTCAGTGTCATGTGTTGTTGAGTAGATGGCTGCTGCTTTGCATGGTGTGTAGTACGATTTGTTACGTGAAGCCCATCCCAAACCGTTTGGTTACTTCCAGACTGCTTTGGTTGATTCACTTGGAAGAGAACAGATTTTGGGTTAGAGCATCTCCTTCAGCTTTTTGAATTAAGGGGGTAAATCCCCCCAGCTCCTGATGCAAAACCATTATGGGTCTGTGTGGCCAAAAGTTGTCCTTGGTTGTACAACTGGCAGAAGACCTGTCCTACAACCCAGCCAGCACAACGTGCTGTAATTCATAGTGTCGGCTGTCACGACTGCGCTCTGTCCTGCATCGTGGCCACTTGATGCGGAACTCTCTCCTGCGCTACGAGTGTGGTATTAGAGGGAAATCATTCCATGGAAGGGCTGCAAAAAGAAATACGCAGGGTACAAGTTGTGGGAAACATAAGCGCTGCTAATTAGCTCGCTTCTCTGGGGTGCAGACTTTATTTGCGGTTTCTCAAAGGGGTGAGTCAAATAGCCACATACGGCAGGGGCTGGGGCTGGGGCTGGGGGAGCCTCCCTGGGTCAGGGGTTGGAGGAGCCAAAGCTGAAACTTTGCTTGCCCAAAGCACGATGAAAGGTCTTCTTGTTTATTCGGGGGAAGACTGATGTTTCTTTTCCTTGTAGCTCTCAGTCTGTCTTCCCTCTCCCCCCCCGCCCCCCTCCAGTCTAGAAAATCATTCTCAAAGAATAACAATTATTTTTAAAATGCTTTTAAGGGAAGCTCACAGCATTCCAACCAAGTTCAGACAGTAGTTTGTCTAAAGCGGCACGGCGCGGGCGCGTGTTTGGGGTGCTGGGGAGCGAGCGGTGGGGTGGGAGCCGGCCTCGGGCAGGAGAACGAGCAGGAGAGCGCTGGCAGACCCCGAACGGCAGCGGCGCTATCGGGGGCCGCCGTGGCATCACTACTTTATTTTAATGTGATTCCTTTTACTTGATGTTAATGCAAGTTGTTCCTTACTTAAAGTAATAAAAGGAAATGAAGACACATTCTAAAATGAAACCTGACTCTAATCCATTCATCATCTAATACCAGCCTCTTTATCTTTGCTGGTACCTAATCTGGTTAAATGTCCCTGTTGTAGGATTTTAGTGAAAATCCTCTATGGGGAATAGGGTTTTTTGCAATTGGATTACTCGCAGTAAATGGTCCAGCAGTTCGCTTGTTTCAGCTTAATTTTTCCTTTGTGATCTTGTGAGGGTAAGTTACAGTTCAGCCTGCCTTTTCCTTTCATTCATTCACTCCTCTTCTTTTTTTTTTTTTATTGTTGTTAAGAAAAAAATTTTTTTCCCCCAGAGCTAGGAATGTGACAGGGAAAATCTCATGATATCTGCGTGATTATTCCCCCCACAAGAGCATTAATTTCAATGGCCTTATCTGGGGGTTTTTTGCCATTATTTATATAGCTGAATATTTTAGTAGCCTAATTCATCAGTATCCAGTTTCCATTTATTAGGGCTCTCTGATGAATTGATAATTAATCAGCTCTTCTAAAATATATATATATAAAATATGCAGGTGATCGCTTGTCAGCTTAATGCTTGCTGATGAAGGGAATACTCTAGCACTACAAAGGCTTTTTATCTGGAGTATTTGCAATGAGCAGTAAAATGCAGAACTGAAAGCGAGGACAGGAAGGGGAAAGGAAAAGACCTACAGGTCAGTGAGCATTTGGGTCTGGTGCTAATTAAATGGGGGACTCTGTCAGCCCCTCACTGAGGAGTCTGCCTGCATCTTCGAGGTGAAGCACAAGATGATAAAATAGAACGGAAAAAATTTTAAAGAATTGCTGTTGCTCCGTACAGGAGCACGACAGGTCAAAAAGATTAAAGAAACTCAAGAGCAGGGAAAGTGTGTGAGGAGGTTTTAAGCAAGACGGTGGGAAAGCTGCAAGGGTGACACCGAGAAGGAATGTGGAAAAGTCTGAGGACCGTGTTGAAACCCTCAAGTTTCTCTATGTCATGCCTGGTGCTGCAGTGGGGGGTAGCCGGCACTCCTCTAACGCCGTCAACCTTTTTCTCTTGACAGTCTAACAAAGTGCCAGTTGTGCAGCACCCACACCATGTACACCCTCTTACGCCGCTTATCACGTACAGCAATGAGCACTTCACACCGGGAAACCCTCCTCCACACTTACCAGCCGACGTAGATCCCAAAACAGGTAGGTGCGAAAAAGCTTTGGGGGTTTTTTTTAGAGAGTGGGTGGGTGGATCTTTCCATTTTGCGTATTAGGGGTAAAGAGTGCGGGAGGAAGGATTTCCCGTGCTGGAGCACCAGAAGGGGCATGTAAAAATGGCAAAGACGTGCAAGAACACGGCCAAAGTAGTTTCTTTTTAAGCCAATTAGGCTTCAGAAGGAAACCTACTGGGTGAATTTTCATAAAGCTTCTGCAGGGTGACACCAGAGTTGCATGTGTGGGGTCGTTCGCAGGTGTGTTTCTTTGCAGGCATGATACCCCATCTAGTAGTTCGATCTACCAAGCGCTTGGTTTGCATGCACGACCCAGAGAGTTAAACGTGTACGTTCTGTGATCTGCACTTACAAAATTGCAGCTGGAATTTTAAAGGTGGTGGGTCATGACCGGTTTCAAAATGAATCTCTTTTAATTCCCCAAATCCCATTGTTTCTGTGTCAGGAGTTCAGCCATTTTTCTCCTATAATGTTGAATTTTCATCCACTCTAACTACTTAGCTCCAGCTCTATACTTGCAACCCTTTTCCCCAATGTAAGTCTACCCAACTCTCGGTTCAGCCTGAAGGGCAGTCGTCTTGAATATAGAGCACCGCGTAAAACCCTGACTAGATTTATTGGTGTTATAGAGTAGAATTTACATGTTATTCTAACTTTTTAAGAGTCCCTGTTTAACCTGAGGGCCCAGAGAAGTCAAACAGTGTCAGTCTTCTTTCTTCGGGCTGCACTGAGATCCAAGTGACAGTGGTTTTGTTTTTGTTAATCCAAATCTCAGCTAGTTAATTGGAAAGTACATCAGAAACTGAATTCACGTCAAAGGAATCGCTCTGTGTCGGCCCTAACGTACGCAGATAATTTATCTAAAGCGCAGCCCTTCGGTGAGGCCGTGCATTAGCTGGTTTTCACTCCTCATGCTTCAATTGGGGACCCCCTTTTAATTGTGTTTAATGCTAACTTCACATGGCTTAAAAGGAATCCATCTCGCCATCCCTGGATATTGCAAGTGAGTGGCATAGTCAACCTCTCATTTAAATAATGGTAGTACAGGGAATAGCTTTTAAATGGTTATCGTAAAACATATGATTAACGTCTGTAGACTGTTTACTTTTCTTCTGTGAACATTCTTTCAAGTGTGCAAATAGCTCGCCGGATGGTTAAAGCCCAGTTAATCTGTTTGGGTTTTGTAATGGAGAAAAAGCAATGTCTGCATGAAAATGTCACACAAGGAGATTTAATTTAGAGATTAAAAGCTTCCTGAGTGACTTAAAAAAATAGTTTTTAGCCATGAATACAGTACCCCTTCCTTTTAATGCTCTCTGTTTTAATTTGCTTCTGCTGTGTAATTGTGCTCTGGCTTGTTAATTGAAAGACCCAGTCTTGTAACCCTTACTCCTCTGAGTAATTCCTACTTGCTCTGAAGGTAAGGAGCACGAAGATTGAAGGCTTGCGTCTGGAGCTGGTGTCTGCTCCGCCAGTGGGAGCTGCACGAGTTTCGGAGGACAGATGAGCTCTCTGTCCTCCCCTGCACACCTCCGGCGTCTGCCCCCTGTTTTAGCAAGCACTTCCAGGGGTTCTCCCCTCCACTTCTAGGTTTTGGGAAGGTTTCCTAGGTTTGCTCAAAAGCAAACATCATTTGCGATTGTAATGACTTTGTAGCTCATTTTGGAGGTTACTTTGGAATAACGCCATGCTATCGAGTACGCAGTCAAAGTATGGGCAGGGCCTGGACTCTTTTGGTGATTTTGAGACTAAAATAACCATGAAGTTGATACTGGGACCATCTTTCTGTTGAGTGTTTAAGACAGCACCTAGTACAGCGTCACACCAGAACTATAGCTGAGACTCCTAAATTCTCATCCCAAACAACAAAATAATTATCTCTGATTGGAGAGGTGACTGGAGGAGTGAATCACATCAGTTTTTCTGGTTGAATCTCATTTAACAAGATGCCAAAAGGCGCACTTTATGAAACAAGACTGTGAAACAGCCTTTGGAAATTCAAAGTGAAGGCAAGAGTATTGTAATGAAAATGAATAGATTGCAATTTAGGAACCTATGTGCTTTTTCCGTATGTTCTATTTATTTCCATATCTCAATACTAACACTGCTTTATGTTCCTCTTCCATAGGAATTCCAAGGCCTCCACATCCTCCAGATATATCTCCTTATTATCCGTTATCACCAGGCACTGTAGGACAAATCCCCCATCCGCTAGGATGGTTAGTACCACAGTAAGGAGTTCCATTTTTTTAATTTCTTTTTTCTTTTTTGATGTATAAGATTTATGTTACAAATTGTGTGTGTGTGTGCGCGCGTGCACGCTTGTGTGTGCATTGAGATAAGTCTGTTTGCCAACTGCCACTTCATTGAGTGGTTATGAATTTACCCACCTCATGAAGATTAATTAAAACTTATGCCAGGTCATGTGGTCTTAAACAAACATGAGCAGTTGGACACAGCTTTGCATGTCATCTCAACCAGCTGATGGCTCGTGAAGCATGAATTTTTAAACCCTTCTACAAAAACGTCCTTTTCTTGTTAGTGCTCTTACACTGCACCATGTGTTTTTTTTCTCAAGTTTGGTTTTCTGGGGGCTCAGGGTGATTCTCATGGAGTCCTTTTTTACCAGGGCCATCCTCACTATAAATGTGCAATTTTAAATTTCATTGGCCTTCCCCGTTGAAACCCCTTTCGTTTTTCTTGTGAAACAGTAGAGCTTTACATCGGCCAGTGAGCAGCATTCCTGGTCGAGACGTGGCTGAGCAGTTGGCATCTGAGGAATGGAATTTTCTTGCAAACAAGAAAGAGGAATTAGTTTACTTTAAAAGAGGCTGAGAGAAAAGCTGTGGAAAGTTAGTTTTCTCTTCAGCTCTTCATATCCCACTTGCAGAGCCTTGTTGGGTACGAGGTTCCCTCCAGTAATTGAGTCTTTTTTTTTTTTTTAATGTTGCCATCTCTGCAATGGGTTTATAATGCACTTAAGCACTGCCTAGGCCTTTTGTACAATATATTTGATTTAAATACCTATGAAATACATTTGTGTTGCTGGATACAATGGTTCTCTGCATTATAAATCAGGACTATTACCCCATTTTTCTCATATAACAGGCCTCGTCAGTTCTGGGGAGATCATATTTCTTTAGAAATGAATTGCCCAAAGCTAGAAATAGTTTGTTCCTGCTCGAGGTTGTTTGGCCAGCTGCGCTAAAATACCTCTCCACAAGTTTGCCCTCCGTAAGGCTGTGGAGTTCCCAGCCCGTAGGAGAGCAGGGCCGAGCCGGGGGTCCCCACACCCCCCCCCAGCGCTTGGGCAAGAAGAGGGATTGGCCTCAAAGGCTTTGGAGGCCTTTCTCAAGCACACAGGTGTGGATGCAGGAGAGCTGGAGCTCTGACCTTGGCCTCAGCATGTGGACTGGCTTCTGGACACTTTGTAGGCTGCCCTTCCTCTCAGGGTGGTCGTGCAACGTGCTCTCCCACCCTGAGGGTGAAGCGTGCCCATCAGCTGTCTGCAGAAGGCTGTTTCTCCAGAAAAGCACAGCATGAGCAAAAGAAAAACCCAGAGCGTTGCTCCCTGAAATCTTAAATTCCTCCTCATTTGCGGTGGTTTACTTTTTACGTAGGACACTCTGAATGCTGGTAGAACATGCCAGCTCCTTTTCTTCTTTCTTGCTTGCAGGGCCTAGCTGCCGTACAGCCAGCTCACGCTCCTCTGATGCAACTGCTTAGCTACAGTTTGCACAGTAACAGCCTCAGCATTTAAAACGAATATACTCAGCTAACGCCAGAAGTCAGTAGCATTAAAGACACGAGCGCCTAGGGAAGAAATTCCTGGCTCTCGCTGACCTGTGCCTCATTGCTCACGTGGGTCTCAGAGCCTCACATCTTTATGTGCGTAGACACAGGTTTGTCCTCCTTGAACCTCATGTCATGGCTGCCAAACCCACGCGAATGTTGCCATGTGCGGCCAGTTTCATCAGCCAGGTGCTAATCGCCACCTCTGTCACAGGAAGACTCTGTCATCGCTGCTGGTTTATAACAAGTCAACACCCATGGCGTACTTTGCTACCCACAGGTCTTACAGCTTCTCCGGGTGGTTTTTGTTGAGGGGTGATACCATCACCTTTGCTTTTGCTCTAGGAGAGCAGCATGGCCAACTTTGCAGAAGTGACCCAAGGTTTTTATTTCCCCTCTCGTTGCCACTCATGCTTCGCCATCAACTTCCGAACCCATCTATCCTCAGCTGGCCTGCATGTCTCTAGCATAGTACCCCCACCCCCCCGAAAGCATCCTGCCCGGTCAGATGATATATTTGAAGGACAGATGAAAAGAACTGGCCAGCATAGACAAACCTCAATCAGAAAAAGTTGTGTGTCTTTCATGAGGATGCTGTTTTGCATGTTGCTGTATTTTTTAATTATTGTAATGAGGTGTGATTGTCTATTGGTTACCCACAATACTTCTTGGGGACTCTCCCCCGGTAACTCTTGTCAACACTTGTTAATCTGACAAAAGGCTACAAATTAAGCTCTGTTAATTTAATGTTTTCTCACCGAGATCTAAATACCGAAAGAGGCCCAAAGCGCAACTGAAGTCCTTTGATTCACTGTACTTTATTTTGGTATAAATTTACATTCATTATTGTTTTCCTTTGGATGTGTAGCCCTCAATTAGTGTGATGGCTCCATTAAAGCAAGCGAGACTTCGCCTTTAATTATTACAACAAAACACCTAGTTTCAGCTTGGGGAGAGGGTCTCTATTGACATAAGCAGAGGTTATAAAATTTAATTAGCCATTCCTATCAGATTTATGGCATTCAAATTGTTCTGTGTTTCTTTCCTTTGATCCTTGCTGTACAATCCCCAAGATTTTTGTTCTGATCAAATGAGAATAAAGCTTACTGTGCAGAGAGAAGTTTTTTGTTGTGGTTTTTTTTTTTTTTTTAAGCCCTTTTTTCTTTCTCTCATTCTCTCTTTCCCTTCTTTTTTGCCAGGCAAGGTCAGCCAGTGTACCCAATCACGACAGGGGGTTTCCGCCACCCTTACCCAACAGCTCTGACCGTCAATGCTTCCATGTCAAGGTGAGTGTAAATGCTGAGGTCCTGAACCAAGAGCAAATGTAACTCCTCCTGCTGCCCTCTCTAGAGGCATTTCGTCTAGGAAGCGTATTTCTGAAAGCACTTCAGTTAAACAGTCGCCCTTAGTTGTTCAGTGGGGCGGAGGAGGAGAGGACATGGGGTACCTTCCCACTTGAGGAGAAAAAGGTGTCCTCGTGCTGTCATTGGGCTTTAAATTTGTTTTGGAGAGAGACGTGGAGGAGTGGGAATTCTTCTTTAAAAGCCAAACTAAATGAAAAGGCCAGGAGAATGTGATGTTGAAAAAGCAAGAAGGAGAAGTCGTGACACCTTTTGCTTTCTCGGTGGCTGTCACCCAGAGCAGCGCTCTGTGTGCGAGAGGGGAGGCTCTGCAGGGAGGAGGGCTGCTCTTCAAGCAGAGTTGGGAGGAAGGTTGTTGCACTATGTTTTCCCCTACCAAAGCTCCAAACACTGTTAGTCAACATAAAAGGGTCTGCCTGACCCTCTAAAGCTTTAGAAGTATATATTTCTCCCCCTCCCTACCTCCAATTAATTCCATCTAATTTTCCAGGGGCTGCTAGTTTTATTTACAAACTGGTTGGCAGCACTATGTTTAAGTAATCGCTAATTGCTCCTAATGATAGTTTTATTTTCTGTTCATCTGATTTTCAGTCTGGTTAATTAAATCGGTGGAGGTTTAGACTTTCCTGATGGGCTGAAACAGCTAATCCATTTTGATGATGGCATATAATTAAATTAGCATGCATTACATAGCAAAGTTCCACGTCTCTTCCCTGCTTTGTCCCTTCCTCTCCTTCTCTGCAGTTTAATATGTGAAGGTTGGTGTATAGAGGATTTAAGGAGGAAAAGACGGGGGGGGGGGGGATGACATGCACCACACTGAGAAATGGAAACCTGTAACTAGAGCTCGTGAGTGACTGGGTAGGGGAATTCGTGTGTTGTGTGCTTTAGATAAGTAGAGTAAAAGCAAAAATTAAAATTTGCCTGTGTTGCTCCAGCAAATAGGGAGACAACTGGAAAATCTACTTTTTTTAAAAAAAAAATTAATAGACCCAACACGGGAGAGAAAAAAATCCCGGGCTGGGGAGAGCACTGCAAATTTAAACAATGGTTCCCTCCCTCCATTTAATCTTTTTTAATATCTATAAAAGACTTGCAGGCATGGTGTGAGGCAAAGTAGAGCTTGATTTAGTTTAATTATTATTAGAGAGGCTAGTCATTTGAGGGAGGGGGGAGATGTGGGAGGGGGGAGGCTATATTCCCAAGATAGGCTTTATGAAAGGTATCTAGTTAAAAAGAGTACACAGCAAATTAAATACATTATTGTGGTAATGGGACGACAGAAGTAGAGGTCTATTATACTTATGGCAGTTATAGGAAATGTAGGCTCCTTGCCCTGTTCTAGCACATCCTTTGATATTCATTCCATTCAGCAGCAGGGCCAGGACTTCTCAGAATTAAGTGATGGGTCATTATACTTTAAACACCATGGAGAAGCCTAGATTGGCAATTAAACAGCACTTGCTGACACTCGCTTGTGCCACCCTGTGACCCCCTTTAGATTGAGTTGTTGGAGCTCGGGGCCCTCAGCCTGCTAAATTGGTAGCAGGCACTTCTCCTGACGAGGGCTGGCTCTGAAATCCGCCGGCTTCAAAGGGAGCAAGATCATGTATAAACCATAATGTGGGTGCACCGTGGCTCAAAAAATAAGGCAGGAATAGATGAAATGTTACAAGTGCAAGGGGAAAATGAGAGAATAATGACAAATCTAATGCAACTCAAAGCAGAATTGTTGCACAGAAAAATGCATCCCACTGCTTGTGCATAAAATCAAGGCAGGCAGATGACATCCAGTTAACAGAAACATGTCAACAGTGAAGTAAAGTGAGAGTGAGTAAGAGAGAAGCCCCTGAGACAGCCAGGAACAAAAAATTAGTTGTCCTTAACAAGTTAAGACTCATCATTATATTCTGGCTTGGAGCCATAAAAGGAGACAGTGGTGTATAATGAGCTGCTTAGAATTTTTAGGGTGTTTATTGCAATTCATGGAATACTTGTCTAGAGGAAAAAAAATATGGGGGAATGTCTTAGGCAAAGGTGAGGGGTGTGCATATACGCACACAGCCTTTCTTTTTCTCTCTGACACGCGCCCGTACGCGCACACATGCTCAGACGCACGCACAGACTGATGAATAGATTTAAGATGTTCATCCTTTGTTTCAGCCCAGAAACTTCTCTCCTGGTTTCCCATACATGGGAACACCCTCTGGGCAGACTGTGCTCTGATACATGGTTCGACGCATGTTTTCTCATGCCCACCGTATCAGCTGGAGTGCCTGAGCTCAGTCGTGGGACAGCCCTTGCCCCGAGTAGCCAGCGTAGCTGGGAGATGGGGCTGGCGTGCCCGGGGATGCCCACGCTTGCCTGCAGACACGTTGCCGTTCATGGCTGGTCTCTGGGCAGCAGCCCCGCACAGCCCTGCTGCATGCCTCGGGCTTGCTGTCTTAGCTCTGCTCACATCTTGAAGTCAGGGCAGACCCTCTCCATCCTCCAAGACCACGTCCACATTTTTCCAGAGCCTTCCTTTAAAAGCGGTTCCCATCTTTGCCTGCATTATGGTGTAGACCTTTGGACCATATATTGCTTCCTAACCCTGAATATTCCCTAAGCTTAGTAATTACAGTTCATTAGTTAGAGCGTGCTTATGAATAGTTTATAAAAGGTTAATGGGTGACTAATAGTGATTTTCATAATTTTAGACTATTTAAGATAGTTTAGACTATTAAGATAGTGTCTTCAGGTTGTTTTAACCATTTGCAACTCTCTTCTGTGCTTGTAGCATCGCCCCACTCCCTTCGTATGCGTCCAACATGCTTATAACATCTCTTGATCCTTCCATTACCCCTCTGTAATACCCTCTTAATGTAAATTGAGACAGGGTTAACTGACTGATGGGCAAACAGTGGACCCAGTATGAAAAAACAACTGCTGTGAGAGGAAATCAGGAAATAATTTACAAGAGTTATACCAGACAAACACTGCACAGCAGTTAAGTGGTGGCAGTGGAAAATACCTTCTGTAATTGAAATTTCAGGGGAAATTCACTTTTGCTGAATGTAATTACTGAAGTTGGAGTGTAGCCAGGAACTTAAAAATTAACACTCTCCCCCTACTCACATTGCCATGTGAGTGGATGTCTACATGGAAGTAAATAGGCACTTGGACTTTGGGCCAAACCCCCTCCCAACCCACCAAAGTCTGTGGGATTGTGCAAATGACTTTGGGTTCTGGATCGTGTTTTTTATAGCTCCAATCACAGGAAGGGGTGTGTATGTCCATTAGGTAGCCTTGTGTCTTGGAGGGAGAGAGATTCAGTGTGAAATAATGAATGGGCATTGGTAACGGACACGCAAGTTCCTTGGAGAAACTGCCACCCCGAAAATAACTACTGAGCTGCAGCTGCCTGTTCTTGAAGGTTGCCATGTCCCTGAAGTTTAGAGCTCGGTGGGTAAAATCTCAGCCCAGCTGAAGTCAGTGGAGGCTTCGCCATCCTCCAGCCTTTCACATGTATGTAGGCTTCTTCTCCACTGCCCTTCCTCCCCATCTGGTCACTCCCCGATGTGCAAATACTTACTCTCTTTCTCCTTAACAGTAATTGGGAAAGCATTTTTCCCATAATTAGGGGGAAACTTACATTTTTTGCAGATTTCCTTCACCCTCCTCAATTTTTTATTAGCTGGAGGTACTTAAATCTTCATCAAAAATGAAGGAATAAAATAACCCCCTATCTTTTGTTGAATTTGTTTCCTTTGAACATCCTGACCATACAACAATCCACCATTTAGGCAGAGTCCATTTTGCAGTATGTTTTAATTTTTGACTGGATCCTCGTTTGAGAAGCCGGTCTATAACCCAGTTACCATTGCCACGTCACGGAGTCCTCTTCAGAAGCTTAACAAGCACCATGTTTTGTCCCCATTAACTCCAGCTGTAATCAGTCTCTTGTGATATTTGGAAGCCCTTCTCCAGTGATGAGCCTAATCTTATTCAGGTCCACTCTCATACCTTCTGTCCTTGTGCTACCACTGCACTCAGCTCTTTTTACTTCTGGTATGTGCCCACTGCCCTTCCCACTGGGTCCTTATGTCAAACAAATGCAGCTCTTCCTACCTGCTCTCTGAAGGTCGGCTTTTCATCTCCAACTTCAACCTTCATTGTTCCGTTGTCACTGGCTCTCGTTCTGGTTTGAGCCCCAGCTAGCCCCAGCAGCACAGTCCTCTCTTGAACACGGGGTCTTGCCTAGGACAGACAGTCGTTTGATAGGATGTGTGTCAACTTCTTATCACTGCTTATACCACTTTCAGGGAGGTCGGGGTTTTGCCATGGATTTTATTTTCACCCGTGTTTGTAAGTTACGTTTTTAAAGAAAGCTCTTACTGTCAGTTTTAATTGTTTGTGTTGTACTATGGCTGAAGGCCCCAGGTACTGTGTGAACAAACTTTAGGTATGTCCAATCAAAATACACACACACAAAAATAGAGAGAGGGGGGAGCAGAATTAAATGCTACAAAGGCCCAGTTTGTGTCTTGCTCATGGTGAGGCAATTCTGTGCCATAAGTGGGACCAGGACATCGGTCTCCTTGCAGCCTCACCATTGTTTCCTCTTCGAGCTACCATGCGCCAAAGCATTTCCCCAAATGTGCATTTCTTTCCCAGCTGCTTTTGTCAGAGAGCGGGGAAGGCATTTTGGCAATCCACCTGGAGATTTGCGTCCATGGGTCTTTAGCAGAAGTAGAAATGCGTGGAGGAATGACCATTTTGCTGCCCGTTCTCTTCCCCTGCCATCGCACCCTCCTCCTTTCCTTGTCTCCATGCCTTTGGGAGGAGTTGCAGTTCTCTACAGTTTGAACAATTTCACATTCTCCCTGTCAGTCCCTGCTCTTCCTACCACTGCCTTCAAAGACAAAATACTTCTGTCTAATGATCCTGAGTACTACCAGCTGATAGACAAAGATCCTCAGAGCTCGTAGCGGACAGTACCTCTTGTTCTTGAAAGTACTACTGTGTCATTTGTTGAATGTAGGGAATGTCTAGGCAGTTGGGGAGGGGGGTTAATCTCAGTAATGGAATTTATGAGAGAGAAAAATAAAGAAATCCCATTATATTCCTGACACTTGCACACAGTCTACTTATCCATGGTATATCACCCCATTTTATATCCTGTTTGACAGAAAAAAATCATTGTATATTGATGATAGAAGAAATAATTCTTTATTCTATTGCACGTTCAGTATTCCTGGCGTACTTTATTTGGACAAAACGGGTTCAAAATCTGGGATGAGAGTAGGGATTTGCAGTGATAAAAAACTTGTCGTTTGCCATAATCACTTTAGACTTGGATTTTGGGGAAAGTTACCTTGAAGCAAATATTTAGGCTTGATCACATTCCCTAGAAACCAGTTGACTTCAGTGGTGGTTTTCTAAGGGAAAGGCAGGCAGTCAGAGTGCGCTTTCCTTATTCGCTGCAAAACCTTTCTGAGACTGTTGAGAAATAATGATAAGAAGTCAATCCTGCTTTTCAGAAGTTTGTTCATTTCGGTTTAAAAGTACAAAGTCTGAACAATTATGCCATTTTTGTGCTGTGGTCCCGACCGGGCAATTAGATTCATGCAGAAGGATTGCACATCCCTCTGAATCCAGTTGCAGGACCGGGGCCTCTCCATGTATATGGCCATAAACCATAAAGCTGGCAACATTTTTTTTCTTTAGGAAGGCTAGACTGTTACTTTGCATAAATTTAAGCCTTCCTAGGTTACCTTAATGGATCGAAATTGACTTAATTCCACAATCTTCCCACCTTCTGTTGAAACAAAGTGACTCAGAGGTTTCTTAGACACAAATAAATATTTTCTTTTGCTCCATCAACAAAATGTAGCTAATGAGGCATCTATAAGGGTTATCAAAAATGCACCTAGATTGTGTTTTGCATTAATATTTTATTTTGCTGTCAATATGCAACAAAAGATGTCATCCCAAATTCGCAACGTGATTCAGAGCTATAAAAATTGATTCCTTGGTTGCCACAGATAATTTCTTAGCAAAGAAATGGACTGGTGGATTTTCTTGCAGGTAGCTGAAATTCCGCTTTCATCCAAGTTCGTCCAGTTGAATTTGCCTTTTGTTAAAGATGTTAAAAATCATGATGTCTCATGTCAGTAATGATAATGAAGGGGAAGATTGGCTTTAATGACATTAGAAGAGTCATTATGTTTAATTTATTGCTAATTAATGCTGCCAGCTTTCATATGCTTTGTCTAGCTGTCATGTGCTTGTTATATGCCTTTTTTTTTTTTTTTTTAATGTGTGTACACATCCCTCCCCATTCATTCATTTTTATTCTGACGATTTACACAGCTTTCTCTCCTCTAGGTTTCCTCCACACATGGTCCCGCCACACCATAGTTTACATACAACTGGAATCCCTCATCCGGCCATAGTCACACCAACAGTCAAACAGGAATCTTCCCAGAGCGACGTCGGCTCACTCCACAGCTCGTAAGTTGTTGCTTCCCGTGTTTTATTATTAGAACACCCAAAGCATCACCTGTGCATGTGTGGCTTTTAAAAAGGCTTGGATTCGTAGGAATGTTTTTGCTGTAAAATATTTTCTTAAATTGCTTTTTTTCTCTTGTGTTCTAATTGATTTGAACATGGTTTCACTAACAGTGTGTCAGTATAATGGTAATGGTCTTTCGGAGTCATTCTGTGGCGTAGACAAGTAGTTATTCATTTTCCCCATTTTAACAAGGAAGTGGAATTTTCTTGACCAAGATTCAGGCTTCTTGACCAGTTTCCCTGCTACTCAGTGCCCGGTTTGAAGCTGTGAGATACCACATACGCAACAGGAGACAATAAATCAGAGCATAAATGGCTTGTTCAGAGCTGCAGAGAGAGCTGGTATCCAGTCTAGGTTTGAACCGAGGAGAGCCCTGGTCGAGCTCTGCCCCTAGTGCTTCTGCTGCTTCTTGCCTTTCGTTTCTCGAGTGAAGCAGACAGACAGCATTTCGGTTCCCAGTGGCGATGTGGTGTAATTATTTCCTCTACCATCATGCTCATAAGCCCTCCCCGTGAACCCATTTTCCTGAGTGCCAATGTCCTTCCAAGGTTTCTTCTAGGGGCTGAGAGGGTACTGGGTGATATTGCATTCATATGAGATAGGTTTTCTTATAATGCTCTTCAAACTGTTCTCATACAGCAGCCGGGGTGAAGGCCCTAGGGGACCTTCTGGGCCTCTTTCTAGAGAGTAATGCCTGAGGATTAATACTAGAGGGATTGAGGGGATTAATTTAATAAATTCACAAGAGTTATCACTGTGAGGTTTGTCTGTTGTATCTTTACCCTTCAGAAAACATCAGGACTCCAAAAAAGAAGAAGAGAAAAAGAAGCCACACATAAAGAAACCTCTTAATGCATTTATGTTGTATATGAAGGAAATGAGAGCAAAAGTTGTAGCAGAATGCACATTGAAAGAGAGCGCAGCCATCAATCAAATCCTCGGTCGAAGGGTAGGTAACAAGGGAGAAGCACAAGCAGGGACTGAAACTCGGTAGGGTTCACACCTTCTGAATTGCTGAGTTTTCCTGATACTTTGATAATGGGTAGGGAAGTTACTAACCAAAGGCCTTGGTTTGGTTTTTGGTTTTCACAGACACTTTCTGCCAGTGGGGTCATTCGCGGGGAAGAGGGGGAGTTAATTAATAGCAGTGTTATTTCAGTGTTATTTCCGTGACCCTTAGATGGAAAAATATCAGATTCTTATTTTGTCCTAAAACAGGCAGAAAAGTAAAGCCTTTGTGTACAGTACCAGTATCAGCACCTGTGAGAGCCAGGAGAGGAGAAGGGGTGCCTGTGGGGAAAGGAGGGGGAGACCTTGTGTAAACCTGTAACTGAGATCTGGCTCAGGACAAGTGGTTCAGCTTCTGGACCCTCTCCCCTGCTCTTTCTTTTTGTTTAGTTCTCTTAATTCTCCTATCTCGTCGGGAGACAAAGGGGCTGAGTGAACGTAAATTATAAGTTGTGACTCAGTTGAGTTTACTGGAGTTGTGATCTGGAGTTATAAATAAAATATGAATGGCAGCATGCCAGATCATCTGGTTTTATCTCTTTTTTTTTTTTTTTTAATAAAAATCAACTCTCGATGTATTTATGTATAAATAATATATACTGCTGTTAACGTGCTTAAAAAAAACACACTTGTGCTTTTCATTTTGTCTTCTTCTCTTTTCTTTACCTCAGTGGCATGCGTTATCCAGAGAAGAACAAGCGAAATACTATGAACTAGCAAGAAAGGAACGACAGCTTCATATGCAGCTGTACCCGGGCTGGTCCGCACGGGATAACTATGTAGGTTCCTATGTAGGTGGAAATTTTTTTAGTAGTAGAGCTTGTAGAAATGTATATGTGACCTGCTGAACTACGACCACACATTGCACACAAGCACTACTTGGAAAGCGTGCCTCAGGATCCCAATCTGGTAACAACAGCGGACGCTTCCTTCTGCGATATTAAAACTATTGGGGATAATTCCCAGCCCTCCACTTGGAAGAGGCTGTCTGGCTGGGACTAGTAAAAGGTTAGAATTGGGGCATGACAGTAGAGCTCTGTGAAGAAACTCTTGCCTTCACTTTTACCAGCGTCTGGAATTGCTGTTTGGCTTGCTGGTCATTTTAAATTTTATTTTTGAAACCAAATTAAAAATTCCCCTAGTATGGCTCCTCTCCTTTCCACCAAAAAGATGAATAATTAGTGTCTTGTGCTTATCTGTGTGAGAGTATAGTGGAAAGTGGAAGAATGACTTATCCTAGCTTCAGAGAAGGACTGGCAAAACCAAAAGTGCGACTTGTTTGAAAGTCTTACTCTCAAGTGGGGTTAAATGAATTATTCCACGCTCTACTGTTCTGTATTTCGATTGCGTTTTGCTTTTTCATGGCCATGTTATCTTTTTTTTTTCTCCCCTCCTCATTTTTTAAAAAGTGTTTTGGAGTTTATGATCAGTTAATGGAGTGGTTTTTAAATTGATTTTTCCCCCTCCGCCTTTCAGAAAGCCTGTTTTAAAGCTAAAAGCGGTAGAATTTTCTGTGCGTTAAAAACATAAGACCAGCATTGTAACCACTTACTAGTAGTATACAGCTCCTCCTTCCACGAAGGGTAAGCGGTGCATCTGGTAGTAAGTGTTTGCAAGCCTAAACCCATAAATTCTTGACAGATTTGTGGATTGGTGGGAGCTCTAAACCCTCTTTAGTAGGATTCCAGCAGCATCTTGATTATTTAAAAAAAAAAAAAAAAATCAATAAAAATCGCCTAAAACTTTCAAGGTCTCTAACTCTGGAATAAACGCTGCTCCCTACCTTCCAGGTAGACTTTCCTGCAGGTTTGGAGATCAGCAGCTGTAAGATGGGTGTCAGGACAGTTATGTATAGTGTTACACATTTTGGTTTTGTTGAAGTCTGTTTCCTCCGTCATAGTCATCATCACTGCCTGTTTTACCATAAATATTCTACTTGGCCGTAAATCACATAAACTGTGTGCTTTGTATGTGACAATATTTACCTCTATGAGAATCCGCTTTTACACGTATGGATGGGCAGAAGCCAGTTCAGAGTCTGCAGCGAAGCCTAGAGCAGCAGCGGCTCTCTGTGCTCTTCCACCATTCAGCAGTGGAGAATGCACACGCTCACTTATTTAGCAAGATGTACTTAAGGACGTTTTTTAAATCCTTCTGTTCTTCCGTGATCATCCTTCCTTTCTGTTGGGCTCTGCCTCGCTCCCTCCTTTGGTTGCCGTCGCAGGCATAGCTGTGCGTGCTCCTCAGAGGAGACCTCGTTAAGCCCGATGAGGCACTGCTCCTGCTTAAACACATTTTCGCTTTCTTTCTGGCGTAGTCTGGCCCGAGACTGTCAGACCGTAGGCTGGAAGTAGTTCCTCAGCAGTGTGCGGTATCATCTTCTTGGGTGTTCAGAAGGGAGTATAGGCTCGACTGAGGTTTCGGGAATGTTCATTCTGCGCAGTGACTGTGCCACTGACAGATGGGCATGTACAAAGCCTTCAGTGTTTAGGACCTTTTACTTTTGTCCTCACCGTGTGAGCACTGAGAAACCCTTTCTTCTTGAGCTAAAAAGGACAGGATGAGAAAGCCGACGCTTTCCCAGCGGCTTGATGCTGTACCCCCAAGTGACCTTCAGGGGGAACCTTCCTGCCTGAGGAGAGCGTGGTACCTTTGCATCACACGATTGCATCATCTGCAGGATTTATTTATTTCTCCTCTCCTGGTCCATTCAGAGATCCGAGTTCCCCTCCTCCCTCAGCGTTTCACAGGGTCTGGAGCTCTTCACGCATCTAGAAGGGGAGCGCATTTGGGCTGCTTGAAATGGTTAAATCGTTAGGCACTTTACATCAGGCATGAGGATGGGGCCAGCTGTAGGCCAGGTCCTCAGAAATAGGAGCAGTACATTCAAGAAACAGCAGCTTTCAGCCTGCTCTGACACAAGAGAAGAGGATTCGGGGAATCCCTCGTGGCTTGTTGGTGTCACAAGGCACATTTGCTCTTCCTGAGATCTAATACAAGATGTTATGCGGCGCTGAGTGCTGGACTCAGAAGTATGAGAGGGTCAAGTCACCTCACCTGCCGCTTGTCTAGAAAATTAGTACCAAAGAACTCTTTGGTCCTGTCAAAACCCGTGTTGGTTTGGCTCTGCAGAGGGAGCTGCCAAAACGGTGAGTGAGTATTTACATCCACATTTATTTGCAGCCTAAGAATTTGTATAGTGCGATGATGGAACATGTTATCAACGGTCTGCTCAAGTCTTAAAACAGTGTCTTCTGCAGAGCACTCGAAGAACTGCTGCCATAATTCTTTTCTGAAGTCCATGTATTAATTTAACTACTTAATCAAATGTCTTCTTGTAGCACAGGAATTGAACAAGCAAGCCAGGCAATTCTTCTCCCTATTTCCTTTGAAAAGGGTGTAAAAAAAGTTAGTGGGACCTCTGTCAGTTCTTTGTTAGAACAGTTTTCTAAGCTTGTGTTGAAGAGGAACTAGAAATGCCTGATCCCTGGCTGACATTCCTGTATATCGGCCATTTTTAACAGATTGCTCCCTAAAGGGGTTAGAGTACTTTAATACCTGGCTTGAGGAGGGCCAGGGTCACCAAAGGGCAGGTGACTCCTGATCTCTCTTCTGGCTGGCCCTTGTATGAAGAAGTTAGAAGGTCTCAAATTGGAATAGCCCTTGAATTCCCAAATGTACTGCAAAAATTAAGCAAATTTGCTACAGGATGCAGTCTGTTAATTATGCAAGCGGCCTCCTTGAGATTAAATAAAAATCAGGCTTATGGTCCTGAGGCAATTGTCTGGTTTCAGTTACGTTGTTATAAACCTGGAAAAAAATAACCGGCTTTCACAGAGTTACTGTCAATCTAGATCAATATAGCTGGAGCAGTCTGAGCCTCTTCTATCTTTATGTTATACGTGGACTTCAAGATACCACATTTTTCCCTATGTTATTCTCAGGGAGCTTTAGGAGCAATGCTTGTCTATCTTGTCTGCCTGTCATGTTAGACTGATGGCTGCTGTAGCAATTGACTCAGAGCAACATCTTTCCGTATCCCCAAGAATGACCTCAGAGGTGTGGGAGATGATTTCTCAGCAGCATCTAGCCACAGGATTATCTGCATGTCGTTTTAAAGTCCTTTAAAATTGACGGTGCACACAGCTTTTTCCATCACCAGAAGGCTCTCGTGAACAAGACTGTGCTTGTCACAGCCTGGACAGCAGGGTGGCAGTTTACAACCCTGAGCAAGCAGCGGGGAATGAAGACAGAAGCCCCGTACCAGAAAGCCAGCTTTTGGGGAGGAAAAATATGACGACAATGACAACGACAACAACAAATCAAAATGCAGCATTCACATTGGGGGAATTTCTTACTAATATGTTCCAGGGAACGTATCATAGTGAGCATCCCAAGTGTTACAGTGGATGTCCCAGGCTGAAACCCAATCTTAACCATTTAGCTGGGAGACAGATCAACCTACTGAGAAGGATGTCCACCACGTGGGATAACCTCTTGGCTTCCCCACAGATATGTCCATCCCTTCAAAAGTACCATGAGATTCCTCCTTCCAAGAGATGTTTGTTCCCTTTTGACCACAAGGAACTGCTGGCCTGGTGTCTTTTCACCAGCTTCTCTTAGTGCTACGTCTTCAAAAGCAAGGATCTCCGTGCTGTTCGCAGCTGACATTGCTGGCACAAATGTCATTGCTTTTAGCATCTGGGGAGCTGTGAAAATGAAATTACTCCATCCCCTACACTGGCCCTTTTGTACTGCTCTGCAAACCCTGTAGCTCGGTGTTAGAAGAGTTTTATTAGAAAATCACTTTTCTCTCTTGAGCCATGCTTGTTACTTCATAGCTCTTCTCTTGGAAAGCAATGGTTGGGTTTCTACAGAAGTCAGGCTTTTGGTCTTGTCCTCTCCGACACTGCTGGAGGGAAATGGAGAAACGGCCTTTCTCCCTCCAGTCAGAAGCTGTAACAAATTCCATCATCTTACGGGACAGTATTTGGGAAAGGGGAGCAGTTTAGCAAAACATTACTGGTGATTTTTTTCTTGTGATAGAGCAAAATGTGGGAACGGTCTTAGTTATGTATGGATTTTTTTCTCTTCCCGACTTTGCTTCCGAAGTTGTCAGTGCACTTATAAACCTGCAGGTTAGGTTTTGCTCATTACTGTGCCTTCCTCGTCTGCTCTGATGGTTGGTTTTGGGTGCTGAGGAACTCCACAGGCTCAGTCTGACTTCACTCATGGACTCTCCCACCTTGAATCTCCACTGTTGCCCCTTCTTTCCCTCCCCACCCCACAGAAACATGACCAGGAATTATTTTTTTTTTTTTTAAAGTGGGAGCAAAATCTCATAAGAAGCATCTTGCAAGTTGTCCTTGCCCCTCCCCCCTCCCAGCTGCTTGTGGCTTTGGTGGGTGTTAGTGTTGGGGGGGCTGCAGCGAGGCTGTACGAAAAGAAAAGGCACGGGGCAGGCGAGCAGAGCCATCCCCAGGGTACGAGCATCCCCTCGGGGCCTCCCAAGCCTGCCCACCGCGCTTCGCTTCCGTGTCTTCCCTGGGGAGCTTCCCGCACCGGCCGCAGCCCCATCACTCGGCGCTGTCTTGCGAGAAGACGTGTTCTGGGATTTTTTTTTATTTTTTTTTTTTTTCTTTTAATCCTTCTCATTTGTGTATGTTTCCTGCAGGGAAAGAAGAAGAAGAGGAAAAGGGATAAGCAGCCAGGCGAGACCAATGGTAAGTAAGAATAAGTCTAAATCTCTTGCTTAGTGGAAGTGTGGCAATCCTGGTGTGACGCTCCTGGGTACGGGGGAGGTGGGTACGAGTCTCCTGGCCTCAGGGGGAGCCGGCCCCTATACTAGACAGCCTTTTTTTTTTTTTTTTTTTTAATGCACTCTAATTATTTACGCGTTATTGCCCTTCTAAAACTAGTAACCAAGCCATTGCATGTAAGAGCCTCTCGTGACGTTAGCTGAATTTGTGCATAGTAATGACAAAGCCTTTAACTGCAGAGCCGTAGTTGTAATGCCTATGCCATCGTTTATAAAGTTGTCCGCTTATGTTGCGCATATGTGTGTGCGTGTACGTACGTATGTATGTGTTTGGTATTAATTTGGGCTGTACCTGTATGTTCTGATGCATGCCTTACAGTGGTAAATCGCACCCATTTTAAATTAAGGAGGTTTGCCATTCTATATAGGAAATTAGAAATACTGCATAGGCAATCTCATAGTCAATTTTGAAGAAGCCCTGACTTAGTTTTTTTGAAGCCTTTGTATAATTTGTTCTTTTTTTTCAGAACACAGCGAATGTTTCCTAAATCCTTGCCTTTCACTTCCTCCGATTACAGGTGCTAACGTCATTTTGAGTCATTTAAAATAGTTTATAAACTGCTTTTTAATTTTTTTTCCTGCCATTATAGATTTTAACATTAAACACTTATGACATTAAGAAAAAAATACCATCCACACGTTTTGATAGTGTTTATTATCTATATATCTTTATATCTATTATATGTTTGACGGTATTTTTTAATTTTGTTTTTCGTTTTTGTAACAATTGCTATTAAAACAGTAATACAGTAAAAATAACGCAAGAGTTGTACTAACTGTGCAAATTGAATATGCAGTATTTCTTTAAAGAGACTGATTAAGAATGGAAGCAAGTCAGTAATGAACCTCCTTAATCTAATGGCATTTTTCATGGCTCCCACTAAGTCTTCTCACATCAGCATGCGTACGCATTTTTTATTATTATTTTAGTTTTGGAATTTTTTTTTATTTATTTATTTTCCTTTCTGCTCAAGCCTATTCATTGCAATTCACTAGCTGTACTAACTCAGCACCTTGCCATGCTTTACGTTTTATTTTCTGGCTGATACTAACATTCTCATCCCGCAATCTGCTTATTCTTATCCATTCTTTTAAATACAAATTAATAAAAGCAAATAAATTGAATGTTATTCCAAAAGCTGCATTATCCCAGGAGATATGATTTCCTTTTTTTTTTTTCTTTTTTTTTCTCTTATTTTTATTTTGTATCTGAGTTGAAGAAAAAAGCATGTTTAGGATCTAACTTCCATACTCAGCTTCTTTTCTTCCTTTCCCCCCCCCTCAAAAAAAGAGAATAAAAAACCCCAGCCCAAATAAATCTTGCCTGAAACATCCTGCTAGTCCAGCCACAATGACTTTCCTCTACCTGCTCTTTTAAAAGGGAAAGAAACAGTCCTTTATAAAGGGATACTGCAGCTTTAATTGCAACAGCTAATCTCAAGAGTTGAATAAAAATGTGATTATCACTTTTTTTAACTTTTAAATCAAAAGTCAATATTTTGCAATTAATAACGAGGACATTGATTTTTATTCCCTTTTTTATTTTTATTTTTTCCTTATTTTTATCTTTCTCTTTTTTCTCCCCTTTTCTCTCTTCCTCTCTCTCTCTCTCTCTCTCCCCCCCTCTCCCCTTTTCTTTTTTTTTCCTCTCTCCCTTTTCTGCTCGCTTTTCTTGAACTCATTCAGACCTGAGCGCTCCTAAGAAATGCCGAGCGCGCTTTGGCCTTGATCAACAGAATAACTGGTGCGGCCCCTGCAGGTGTGTATAGTTCTCCCAGACTCGCTATGGCTGATTTGCAGCTGGTTTATTTGGTACTTTCCCCTTTTTTTTCCTGCCTTGTTGCTTTGTAGCTCTGTGTTGTGATCTAGAAGACACAAGGGAGTGGGACACTGCCATGAGTTATCATCTCTCTGAAAGGGTTTTGCTTTTTTTTTTTCGTTGTTGGTTGTTTTTTTGCCTTCCTCTTCGCTGCTGCTAGCCAAAAACCCACTGTAAAACAGCATCAGCCTTTAAGCCCATCTGATCCGTGGCTCAACCACGCTCCTGCCCTCCAAGGAAAGTCGCTCCCAAAGCCCTTGATAACACGGTATTGAGTGCGGTACCGACACCGGACAGACGCACGGCCGTGTCGGAGACTTTTTTTTGGTTTTCTTTTGGCTCATTGTGAAAGTCCTGTTTTCTTTCCTGCCCTTGGTACGAGGGGAGATTACCAAATAAAACGGAGGTGATTGAAAGCTAAACGTAGCTGTAGCTAAGATGACGCAGACCGAATGAGCTCTATCCACCATTGTGTTGTATTTTTTGTGTTTACCTTATGCTAACAGATGCAAATACTCCAAAGAAGTGTCGGGCATTGTTCGGGCTTGACCGACAGAGTTTATGGTGCAAACCATGCAGGTATAATACTACCCATTAGGCCTTTGGGGAAATAAAAGCAATCTGTCCTCTTAGTGCATTTGTGTGATTTTATTTTTTTAATCTTTTTTCCCCCCACTCCCCACCTTTCTCTCTCCCACAGCATCAATTGCTAATAATCTTTGATCTTTGGAATTTCTTGCTAATTTAATGCCATTTTCTCTCTTTCTTTACCAATAACCTCTCCCTGGTGGTAGAACTGGGAACAAGAAAACTTGAAGTCCTTAAAGCTGGCAGATTTTTGGCTTTTTTATTACCTTTTTCCAGATTGTCAGCAAAGTGAATGTTTAGCTGGACATCTGTATTTTGTCATTCATTTGGGTCTATGTCCGCGGCCTCCAAAGGCTTTTTAAAAAGGTTCTGGGATCTGCAGCACTAGTGTTAATTCTCATGATTAGAAATGTAAAAGCCAGTGTTTACAGCTTATGTTGCACTCATTTTTTTGGTGGTGTCTGCAAAATTCAGTAGCTACCTGTAGGCTTCTACGCCTCGGTAAGGTTTCTGTAGATATCAGTTTTTCAAGTGATCTGATGTCTTTTTTGTTTTCTGATTCTGAAAGTACCTTTTTTCCTAAATTTTATTCCAACAAGTGAGCTGTAAACGCCTGAGCTCTAGACAAAACTAATTGCAACTTTAGTAGAACAGTTTCCAGCATTAAAAGGAGATGAAAGACATCAGAGAGCCCAAATTTCGACAGCCCATGTTCTACTGGAGTTTAATTCCATGTATAACTCAGTACGTACTTCTTTCTTGGTGGAGGGATACCGAGTAGTTCTTTTCTCATTCCTTTTTCCTTATATGATCGCATTTGGTTAAATTTGTTGTTTCTTTGTTCTGATACAAGCAGTCTTTGAATTTGGAATATTATGATGGTAGGTATTTCAACCCAAACCACACTCTGTGTGTAGTGATTCCTCTCCCACATTTTCCCCTCTTACTCATGCCAGTCCCATGTGCTCCATCTCATTTAGAATGTAGCTCAGACGTCCATCGTATTTTGTGTATGCACGCAGTCTTGTTTGTGCTTAGTCTCGAGGAAAACATGGCTCGAGGGTGGTGGTGTGTGTCAAAATACCAGATGAGGCACCAGAAATGTCTTCAGCAGATTGCATATTGTCCCGTTGGAGGCATGCTAGTACTGGGTGTTGGGGTCTTAGATGTCAGTACCAGTCTGTATGTTCAACAGGCTTTGAAAACGGCAGTTTCTTAAAGCTTAAAGGAAGAAGAATTTGGTCCAGAAGAGCTGGGTAGCCACTTCACTGGGTCAGGAGGCTCGAGTCTCACACTAGCCAAAGGCTTGAATGCTGTGTTTAAATGGGCTTTATTCTGCAGTTGGTTCACTACGCACTATCGGCAGATATTTGTGTAGTCTAGAGACAGAGTATTTGAAGCATGTCAGGCGCTGTATGCCAAGTACCAGAACCAGGGGCACATCATGTTTGTGTTGCTTTATCTTTCCCTAGCTGCTTAAGTAAACAGCATACTTTTAAAACTACATTTTATCAGCAAGGGGACTTTTCGGTCCGTCTGTACAGTGCTTAGGTTACATGTGAAGCATAAACCCTCTCTTAACTGATGCCAGATTTTGGTCAGAAATCTTTGCAGCTCATCGGAGACAACTGGTGGAGTACCGTTCAGTGGTGTAGCTGATAGCTTTAGACTTACTGATACGGAGTCAGCTGCTATTTTAATTTTTTCTTAATGCATGGAGGCATTTTATCACTAGGTAGAGTTTAGAGCGTTTCTCTCCTAGTTCTGGTCCTAACCATTATAACATTGCATTTGCTAGCATGGTAGCATTTGGTAGCGCATCTTAGGTAGGTGCTAAAGATGTGCAGTTAGCTACTACAATAGAAACTGAGACATCTTTGCTCACAGCAACTGAATAAACCCATGTCATCCTCTGTGGCTTTCACTCATGGCAATTGCAGCATTACAGGTTTCCCAGTGCTGTCCTGGCACTAATTTCAAGGGCAGCACGAGCAGGGTCAGGTCTGTTGGTGTTTGCCGGACTGATGTCGCAGTTGACGCTTTCAGAGTGGCGCCCAAGTGAATAATCCTCACTAGTGCTTCTGAGGGGGGATACGTAGGTAGCATTTTTGTTCCCACTTTTAGGAGAACAAAACTTGGGCACAAAGAGTTCCTCAGATTCTTATTTATTCCCGTTCACCAGACTTGCCTGGTGTTGTTCAATTCTGGTGATATTTGGCTTGCAGAGTTTGGGGTTTTACCATCTATGCCTTCTGTCCCACCTAACCCTGCCATGTACATGGTCACAGATAACGCCTGGTGGGAATGGCACAGGCTGGAGAAATGTCTCCCCCTCGAGCCACCATGATTTAAGTAAATGGCTTTTCAGACTGAATGTGGCCACACTATTAAAGAATACAATATACAACAGAAGCAGAGGAAGCAATCTGCTCCCTTAATCCTTGTCAAAGGAAAATTACTTCAGGTAGCAGACCAGTGGGTTTAGTTTTAAAAAGGTTGTTAACAGAGTCAGAAAGTCAGGTAGACCTGGTTTAAGTCTGCTTTGCCATGGGAACTATTCCTTTCAGGCCACAGAACTTGAATAGTATTAAAAAGATAATTTTGAATTTTTGGCATACTAGATTCCAACTGCCTCCAGTGAAATAATTAACTGCCTTGTAGGTTCAGAATGATCCAGTTGAATGGCTTCTGGACCACCATCAGTGAGGCAAGCAGAGCTTGGGTCTCTGCTTGCAAATTATTTTCATTTGGGGATGGCGGGGGAGCCCTGCAGTCTCCAAATTGTGAGAACCCACCTCTCCACACAAGTATTCTCAGTGAGCTTTGTGAATCATCACTGTTCTGCTTTGCTACTGGAGCTGTACAGAAGGGCCAGATGTGAACTGTGGCCCCAGTGGCATTGCACAGCTGGAGCTAGGAAGTGGTGGGACAGAGGTGAGGGGAGAAAGAGCAGCAGAACTGTCCTTAGCCAAGAGCCAGAGGCTTCCCATGTTGTTTGTTGATGGTAGAAGAGTTAACAGGTTCTGTTTTGAGCCCACCAAATTAATTTTTTTCTGTCTTTTAACGTTGCTCTAATAAAGCATGGTTTACAGCCTTCACTTGCTGTCTTCTATCTTTCTTTCTTTCTTTCTTTTTAACATTTAAGTTGCATGGTTGTCTTTAGTTTTTAGCATATATTGATCTGCAGGCTAACGTGGTTAAAACTCTAATAGCCCTAACCCCTTACCTTGCCATGTGGAACGTGGAGCAGAACCTGAGAGCAGAGCCTGAGCCTCTGGAGGAAGGGATGTCACAGCGCTGGTCCCTCACTGAAGCTGGTAGAAAGAAAGATGGGGCGCTGGGGTTACTGTTCCCTTCCTGGCTCTGGGAGATGATATCTTTTAAGTCCAGGATCAAGCTGGTTAGATCTCCCTTGCAGTCGAGAAGCATCTAGCCCCATTGCCTAGGCAGCAGACCTTGGTTTAACCCAAGTCAAACGCAGTTGCCATACATAGGGGAGAACACTGGTGACCAGCAGTGGAGCTGGGACACCTACATGAGTGAGGAATGTCACCCAGCGACATTCAGCTGCTGTGCCACGCTCAGGTGCTTCCTCTGATAAAGCTGCTGAGCCAGGGCAAGGTTTCCACTGGAGAGGGAGAGCAACCTACCCCTTCGCGTTGGTGGCTTTGTGCAGCTTAGCTGAGTGTCCAAAGTTTTTGTGGCAGAGCTGCTCCAAACAGACTTCGTCATATACCTCGGGCTGTGTGACAGCGGTTCAGCACTTCCCATGCAAAGTGCGCTTGTGAATAGGAGGGCTGGAGAGCCATCGTTATTGGGGTCAAGGTGGCCACTGAACATCATTCCGCCAGATGCTGTGGTTGTTTGCCTCATTATTTCTGTCCTGCTGCTAGAATTGTCTTGCATATACTTGGCAAGAGAGATGGTGTGCAACTGTCATCTGTTTTCATTGCTCCTTTACATTATTAAGTGGACAGAGGGAGGAGAAAAGATCTCTGTCGGGTCACTTATTTATTTGAAGATGAGCGGCTCTTGCGAGACTCTCGTGCTCCCTGGTGTGAAATAAGCTCCATGTTACTCCGCACCTTTGTACCTGTCGTCGTGCTCTTCACCTGCTGAAATTGGATCCCACTCTGGAGTTACGTGGATGGCCTCTCAGAGGAAAATTCCCCAAAATGCATATGAGCAGCTTCCCAAATCTACCACTCTCCCCTTAAAACGAAAAGTAAAACTGAGTCGATTTAAAGCCACAACCTGCAGGCCATACAACCAGTTATTCTTGTTATTTTGGATCATACTCTGTTTATCTTGTTCTTTTCCTGTTGGTTTTTTTTTTTTCTCTTCTGTTTGCTTTGTTTGTTCGTTTTGTTTTTATTTCCCCTCTCTCTCTTGTTCTCTCTATTATATATCCCTCCTGTCTGACTCTGACGTTTCTGGATTTGGTGTGGTTCTTAACAGAGGAGAAAGCAAGGAGCGGTAGTTTGCAGCCGTCCTTGCCTCCCAAGGGCAGTGCATCGTAAGAGACGACAGGTGACGCAGGTGTAGAGATAGCCCCATTGAGTTGGACAGCGTTATGGGACACCTTGAGATACCATCAACTATCCAGAGCTTTTATTTTATAAGGATTAAACTTCCCCCCCACCCCTCCCCTGGAGAAAAGTCGAGTTTGTAGATTAGCACAGTGGGCTTACCTGATTTTCCAATTATTAAAATAACTAAGGAAAGGAGGCGGTCTGAAGAGCAGGGGGACGAAGAGACAATTGGTGAATCCTTTCCAAATCTGTTAGCCGAGGGGAGGTTCCCGAGCAGGCTCGGTGCCGAGGACACCCCGCCAGACCCCCAGGACGGCGCGTGGGGCTGGGCTGCCGCCCGCGCAGAGCCCAGAGTAGCTAATTGACGGCTCTTTGCTTTAGATAACTGTCTCCATCAGCATCTCTGCCCTTTATTCACAGATAACTCTCTCCCTGTTTCTAGGAGAAAAAAAAAGTGCGTTCGCTACATACAAGGTGAAGGCAGCTGCGTCAGCCCACCCTCTTCAGATGGAAGCTTACTAGACTCTCCTCCGTCCTCCCCCGCCATGCTCGCCTCCCCCTCCAGAGACTCGAAACCACAGACTGAACAAACGCAACCCCTCTCGCTCTCATTGAAGCCCGACCCGCTGGCGCACCTGGTCATGATGCCGCCGCCATCCTCGCTCGTCCTCGCCGAGAGCGCTGCGAGCAAGCCCGGCGCCCTGCCTGCCGCCAGCTGCCCCAACGGGGCCCTGGACCACCCGCCGGCCGCCCTCCCGCCGGCCGCCGCCGCATCCCTAGCACAGCCCTCGACGTCCTCCTTGCATTCCCACAGCTCGCTGGCGGGGACACAGCCCCAGCCACTCTCCCTCGTAACCAAGTCCTTAGAATAGCTTTAGCCTCGTTAGCCCTTTCGGTTTCCTTCGGGGATGTTAAATTCTGTTGGGATTTGGGGTTGGGTTTGGTTTGGGTTGGTTGTGTGGTTTTTTTTTTTTCCTTTTCTTTAATTTTTTTTTTTTTCCTTCTCCTCCTCGTCGTCGTCCGCTGTTCGTCGTCGTTTCTCGGTTTTGTTTTTAATTCGTGCCACGTGGCTACATTAGTTGATGTTTTATCGAGTTCATTGGTCAATATTTGACCCATTCTTATTTCAATTTCTCCTTTTTAAATATGTAGATGAGAAAAGCCTCATGATTCTGCCAAAATTTTTATCAACAGCTGTTTAAAGTCTTTGTAGCGTTTAAAAAATATATATATATACATAATTGTTATGTAGTTCCAATAGCTTAGTTTTAAAGACTGATTTTAAAAATTAAAAAAAAAAAAAGAAGCAATTTTGAAGCAGCCCTTGCCGGAGGCATTGGTTCTTTATTATTTGTATTAAATACGAGCTTGCGAACCAATCATTTTACATCTGGTTTTTAAACCTTTAAGGGCACAACGAATGCGGTGCCGCTACTACTTCTTTTTTTTTTTCTTCCTTGTGTGAAACAACCTTTATTGTGATGTTACTTGTTATTGTTTAAATGTACAGAAACAAAGGGTTAAAAAAAATGTGTTAATATACCTTGTTCCATGGTGTTGTTCTTTTTGGGGGAGGGAACGCTACTCAACAATTAAAAGTATCACAACGCTATTGGACCAGTAGTATTTATTGCTTTAGAAATTGCTTGTTGTATCTGTATGTTGTCCCTTTTTAAATGTTTTTTTCCTCTTTTTTTCTTGAAACATTGTATAAAGGTTTTTTTTTCCCTTAGTGTAAGCATCTTATATATAACAACTCATTTGTACAAGGTTTTTAAGTTTATATATAAATGTGTATATATATATTTTTTCCGGGATTTTTGTTTTTTGATTTCCTTTTGTGATTTTTTTTTTTTTTTTTTTTTTTTGCTATATAAAACACAGTTGCCACCAAATGGACGTTTGCAGATGCATTTTTTCAAGGATCAATAGTATAAAAAAAAAAAAATTGCTTTAAAAGCCATTACACACAAAAAGACTTGAAAATTTAGCAAGGGAATTTTTAGCAACGCTGTCTGAAAAATAGCAAGGTCCAAGTGTCTCCCATTCAGAACTGCAGCTGAATCCCCTGCGACATTAGGACTGTAGGCTGTGTGCAAAATTTTTATGTGCCAAAATTCTCAGTGACTTTTAACTTTCTCCCGACAACTTTATTATTTTTTTTTAATGCTGTAATTTTTTTGTTCATCATGTTTTGCTGTGATGTTACATAGGTAGATATGTATGTAGTTTTAATGTCACCTATAACAGACGTGTTTGGTAGCAGATTGTCCGGAAAGCATTTAAAATGAAGAGGTATAAACCCTTAAGGGCCAAATTCTGTATATTAGATTATTCATAAAAGGAAAATCAGACTGCCACTTTTATGTACACTTACTACATACAGGTAGGTAGCAAACTTAAAACAAAAAAAAAAAAACCTAGGCATGTTGATGTTGCAAAAAACGCTGTATAAAGCTGAAAAATTGTTCATCTGTTCATTCAGTGCCATTGTAGTTGACATGAAGCGATTGTAAAACTGTCTCAGATTTTTCTCTGGTTTATTAAGATGCTAACTATAACATTTTTTGTGAATACTTTGAATGTTTCCTAACAGTTGTGATGTTACTGTTCCGTTTTATGCTCTTATTCCGATTTTCATTTTTAATGGTTTGGAAGCCATTTTTTGTAATGAATAAATGTTCATGCTGTACAGTATCTGTAGCATGCAGTTCTGGATTAATAAAAGCAACTTAGTATGTGCAGAGAACGACTTGTCAACTCATTTATGCATTGACTGCATTTTACTCTGGCCAAACGGATTTACAGCCTGAGTGGAAAACTTCCTTGAAAAAAATTTTTAGTGAAAATCGTGGCGACTTGCAGCCAGCTCTAGTTGTGAGAAATCTGCCGTTTCCTTCGGGTTCCCATGCTGCCGCCTGCTAAATTCGTTTTGCACGAGCCCTCTCCTTGCTCAGCAAGCTTTTCTTGCAACAGTTGACAACAGTTGAAAATCTCTTTTTTTTTTTTTTTATTTTTTTATTTTTTTATTTTTTTTATTTTTTTATTTTTTTTATTTTTTATTTTTTTTATTTTCCAGCAAATGGCATGTGATTTGGCAAAAGACAAATAACACGTGAGCTAAAGTAATGTAGTCCCTCTGTGTGAAGTGATCCTGACTGGGGGACGGGAGACCAGGGCTGATGATACCTTTAATTCTAAAACATTTTGAAACATTTAAAACACTTTAAAACATTTTTGTTCGAGCTGGTGATCCCACGACATAGGGCTGATGCACTATAAAGGTCGCACAAGAGAGCTTAGGTAGACCTAATTAGTCGGAATCCTTGTGCTGGCCTTAAGGTTTGTCTCCTTGATAAATTTAAGCCTGGTTTTGCATATATATGTTTTTTTTTCTAATGCAATGAGCCCTTTCAGTGCAGCCTGCTCTCGGCGCTGAGCGTCCAGCATCCGCCTCGTGCAGCAATGCCTGCAGATGCTGCAGGATGAGGGCGAACTTACATGCAAGAATTTTTATTAAATGGATGATTTGATTGGGGTTTTTAAACTAAGTAGGGATTTAAGCTTCATCGATTCCAGGAATCTCTCAGAAGCGGATGTCACCATTGCCCCGGTCATCTTGGCACTCAAGGGCAATCAAAGGCAAAGGTCTTGTTCCCCGCAGTGCGTTGCTCAGATAATGCGCTTCTCTTCGGTCGGTCTTGACGGACTCTGCGGGAAGGGTAAGTATTCTTCCTCACACAGGGAAACAGGGGAAGTGATTTTCTGCAGAGCCCTGGGAACGGGGCCGTTTCGGGAAGCCCAGCCCTGGTGCTGAGACCACGCTGTCCCCCGCTGGGAGGTCTGATAAAACCAAAACTGGCTGCAAAGCGGTCTGTTGGCTGCAGAAGGAATGTGCTTTGTAAAGGGGCTGGGAGGCACTGGGTGAAGTACTAAATAATGTTTAAACAGAATATATAGTACTTTAAATTGCTACCGCTTTTTTTAATGACCGGTTTACAAGCCTTTTTTTTTTTGTTTGTTTCAAACTTGTTAATAAAGGGAAATATACGTGAGTATTACTTCATATTTCCTACTAGAAGGATTATGTAATGGTGAATTTTTCACCACGCTCCATTTATCTCCCTTTATCCAAGGCCTGATGGTGTTTCTGCCAGAACGCTACCCTAGACTTCAGTGGGACATGTTCCCTTGTCACCCGTGGCAGGCGTGTGGGCAGCACGGGTGGGATGGGACTCTGCGACGGGGAAAAGGATGTTTCTGTAAAGCCCTTGTGGAAGGTGCCAAATCTTGCTGCTGTTGGTAGCCAGCAAGTTGAACGCGATGCTCAAATTGCTCTCCTGCTACTTAAGGTTTCTAGGGATTTTTATTTTATTTTTTTTTCTTTTTCCTAAACGTTTTGACTCTCGCTAGAGCATGGCCATCCATCAGCCAGACACATGTGCTGCATCTCTGCTGGGGATAACTGCTCTCTTCTAATGTAAAACATAGTGCTCCAGGGAGATCTTTGAATGCCATGATTCAAAGGAGGCACCATCAAGGTATGATTCATATATTCGGCAAAATAGCGTGTTCTTTGCTCGCTGCTTTATTAGCAATCCTTTGGAAAGCAGAGTCCAAAAACACAGTTCCTGGACAAATTGGTTTTCCTTCTGTGTGCGTGGTGAGAGAGGAACGTGTTCCACAGATAGGTTGAACAGAGCTCGCGAGTGGTGGGTGACTGGTGCTGGGAACACTGTTTGCTGTGGAAAACAATTGCATATTTGGGGAAACGCAAACACTTGGGTTTCCTGTGGGCTGTGCATTAGCTGTGTCCCTTGATGGGCTTATGCCTTCAGAGTTGCCTCCAAATTCCCCTTGCTCAGAAAGCCCGAGCTGGGTCAAGGCTCCTGGGAGAAAATTGCCATTATTTATACGTACTCCCTTTGTGCCCGGGAGTCACAGCTGAGGACCCCACCGGATCAGGTACACTTGGAAGCACAGTGGGATGACAGCCCGTCCCATACACTGTAGGTGTAAAACGGGATTGGGAGCTGGCTACAGGGGTATGGCCCGTTCATTCCTGGATCCGGGCAAGTGAGGGCAACCTCCGGGGCAGCCTGGTGACAAACTGGCATGCTCTGTCCTTGTACGGGGCTGCCACGGGACAGCATGGGGCCCTACGTACAGTACGTAATTCACTGTAGCTATTGCTTCCATCTGTTTTTATGGGATAAGGCAAGGAAGCAAGTCAATGTATTGCGTGTTCAGGAGACATTTATTTTCCATTAGTTTCGTAAATCTCATCTTTCACTTAGTGTATGGAACTTTAAAAAGTTTAAGCAATTGCTGACTCAATAAAGCAGTGCCACATGGTTTTAAGCTTTGCTTAAAAGAAGAAAAGGAAGGGAAAGGCAGGAAAAAAGAGCAATCTTTAGAGTCCTGTTCATTTCATTAGACCGTAAAAAGATGTAAAGAGAATTCACAGTAAAATAGTTGCATGGGTCATTGCAACAGTCATGAAAGTAAACACTAATAATAATTAAGATGAACATGTGTGACAGTGCTGCCCGGCTATGTCTGGCATACACATAGGAATGCTTTGCCACCTAAGACTGGGTAAAGATTTTGGATGCTGTTTTGGGAGAGACGCTCCAGCTGAAGACTAAATTCAGTACAGGACCAATATTCAGCTTCAGTGGTCTTTGTTGGACAGGAAGGCTAAAGCTCTTGGATCCTTAAAAGTATGAGTATGCAAATGTGCTCAAAGATCGTAGCAATTGCTGTATTACAAAAAGCAGTAGACAGGTACTTCGGCATTCATTTTAAGATGTTCTTGGAAAACATCTTGAGACTTTTAAGGCAGATCAGCTACAGCTGAATACATACCAATGACCCATCATTGTCAATAATGTCACCAGCTCATTTGAAGGACTCCCTGAGGACAGGAGTCTGCCAGCCCCTGGACTGATTTTTCTTCAGGGATCAATCCAGAATATTCACTAATGACTTGCATCCATGTTCTACGAGTTGCTCTTTTTCTGAAGTTGGAAATGCACTTTATTTGGGGGGGGAGGGTGGGGGCCTGTTAGCCTCGACCTCTAAGGCACTGGAGATCATGAAGTCATGCTGTCTGTCCATCTGTTTGACCCTCTCCTGATAACTCTTGAATCCTCTGGCATTTTGAACCAGATTTGACAGCAGCAGTCAAACTCTCGGAGATGATAAAGTCCCTGTGAGTTCCAGAGAAATCTCTGCCGGCACTGAGAAGAGAGGCTTTCCAGATCCGCCACTGAAGAAAAGGCAGGGAGAGCTCAGCTGTTATCCATTCTCTCTGGCAGTGTCCAGATGGCCAATTATCACACGTCTACTTCTGGACCAGCATCTGCTCTCTCCTGCCCAGCTGGCAGGCCAAGAAGATTAGGTAGGAGACATGGAGAGCATTGGGGTGTTGGAGGGAACAAGGGACATGGGAGAGAGTTAAGGGTAGAAGGAAAACTGGACATATTGCAGCTGCAATATGTAATATTATGTAAGATTGCAGCGGGGAAGCGAGGGGAGGGGAAGGACGGTGGGGAGACAGGAGACACATCTGCAGGACACCAGGCCTTGCTAATGTGACTGCTCGCGGAGCAAAGCTGCTCTGGAAAAGTAGACGCTGTGGGGTTTTACCAGCTCCTTGTCTCATTCCTTTGACCCAGTTGCTTGCTCCAGCTCACTGAGGAGAAGCACAGCCCCACCTGGGAGGTACCTGCTGGCAGGGGCTGCGCCGCCCTGGCCTGGCCCCCCACCAGAAAGGTCTACAGGGTGGGAAAGACCCGGAGTGTTTGCACAGTCCTGTAGCATGATGAGAAGAGGAGTTGGGTGCGCGCAGCAAGAAGGGTGATTTTTTTTTTTTTTTTCCCAAAAAAAGAGAAAAAAGATTATTATCTTATTTGCAAACAAGACCATTGGTAGTAGCTGCTTCCCAGGCATCAGCAAACCCCCTGGTTTTAATCTTCCTCAGAAAATGTCTCCTTTGCTCCCTTATTTTGCGTTCCCTTTTGAATATGCTGCTGGGGTATTTTTGGATCTAACTATATCTTTTTAATCTGTTCCCCCCCGCCCTTTCTCAGCCCCCGCTGCCTCCCTGCCTGCTCCTCCTTCAAACTTATATAATGGCACATTATACAAAATAGCTAAGCAGGTGGTATTTTTAAAGACAGTGAGTGAGCATTTTTTTGGCCTAAATTTGGAACGAAACAGATGGATTTTAAGACTCTGCTTTTTCTATGAATAGTAACCGTTGTTCTCCACTGCCTTAAACACCAGTTTCAAGACCACCTCCAGCAACCAATCAGCACTCCGTTATTTAATTATAACAAAATTCTTAGCTCTGTCTGCTGCTGCATGGGCAAGTGGGGGGCACTGGATCAACTTCTGGAGCCAGGCAGACTTGCCAACAATAATTTTCCTTTTCCCAGAGGGCCGAGGGGGCCTGGAGCGGGTTCCAAGTTCCTCCTAAACTGGCTGTTCACTTTGGGCTCCCTGACAGAGTGCTTGAAAAGGGTTATAGAAAGGCAGATAAATGCACTTCTTGTTGCAAGCTTCCCTGACAAGCCAGGCCTCCAGAACAGTGATCTCATTCCTGCCTCATTATTAGTGGTGCCAGATTTTTTCCATTAACAGGTAATTGAGTCGAAACTAAAATAAGCAAAGTTTGTTTTATCCCATGTATTTTCTTGCTTGCTTGTGAAAGAAAAACACTTTAGAGAGGGGTTTGCTTTTAATGTTCATGGAAATGTATTTACATCTTAGAGATTCCTCTCTGCTCTAGTGTAATTAACCTGACTGGTCTTTTTGTTATTGCTGTTTTGATTTTTAAAGCAAAGACATTGGCGAGGCTTAATTCTTTTTTTTTTTTTTTTTTTTTTAATGGTTTGAATTCCCCGGGACCAGCAGGGTTGAAATCGCCCGTTCTGTACACAGCCACGAGCGTTATCCCACTCCTGTGTGCGTGTGTTCTCGTTGCGTGATTGACTTCCCCCGTGGCCCCAGAGGGGAAGCGGGAGCAGGAGCCCAATGGGATGATGCTGTGCACCACTTCCAGGCTCACAATGAGCTTTTCCTTCCAGAGGGGCCATGGGGACGCTGCTGGGACCAGACAATGTCTTCTCTCCTGATTGTGCAGGAAAGCAAAGTGGCTGCCCATGAAACTCTCATGGTCTTGCTGAAGATCGTTCTTTGTTTCTAATCCCGTGTAGTTATGAGGATGGAAGGGACAAGTGTAAAATCTGGGCTACGCATCCTTCTGTGGAGTCAACGTTGCTTGTAGAGAAGGAGAGAAATTTTCTACCTGTCTGGGTGTGTCTGTGCGCAGGGATTGCCATGCTGTCTGCCTCCAAGCCAAGGCACTGCTAGCGCCAGGAAAACCTGAGCAATTTCTCAGCCAGCAGCTTCACTGAAAGGGTTATTAAACATTGGAATAGGCTGCCCAGAGAGGTGGTGGATTCACCATCCCTGGAGGTGTCTAAGAAAAGGGTAGATGAGGTGCTTAGGGACATGGTTTAGAAGTGGTGGTGTTTTTATCAGGGTAGGTTAACGGTTGGACTTGATCATCTTAAAGGTCCCTTCCAACCTCACTAATTCTATGATTCTATGATTCAGGCTTCCCTGTGCAGCCTGTGGGCCATCTCCTCCCCCTCCTCAGCTGCAGGACAGATGGCCCTGCTCTGGGTGAAAGGCAAAGCCCTCAAGAACAGTGTGGGAAACACTGCAGACCCCTGGGGACCAGCATGTCCTGCAGAGATGTTACTACCAGTGTGGATGTCTTCCCATTTTCCGAGGCATCTCCCTGATGCCTCCTAACCCTGTGGTGTCGGGCTGCCTTGGGGGACTCTGGGCCACCCTACACATCAAGCAGTGAATTCCCTCTAAAATTCGCGGGACTGATGCAGGGCTGTTTTCTGACCTAGCCAAGGCATCTGAGAGAGTTGCTGGTGGGGTCAGCTCTGACCTTGCTGCTCGGCAAAGCCCGCAGCCCTGTTTGCATCCCCCACCCACGGCCTGAAGTAAGCAAAACCTGCAGAGACTTTGCATCATTTCAGCTACTAGTTTAACAGGAAATGGCTAGCGATGCTGAAGAACAGACAAGTTTCGCATTTGTGGATTTGCTCTTTTGCTTCTGTTTTGGGCTATTCACGGAAGGAGGTGCCTGCCTACTTTAGCCTTGCAAAAGAAGCCATGTTCTCCAGACTTGAGCACTTTGCCCACAAACTGACATCCTTGTATCGACCGCTTCTCTGCCTCACCTCTTCTCCAGCCCTTTGCAAAGGAGCCAAGGGATGGGAGCCTTGCAGAAGGGCCGGTGGCCTTGGGTGGCGGCAGGGGGAGGTTGAGCAAGGAGGGTGCTGAGAGCGGGCTGTGGGACAGGGGCCGCGGGCATGTCCTACTGCAGGTGAGACCCCACAGCAGGGCAGGGGAGGACAGTGGCTGCAGAAGTGCTGAGCGTGGCAGTGGTGCCTGCCTGCTGAGCGCTGCCTCAGCCTCGCATCCCCTGGGCTCTCAGAGGCCAATTACCAATTCACAGAGCCTGTTTCAGCACAAACAGGACCTTCAAAGAGTTGGGAGCCTTTCTGGTTTTGTTTTCTTTTTTTTTTTTTTTTTATGCCCTCCAAAAAAATAGAAGCAGAAAGACCGATACTTTAAGGTCAAGTACATAATTGTTTCTAACAGGAATTTCAAACATTGTCTCTTCCTCTGGGCAGGTATTGCCGGGTCAATTACCCTGACTACCCGATGACAGGCACGAGACACAGTAACACCATCTGCACTTGAACACATCCTCTTTAAAGTAGAATTTAAAGGGTTTTTTTGTTTTGTTTTGTTTAATCACACAACTTTTGGGGGGTTTCTGGTTGGAGAATTTGGCCAGCTTTCATCTCATGGAGGTCTGATACTGAGACTTGTCTGGCAGCAAAGCTGTAGGAGAAGTCAGGTGAGTGACATGGGAGCCGTGGTCCTGCGATAGCCCTTGTCTGGGCTGACGTGAAGGGTCCATGCGGGGAAGATGAACTGTGTATGAAGGGGCATATCAGAAAATGCCTGTTAATGGCTGAAATGAAACAAGATGCCCAAGTTACATTCCTAGCAGTCTGCGGTATGCATTAACCAAGCCCCTCAGTTTACCTGGCTCTCAAATGGCTGTAAAAAGGATGCAGTCACGAGGCGCGCTGGCTTGCACATGTCTTATTCTCTAATAAGCATGTTCAGGATCCACACAGCAAAATCAGGGTTGCCACAACAGTCTCCAGTCACTCATTACAAGGTATTTGCTTCTCACTGGGTTTTCTGAGGTACTCCTTGTTGTACCAATGACGTGTTTTGGTTCCCTGTTTACTGCATGGATTTTCCTGAAGCAGCCAAGTGGCTTGATTTTATATACGACTCCTCTGCATTATGAGGGCTGACAAAGAACTTGGATTAGTGAAAAAACATTCAACAAAGTGGCTTCACTTCAAATTGTTTCTTTTTGAGAGATGATCTTTTTCTTTACCCCATCCTGTTTAAATTTTTAAGCGAATTTAAATTAACAGGCATCAATCAGGTGTAGGCAATACACAGAAAAGAAAAATTTGCCATCTGCAAATCTGTTCCTTCGTTAAAGCCTTCTGTTTAGCCAGCGGCCACCCACAGTGTGGACAATGGTACAGACCCCTCTGAACTCTGTCCTTTCTTCAGGCTACTTGGATCTGGATGAATTAGCTAAGGGATACAACACCCTCCTTCTTCCTTCAGTTGCTTTCTGTTCCATTCACACTTTACACAGTGTTCATCACTGTTGCATCTCAGCACCTCAGGTTCCTTCCAAGAGCCACTAGGTTTACCTGTTTTCCTGCATTTCACAGGGATGTCATAGTAACATCAGCTCCACCTCACATGTTCGTAACCTGATCCAAAGGACCATTTGGGGTTTAAGTTTCGCACTTGCATAATATTTGATATGCTTTTCAAGAACAGCATCTCTTAGCAGTAAATATAACGGTGTGACAAACTGCTTCAAGTCAGCTGAGACCAGCAACAAGATATGGCCTAGTCCAGCAGACCTAGTAATGTGGAAGAGGACATCAGGACAGGTTGTACATTATCAATGACTTTAATAACCTCATGGGTTCAGTTAAGATCTTTTACTTGAGTAAGAGCATCTTTGAACTTTGTACTGACTTGCATCTCTTCTCTTTTCTGGGATGAAATGCCCAAGATATCCAATGGCAACTCATGGCCTTGAGTGTCTCATTTGCTGAAGAAGGCGGGTTTGCAGCAAGCGCTGAATTCCTTTCATTCCAGGGGGAAAGCAGTCTGTGTAAACTGTCTCAACTTCAACTCTAAAACTGAAGCCAAAACAATCAGTAGCTACTACTGAAAAATCTACAGTGGTCTTATTTTAACTCAGTCCATGAGATACATTTAGCACACCTTTGGTACTGCATAAAATAACAATATTTTTCATGTTAGAGAAGGCAAAAGAAACAGGAATATAAATAATTCTGTATGTTAATTGCATTTAAATATGCTCAAGTTTCACTGCTTCATGTATGTTCTTTGGATTTGGTCCAACCAAAAAATGGTATTTACCCAAATTTAATTATTTTGGGGGTATTTTTTTTTGCCCAACTATACCTGTCTTTTTTAGTGGTGATGTTGTTCTGGCTAGTTTTCTTTACCCTAACAGAGGTGACTCCGCAGCACATTTCTTTTGACAAAAACACACAAAACCAACACGGATCAGTTAACACAGATGACATCTTTAAACTTGAATACATTTTTTCACTATAAACGCCACCAGTCAACTTTCGTGTAGGTAGGTTTCCATTGTTAGTTGTCAAAGTCTTCTTGAGTGGATTTCCCACTGTGTCACTTTTGTGTGAGTCAAATCAAGATTATAGGTAACAGAGAAGAAAAAGAAAAAGAAGAGAAGGTTAGACCCTCATTTTAGAGTTTAAGAAAAATCTACCAGCAGGTTGCAGTTCGAGTTGGTAATATACATGAAAGGGGGAGTCCAAGCCGTGTCACAGGTATCACTATATTAGGCTTTCAGGAAAAAGCATACAAAACACATATTGTAGTGGTCACACACAGAGACATAAATTTAGGAACAAGATCTGCCTTAGCTTGAACATAGTCAGCTCTGATAATAAGGAACAATGGACCGAAGCTATTATGAAATGAAACCCAGGTGCCTGGATGGAGGGAGCTTTTAGTTGAGTTCTCCTGGAATAAAAAAAGTCTAACTTTTTTCACAGATATATGTTGTCCTAATTTTTTTCTGTTCTCACTTTAGAAGACAGCTGATTTTATTTGGAATCTGACTAATGAATATGATTAAATTTTTCCATGCTGAAATTTTCTGGAGTAAGATTTAAATGAGATTTTTTGTTTCATCTTTTCTGTCCTAAATAATTTTATTTTCATTGGGATTTTGGGTGTGCAAAGAAAACATGCTAGGGTATCTCCTGTATCGTATCCATGATCTAGCCAGGATGGATTGCAGATACTTTGTAATAGTTTGGGTAGTTCCTAGTCTTACACGAGTGGTGTAAAAATATCTCTAGAAGTGTGATATTCATTAATTCACCTAGTGAGATTGTCAGAAACAACCTTAAGGAGGAAATGACAGTGAATACATAAAGCTGGGCAAAAGCTTGACTTATTGCAAAAATCACTTGTTTGACACTTTGTCTTGACCTGTATGGGATGCCAACAGATTGCTGAGACATGTCTAAGAAGGCCGGAGGACAGGGAGAGCAGAAACGTTCGGCAGAATTTGAAGAGTCCCACAAGGACATAAGAAGGATGGAGGCAAAGTCCAGATTGTCAGAGGTATCTGATGATGTCAGACCTCCAGCTGTGGCATTTGCAGGTAAGTTTGACTTTTCTCACAAAAGGAGTATGTTCCTAAGGGAATGTACCTGTGGGTACACTCTAGGTTTGAGAGATACGTGCACAGACCATTGGTCATACTGAAGACCTTTTCTCTTTGCTATCCAATTTTCTTGTTGCTAGGAGTAAACCAGCTTAATATGAGGAATTTGTCTTTTACTCATGTCTTAACCACAGGCCATTAGCTTCCAGTGGAAACCACTGCATCTAGTCCTTTGGAAGTAAGCATGGTGGGTCCGTACCATATAGTGCTCCCCCCCCCCCCGAGTTTTGTCTAAGAGCCTGAATATTATGGGAGCCCACTTCAGGGATTCAATAATATGAAGTAATGTTCTCTTGACTTGAAGGAGCAATCAGAATATCTGGGGAACAAACACAAGGCTGAGCTAGCTTTGTATTCAGGTCAAGCAGGGCTTCTGTCCCCTGCAGAATCAATGGCAATTACTAGATTTGCATCACAGATTTAGTCAGCAAAAGGTTAATAGTGTTAAGCATGAATATGTTGGCCTATTGTGCAAAACATACAAATATTCAAGAGTGTTTGCACTGAGGCTTTTGGCTGGGCCCCTATAAAGATACAACCAAGAAGCCAAACATATGTTCTAGTGTTCCAGGCTTTGATTCTTAATCATGTTCTGTGCTTGCGTTCAGAGGTTTGCTTTGGGACCATCTCCAGTGTGAGAAAATATGACAGAGAAATCAAACACAGAGGTTATGCATAACGGTGCGGTGTTCATATCTGAAGGGGAGCTTTTGTAAGCACTAACATTATTCTTCTTTTGACAGTAGTGGCGCATTTTCACTCGGTTTATCTTAACTGGGAGTAACCCCTAAGACAGGATGTCTCCGGGCACTTCAGAGAAGTGCTTTACGAAGGCAAAGGAAATAATGTTACAGGGCTGTGCCTCACATCTCTTCGACTGTTAACAATCCTATAAATACCACTGCCGAGTGCAGTATGTGTCCATGGCTGGTCTCAAGTGTAGCTGCAGCGCCTGGCTCGTAGCGCAGGAATATTCTCTTGATCTAGGAGAATGTTCCCCAGCTTTACTAACACTTGGCTCCCTGACACAGACTAAACCAGCTCTGACAGACCATATGAGAAGGCGCTGGCTGGGCATGTAAACTACACAATATGTCACGGTATGGGAAAAGTCAGGACCCAGCTGTCACAAAGAGTGATTTTGAAAGATTCCCAGGAACAGAAAAAGGTGGAAATTAGGGTTTTGAGATGGGTTTGGGTTTGCTTTAACCTGACGCTATGCCCTTCCACGGCTATGAAACTTTTCAGGAATGGCTTTCGTACTTTCTCAATGAGCTGAGGTCAAGCTACAGTTTCCTGAGAAAACAGAAACTCAGTTTCTTTTCTTCCAGTCAGTCTTGTCATCTCTTCTTCCTCACATGTGCAACTTTATTTTCCAATGTACATTTCTGTCCTGCCATTGCTGAGGCACGTGGCAGGTGTGAAAACCGGATCTATTTGCTGTTGAAGCCAATGGATTTTGATCACAGCTCACTTTGCATCGGGTTCTAAGTGGTTCTTTCTGTAGAAAATGCTACAAAATATCGGTCAGGAACTTGTAAGAGGAAAATGGAACTGAATTTAGAAAACATCCCGCACCAACAGAGAGCATTGAGAGCAAAAGAGCAGCGGCAGGAAGAACATCGTCCACTGCTGGCCAAACTGCAAGATAATTAAACCAGAAATAGCATGGGGCAAGAAAGAGGCCAATTAATTCCATCGGAAGGATGTCATCTAGGAGTTCAAGACAAGAAGGAAGCACTGTATAAAGTGGAGATGAGCATGGCAGTCTGCCAATCTATCACAGTTTTCTTTTATTTAAGATGCTTATTAGTATCTTATATTTCAAATTAAATATTTATAGTTCTGTTAATAGCATGCAGGAAGGGGGCCTATTCCAGAGATTAGTCTGTACAAGAAGTTGTCCACTGATGTAAATTAGATCAGTGAAGCTTGGAATATTCATGCTTGCAGTCTTGTCATCATTTGTACTTTGGGGCTACGGGCTGGGGTGGCAGCCAAGCTACCTCCAGGCACATTACCCTCCTCTCCATGAATGTGCGTACCCCTTACTTTCCTGCAAAGTGTTTTGTCTACATCAATTGTTTTGGGCTTCAACAAGTCTTTTAAGTGATTCTGTGTTGTAACCTTCACGGTTGGCAGGCCAGTGTGATTATTCCCGTTCTCCCACATGGAGACTCCTGCAGCTTTTAAAGGAGTTGCCCAAGGACATGCAGAGAAGCAGTGCCAGCTTTGTGAATATACAGCCCCACCATTCTTATTAGATTCCATGAAAGATGAGAATAGGCCCTTTGATGCTTTCAGTGAGTGCTGAAGCCTTTACCAATGTTGTGAAAGGTCATTAGAGAAGATCTGGGGGGCCAAATTTAACAGCTGCTCATGGGAATGGTCCTTGGGATGTGGAACTAGTCCAGGAGAAAATGTGAAAACAGAAGTGATTTATATTAAAATGAGGGTTATGAAGACAGCAATGACCACTGAAACATACACAACAATAACTCAGAACAACCTCTCTCTGGCACACTCTGCTCTGCCATCTTTTTAACCCTGGAGGAGGCAACCGGGAAGAGCGACTTAGAGCAGACCTGTGGGACTGACATGAGTGAACAAATCTGACTTCTATCTAGGTGCTTCTGGGTTCTCATCAGCCCCTTTCAAGGCGTGAGGGAAACCATCTTGGTCCTCTGTGATCTGCTCCCTGGGATACAGATAGCAGGACAAAGCAGTCATTCTCTTTTTCTCCCATGGTAAGTGGTCTCTGCCCTTTTGATATTAAATATATGGGGTCTTTCCAGAAGGATAGTGCGAAATGTCAAAGAGATAATGTATTTAGCATTCATCTGGTTTGCAACCATTTTATACCCACCACACAAAGACATAGAAGGCTTCTCACTCATTTCTCTGCACTCATCATGCTGCCATTGTGGGACCAGAAGATAATGAGATGAATAGGAAGCATTTCCACAGCATGAGCAATGTAGGAACATCATTATTAATGTTCGTACAAAATATCCCATCTCTACATGATGTCTACATATCTGAGATACAGCCCTCTGCCAGATATAAAAAACCATGACCATCCAACAGTGATCTGTTACTTAATGGAAAGTCTGCTGAAATTTCAGTTTAAATTGCATTTATTATTTATGTCTCCAGTGCAGAGTATGTACGCTGAGTATGTCTTCCCCTTACAGTGCTAGAGGATTAGTAGTTTCCATTTAAACAGCCAAATATTGTCCCAGAAGGATGTTGAATATGCCCATATTCAATATTTAAACATTGTAAAAATCCTTTGAAAAATTATTATCATGAAGCCTTTTCTATATATTCCGAGGAGCACATTTCCATGCAGCTGGGGCCAGGTACCTGCAGCTTAGCTGCCAGTCCTTTTCCCTCTGGCTCCTGGTGGGTTAAGTGAGCATTCCTCCTGGGTGTCCCAGCCTGAGGGCAGAATCTCTAAGGATGGGGTTCAAAGAGAGGTATAGGGGTAGAGATGGACTTGTATGGGTGGTATTGGAGGTGATGCGCGCAAGGATGGCATTACCTGCAGGTAAACCTTACACTAGATAATAATATTTTGATTTTGGTCATCCTTTTCTCTTTGCAGCTTGCCCTCCAGCAGGGAGTGATTATGAGGATCTTGAGGTGACATTTTGAGTAATTAATTTCTCACACTTGTTGTCCATGGTTTGTTCACAAGCAGCTCGTTGCACACTCTCAGTGCTCAGCAGCCTGTGTGTGACGTCTCTTGACCTTGCTTGGTGGGGTTGCATGCCACCAGGCAGGAATGGGTGCCCCTAGCACTGCAGATCTCACTGGCACAGTGAATCCAGGTATTTGAATAATTCTTTGCCAGGATACCTCCCTCTACACTTGGACTTATAGGACAAATTTTCTGGTTCAGTTTGTTGTTTTGTTTTTTTTTTCCTAAAGTCTTGGAACAACAGTTTATCTTCTCACACTAACTCATTCATATTCATATTTGCTATAGTAGACATTTTGAATGCTTCACTTAAATCTGCACCCAGAAGTACACAGTGGAACAGATGGTAGAAAGAGCTAGGAATTTTCTTGATATTTTATGGGTTGGACAACAACCACAACCTGATCCAACAAATTTTCTTGTTCTCAAACATTTTACTGTCAATACACTCCTCAGGAATGTACTCAGAGTTGTTTGGGGACATGGAAAAATATTTACCTCAGTCTTCCACAATTTATTACTTATTGTTTGAAAAAGTTGCCTCTTTTCTGTGCCAACATTTATCATCTTGGGAAACATACTGGAATATAGCAGTGATATTAAACAATAATGTGCTCTTTGCTGAGATAAAATAATATTGCTGGGCCACTGCAGAGGAAGCCAAAAACCACATGTGAAATGGTTCCTTTGGAAGGGCAAAAAGTCTCAAAGTTTGTTAGCAAATAATTTAGCTAGTGGTGCAGACATCAAATGGCTTCAGCAGCACTTGCAAAGCTATTCTGAATATGCATTTCCCCTGGAGTGCGGGGGCACAAAGCCACTGTAATGAAGGTTAGAACAGTAATAATAAGAATCCCTCGCCAGTAAAAAATAATAATAAAATAAAATAAAATAAACCCCAAACTTGCAGAAGAGTTAGGGGAAGAAAGGACAGACTGTGTGAGTCTTTCACCATTTCATATTAATTTAACTTCTGTTTGCATGGCCCTGAATTAGGGGCTGCCTTAGCTCCTGGGCAGGAGTGGCAGCTCAATTCCTTTTTGCTTCTTCACCCTGTCTGGAGAGCGAGAGGCTGCCATCCCTCGCCTCTAGTCGTTAAGGTGCTTTCTTAGCTGAGCATTTCTTGCACATCCATGCATTTCCCACCACACCTCAAACTAGTTTAATACTTGCTCTTGTGCAGCCCATCATGTTTGGTAGAGATTTCCCATACAAAACTGCACAGCTACAAATGCATAATTCTTTAGATATTTCCCTAAAATCCACCCCACCCCGCCGAGCTGCCTATGAAATACTTGATAAGAGCTGCACAGTCTCTGTGTTGAGTAAAATGAATGTCCTCAAGGACTTCCTCACTGTCTAGTAGTGCTTGCCCACTACCTCTTGCTGTAGGATACCCAGTAAGTTTAGGGGAGGAGAGACCGTCTTTACTGTAGTACCTCAACACAGCCTGCTACAGAGAGAGCTTGAAGCTTCCTCCATAACCTGTAAATCAGATGAATGCAATAAAATGGTTAACCTAAGACGCATCTTGGATCACCCCTCTCTTCTGAGTGGCCTTCAGCTTGCTCAGCTGGGTGCCAGGAGCTCTGTGCTCCTCAGCAGCTGAACCTGACACCTCCCAAATGGGGCATCTCCAGTGGGATGCTCTACAGGTCCCTCTTTGCTGCCCCAGGAGCATGAGGGTGTACAGCAACCGGTGCTGGGAGAGCTGGGGGGACCTCAGTATGGAGGCGGGTTGCAGTTTTCCCAGGAGGCGGTGGGGTGCAATTGCATTGTTTTGGCTGGTTGCTCTTTGACCAGTGCCCCCATCTTGGCATAACACACGGTATGTTATTTAACCTTCTAAGGACTCGCTTGTCCTGCAAGTGCCCTCGCATGCACCAAAGAACAAATACAAACTTTACTTCCCTTTTGATTTACGCAAAGGGGAAAGGATCAGTGCTGTGCTTGGAGGGAGAAGAAAGAACATTCGACCGGATGGGTAAGCTGAAAGGGACAGAGCAATTCTCAAAAAATATTAATAACTACTAATAAAGGCACATTTGAATACCGAGTTTAGTTGTGAAGGATCCAAAGAGCCCTGCATGTGCTGGAATTGTCCTGGCCCACCTCTGAAGTGCTCCCACCTGAAGGGCAGGGTGCCCCAGTTTCTCGAAAGTGCGCTCCGGACTCGACACAAGGTGTGAAACAAATCTTTGAACCCTGGGTGCTTTGCCCAACGCCTGTTCTTTTATTAGAAGCCCAGAAGCCAGCATGGAATAAGCAGGGTAGCAGTACAGCGCGGCACATTTTTATAGCAAGGCCAAATCTTTATTATGCTTCTTGGCCCAGTTTAGTGGAGAACACTGCTGGGCCTGATTTCAGTTTTGATATCATACACTGAGGCTGCAGACCCTTAAGAGTGCAAGCTGGAGAAAAGAACATAGAAAATGTTAGGAATGAGAAAAGGCCATTCAACACATTGATGCTTGTCTCTTGTAATACAGCGTTTCCCCCAGGATAGCATCTAATTGCTTCTTGAACGAGCCCACTGTCTTTGCCTCAACAACCTTGCCCAGTAGGCCATTCCAAACATTTATTATTCTTTGAGTGACAAAGCACTTCCTTATGTCTCCTCTGAATTTGTTTTTTGAACTTCCATTTATGCCCCCGATCCTGTCATCTGTGCAGTATCAAAAGTAGTAACATGCATTGATATTATCCATTCAGCTAAGATTTTTGTATACTTCAGTTAGACCCCCCTTAAATGTCTCTTTTTTTTTTTTTTTTTAAGTTGAATAGATTGCGGGTTTTTTTCACCTTTCAGTAACTTCTACAATTTTATCCTGGAACCAAGTTGAGCAAAAATATTTGTTAAAGCCTGACTTACATTAGACCACACTGAATGGATTTATAAAGTCTACTACAGAAACACATTTCAGTAAGGGGTTTTTTTTCACCTCTTTTGGAGACTAAACTATCATTTAGTTTCCCTGATGCTTGTGTCTGGTTATTTTGACAAAAGTTAACTAGGAAGGGGGCAAGAAGAAAAAGCTTGATATGAAATTTGGAAAAAGCTGATAATCTCTAAATTTTTCCATTTATACCGTGGGCTTCCACATACACCCCCCTCCCTCTTCTTCTCTTTCTCCAAGTAATGGTTTTTTTTGGAAAAGAGAATTGTTTATCATATGGGATTTTCCATGTGATGATGCTTTGCAGAATTTGTATGGAGAAATGTCAAAATTCATCAGCAATCTCCCCCAAAGCCACAGAATCAAACAGTTCAGCCCTCATCCACCGCCACAACTGAGGTGAATAGTTCATTACCTTTTTGGATGAAATTCTACAGCATGTGTTATGCAGGAGGCCAGAATTGATGATCTAATTGTCCCTCCTGGCCCTAAAAAATATCTACGAATAATGATTATAGATGAAATATATATGCCCTGCACAAAGTCAAAACCAGCAGGTTTTGGGTGGGAACAAGAAATCAAGGAAAGGAATTTTCCCGTAGCCCCTTCCCAGAAGCTGGACGAGCAGCTACAAGCATTAGCCTGACTGCAACACTGGCTGTTTTTTCATTGTATCGCCCTTTTTTTTTTCATTATATTAACAATGTAGGGTTTTTTTTGAGCCATCTGTAAATCTTTTTGCTTTCTCTGAATTCCTTCCTGATGCATTTCTAGGAATGTGGGATCCAAGCAAAATGGACAAGTTGTCCCTACAGTGCGTGGCTGAGCTGGGAGTATTTCCTCATGGGCTCTTCATGGATGTAAACACACGCTTTCCACAGCATCACTGAGTTTTGGATCAGGTAAATTGGTATAGGGGCTAATTAGCTTAGGCCGAGCTCTGGCATTATTTACAGTTTGGAAATAAGTTTGTTCAGCATCATCCTGTGTACTTTCCACGCAGGGCTGCACTGGGGGATCCAGACACGTTGCTGCACGCATCGCAGCCGAGACAGTCATTCTCCTTTTCCCTGGTTGGGACCGTAGCTGTCAGTCAGCCCGGCACCAACGTTGTGCCGGACTATACTGGATCATCTGGGGGTAATGAGCAGGTCAGCCCCACAGGTCTCAGGAAATTATTTGTGCTATTATACTACCAGGGAGAGAAAACTGACGTATGAGATGGTAATTATTGGGATCACGCTTCAGTTCTCCTCTGAAAAATCTGTACAATATTTGCTTTGCTCCAGGCCCTGGGAATCTCCCATGATTTGTCAAAAAATAATTGTTGGTTGTACAATAAATTTGTTATTCAATTCCCTAAGTGTTCTGGCTTGTATGCAATCTGGAAAGCTGATTTGTTTATATTCATGTTTTCTCTATATTCCCTTACCCATTCTTTGTCATTATCTTTATTTTTACAGGTTTATTTTTATCCAGTGTTTTCTAGTTGTTCAAACTTTGTTTGTATATTTATTTAAAGGAGGATTTCAAAAGAGTTCAGTGTCTCGGTTACTGAAGGATTCAACTTCTCGCTAGTACTTCATCTCCCCTGGTATTTTTGGGAACGCTCTTGTTCTCCTTACCCATCTATCTAGCGCTAACCTCTTTGGTGTCTTTGCTACTCACATCCATTGCTCACAAACCCCAGAGTCCCGGTTTTGAACCACAGTCCCCTCACATTCAGCATGTCTTTGGACATTATTTGCTCTTTGTTCTGCACCTTTTTTTTTTTACAGAGGAATTTTGATGCTTCTTGAACTGAGGTATTTTTAGAAGTCTCCAACATTTTTCTATAGAGATAGATTTCCATTTTCTTGCCTGGGAGGGTTTCATACCGACCCCACGTAACACTGCTGCCGGGAGCTGAGGGCCTGGAGTCCGGCACCAGTCACTGCCAGGAGAGATGGTGCCAGGCCAGGGAGCGGACCCATGACATGGAGGAGACCAGACCAAGCCTTTCTTCTCTCGCAGGCTTACCTTGAGATCCTGGGGAAGTCATTTAATCTTTCTATTTCAATACCAGATCTGTACAAAAGTTGATTTAAACCCATCTGTAACGTGCAGCTACAAAGAGACTTAGAAGTGGCCGAGGGTGTCGGGCATGGTGCAAAGAGCTTTGCCGTCCAAACTGCACTGCGGCCCAGCATGAAAATGTCATGCTCTCCGTGAAGGTCTTTCTCACTCCTTGTGTGGTGTGTGAGGCCCCCACCAGGTGAACCTGCAATGCAAAGAACATCTGCCATGTCCCTTGGATCAGAGCTGCCCAGAGGGAAGAACATCTCTAGGAGGACCGAGACCGTGATAGCTCCATGTTCTGGCAGAGGAGATGCAAAAAGGGCTGTGAGGCTTTTATTATCTTTGGCAAGTCTTTCCTCCCATTCTGTCCAGTGTTTTGGATTGTTAGGACTTCTTGTCCTGTCAGACCTACCAAATATAACTAGAGCATTCACTGCATTTAAACATTTTCAAGTGTTTACAACCACATCTCCTCCCTGGGGGGAACTCCGAGCTGCACTGCTTGCTGTATTGTCTTTGGCTGGGTCTTTAGAGTTCCTGAATTTATGCGCTTAAAAAATCAATGAGCCTTGGTTAGACAAGAACCCAAACACTGTGACTTCTCATTTGGGTGAGTCCACTCCTAGGATTTCACAGGGATTATAAGAGACATAAATAAACTTCGGCTTTGTAACCTTCAGAGTTTCTATCAAAATTTTAAGTCAATTTAACTTGAAGGGCCAGATAAGCCATGTGAATCACACTTGAAATCATAGGTAGTTTTTAAGCGGTAAAGTCTGAGTAGATCTTTAAATATTAAATTAATTGTAACTGTCATTTCTTTAGCCTCTGCTAGCCAATGAGAGCTAGTGACAAAGAAGCCCACGGTAATGAAAAGCCTGGTTGTATAAATATTATCACTCAGCTCGGGGCTCTTTTGCACTGTGTAGATCTCACGGCCTGCACCTCCTGAGGGCAGCTGGGTGGCAAACACAGGCGTGCAGACACGTCCTCAGCCAGGCCTGTCCTCCCTGCACAGCGGGCAGCATGAATGCGAGCTTTCTCCTCCCCTGGACTTCAGAGCTTCCCAAAGGCCCATCCAGGCTCTTTGAAAGTGAAATGAGCATAGTTTGGGCCTTTGCTTAAAATACAGCCTGGTCATACCTAAAGGGGTGTACTGGGACACCCTCGCTTGGTTGTGGGCCGCGTGGCTGATGTCTTCATCACGGGCTGGCTCTCTGGTGCAGTATTTTGTGTCAAGCTGAAGCAACCAGGGTTCTTCCTTCTCCTTTGAAAGAGCCATGAAAGAGGCAGGGACAGATGGAAGAAACAACCAGAAGAAACCCGGGGTGGGGGGGGTGGGGGGGGGGTCGGAAGACGAGAAAGAAAGAAGGAGACTGAGAGAGAAAGGGAGATAAGGGAGAGAAATAACCATCTCTCTCAACAGTCAAGGGAATGAGTGATGTGCCATCTCCCTCTCAGTATAAACAGGTTGTGTGGGAAGGGGGAGATGACAGATAATATATCAAAGGAAATGAATTGCAGTATTAAGATCCTGACTTTGCTTTGTCAAATTTGCAGGTGATTATTGTATAACTCTCTGCAGCTCCTCTCAGTGATGGAAATGCTCTTCACATCCTCAAGACATAGTACTACTGGTAAAAGCAACAGCTCTTCAGAGAGGTGCTTACTTGAAGTAGCAAAGGCTTCTTAAATCTCCTTCAGGCTTCTTCCAACACTTACCCATTCTGTATAGTCTCTATGTACTTGAGATATATTTTCCTCCCTTGATTGGCATTAAAATTAGAGCTCCAAAAATGCAGTGGGCATCTGTGAAGTAAAATTTAGTTCAAATTTATAATTTTCAATTGGATGTGATAATCGACACACTTTAGAACAGTTGTTTTGATATCAAGATCCAATGATAACTACTATAACATAAACCAATGAACATAATAGGACAATCATGCTGGAGAAAGAAATGATCAGTGGTTCACCAAATTAGGTCAGATCTGATCCCAAAACACTATGGAAGGCCATAGATAAGTTTTTACTGACAGCAGAGAATTCTTGAGCAAATCCTTTGACCTTAGCCATTTTCAGAGGTAGCTGAGATTTGATGCATATGAAAGCTGAAGATTGCTGACCATCAAAAATGTGACCAAAGGATTTGCTGGGATAGGACAGCAAAAAAGGAGCTTGACTGGCTAATAGCTCGATAGCAGGCAGGAAAGTCACCTGCCCCTGTAAAAAGGATACTGAAGAGTGAAAGAATACAGGCAAAAAATGAAAAGAAACAAAACTCATATTTCAAAATATTGTGACAAAAAACCTCAATGATTTTTAAAAAAAAAAAAAAAAACACCAAAAACTCTTCAGGGAAGTGTTTCAGATTTTTGTTCATTGCTCAAAAATCAAGTCAACCTTTCATTTATTTTTCTGTTTGATCATCTTCTCTTTTCTTTCTCCTCTTTTTCTAACTTCTGCTTCTTCAGTGACCAAGGAAATAGAGGGAATGATAGAAGAAGAGAGGAAAAGGAAGAAACCAAGACAAGAAAGCCAAAATGAAAAAAAGCTAAATATTTCCAGGCACTCTGACCATATGCCAAGTCCTTTGGAAAGAAAATTACTTCAGAGTGCTTTGTGGGTTTTATTCCTTCTGGTTTTGAACCCCAGTAGAAACAGGGCATGAAGAACCCTTGCGCAAGCCAGCACATCCCAAGGGTGAGAATGTCTAGGGCGCAGCTGGAGCGGGGCTCGCTGGTGGGAAGGGCTTCAGTTACAACAGCCCTGGGCACAGCGTACGTGTAAGACCTGCATAGGTAAGCATTTGTAATTAGAAAATTCTCGATATTTTGGATAAGGCCAGCTGGTCAAATGAAGACATAACTTCTGTCCTACAAACCAAGTATCTTTAATATTCTTATTCCATAGTAGGTACAGTATCCTTTGAGGCACCCTCAGACTTTCAGCTCCTAAAAATCAGTTCTTTGCCCTGGGAAACAAAATAAACATTAAAAAAACCCAAACATATAAAAGGATTGTGTCGAGTGCAACCTACCCCTGTCTGGGGGTGGAAGAGGGGGACTGGAGGGATGAGTATTTCTTGCTAACCAGTCTGAAGTGGTTCCCAAACACTGAAACACAGAACAGTAAAGGAAATTTATAGCTACATCTCTTTCTTGGCCTTTCCCCAATCCTTACTACTCATCATTCATGGCTTTAAAATGGTAAAAGAAAGGGAGAGTTGTAAATGGAAAAAAAAATCAAACCAAAACAAACCTCTTAAAAACAAACTCAAATCCAGGAGCTCACTTTTGCCCTCCAAATCAGGAAAATTCACACCTCATTGCCATCAATGGGGATTCCAGACAAGACATATCCAAACGGGAACAAAGTTATTTGACTGAAAAATTCAGCCATCCTCCTTCCTCTGCCTTCCTCTGTTTGCTGCCAAAACTGGCACACAGAAAGAGACCTTTTTGGCCTTGTAACGTTTGAAGTGAAACTTTTTGGGGAATACTGAAAGTCACTCACAGTCCTGGGGGAATAGTGATCCATTTTTTTCCACCCTCCCTTCTTTGTAGTTTACTTTCCCCTATATACATTTTTTTTTTTCTTACCCCAGCTTTTCTGATCACAGTATCACAGAGACTTTATCACCGTCACCTCCTCGTTGTGAACCAGCCCATCCCTTGGAGGCAGAGAGCCATTGTGGAGGTGGTAAGTAATTTGTTTTGTTCAATGGATTTCTTGTTATGCATGCATGCAAAGCCCCTTTTATCTCACATTTAAATTTGTGTTTTCCCTCTTATGATTGGTTTTGTGACATCAAAAAGCTTTCAGCATCTTCAGAAATCAAGAAGAACAAACTCTTAGAAAAATAAAATAAAAAGAAAAAGAAATCCTCCCTAATACACCCAGCATTTCAGTGCAGCTTTAGAAACGAACAGATTCACATGGGATACTGGCTACTAACGACTATGGAAATAAGTCTCATTTTTTGATCTCTAGGCCCAAACATTATTCATATTTTTTTCCTTAGCCTCAAACAATGTCTTCAGATAGCCCAGGTAAAAGCAAGCCAGAAACAAAACAACATCATAGAGGAATTGCTTTATGCAGATACTTTCAGCTACGCTACACAACTCACATTGTCTTTGAACCCAGTGTGATGAGAGAATGATTTGAGACTCCAGGGACGACTCCTGGATATGTTTTTACTTCAGCATATTGTAGCAAGACAGAAGTCTTTGGCTTAAGAAATGCGTTCAGCAATCTTCTGCATTTAGGGGGGTTTATTATTATTTCTATCGCTCTAGAAACACTTTGGACAACGTTGAGAGCTGAGGTCAAGGAGCAGACACGCTGCACTTATGAGGTTATACAGACTCTCTTTAACCTTTAAGAAAATGGTTTGTCCGTGCTTTGCGGGAGGCTGAGAGCAGGAGTGGGAAAATCTGATCCAAATTCTCCTCCTCAAAACCTGGAGAAGTGGCTGTAATTATTAGGCTGCTTTTCAGGAAAGGAGCAACACATATCCTTTGATTTTCATCATCTGCTTACTTTTCTAAGAAGGCTTTTGTCAACTGAGTTCGGGGAACTGGTTAGCATTTGCCTAAGTATCTACAATGAACCGAAATACTGAACCTCAATATAAGTTAATTGTACATAGCCCACGTACTTGGACATGCAGTGCCCAGATTTTTAGATTCAAATAACTTGAGGAGAAAGGCACTTGAAACACAGTCCATAAAATGGCTGCCAGAGGTTGTCTGAGAAATCGCATTACATAAACTGTTTGGGACATCCATTTATCCACAATTCTGTCTTGCTTCTGTAAAATTCAGGTTCATTCTAGAAGGAACTGAATGGTAAAGATTTTTTAGAAATTGATCTCCTGTGACATTTCCCATTCAATACTCATTCTTTGATAAAGAGTTGTGGACCATAAGGCAAGGGATCTTCTCCAAAGCAGCAAGGCATTGCAACCTGCTGCCTCCCAGGCATCCTGGCTGTCCAAGCCACGGTGAGTAAGTGATGCTGGCTGGGACATGTCTGCTTTTACCAAAATGCTCTTTAGTGTGGAAAAACCAGAACCTTGTCTTGCTGAAAAATTACAGTTATGAAGCTGGAGTCACTTTATTGACCAAAATGGAGCCCTTAGCGAAAAATGGGCAGGTCAAATTTAAGCGTGAGCATGATCTTACATTTCACACTGTGGGACAAACCTGGCATACAGACACTGCTATCCTGCACTTCCAGTAAAATCTTTTGTCCTAGATTTTTCCTGGGATGGTGGATTTTCCTTGCCCCAAGTCAGGAACTGTCGCACCCCCAGAGTGGCAGGAAGGGGATACCCAGGTTCACGGCTCCTCGCGTGACCCACACACTCGCACACAGGGAACACATCTCCCTCCATTTGGCCCAACGCATGCATGTACTGGGGCTCAAAAAATGCAGGAGGAACATCATGCAATCCAAAGCAGAGGTGTGACCTAAATTCTGTGTTGTGCACCAGCTATCCCCCCCTTTTTTTTTTTTTAATTTCTCGCATGTCCAAAGCAGAAAAGAGAAATCATTGCAACAAACAAAAACATTTTTGAGAGTTAATTCCACTGCAAAGAGACTTACAGGACGTTTTAAGGTGACACGTAGGTTTTGTTATCCCAGCTAACTCACTCGTGAGTGCTATGGGGACCATGGACCCAGAGCCATAGGGTACCTGATTCTGGTGAAGGTGTCCCATTCGATCTTGCCAATGAAATCAGTTCTTCCCTTCTCAGCTCCTTTGTGAATGTGGGCCAAAGGTATTAATCATCCTGAGAAAGGGATTTTGGGTCCTGTGGGAGGCTTTCCACTGCTTTGAATGGGAGCACGACTGAGCCCTCATTGCCTGATTAAAAAGGTAATTTGAGGCCATTACTAGCAAAGGGAGGAGGAAGGAGGTCTGCTAGCAGGGCGTGAAACCTTGCCCCTCTGGCCCCGCGCTCACTGCTGCCCTTGCATTTTAGGGGCTTTTCATTCTGGCAAATATATTTTATGAAACTGATGTACACTTAGCTAGAACAATCCCACACTGGGATCTAATTTCAGACCTACAAAGGTTGATTTATCCTTTTTCAGGCTATGTACTCATTTGAACTAAAATTACCCTGCTGCCAGCCTCCTTGATAGCAATTACATCTAAAGAGAGAGAACCACTGAACTTCATGTATTGGTAATGGTCTTTCCGTCTATATTTTTCCTTGGGGATAGAGTTGTATGGGAAAATTAGGCACATTAGCCTAGGAAAAATAGTGAACAAAAATACATATTTTATACTTTTAAAAAGTATCCTCATGCTACCAATTAGAGACATTATTTAATGCAGGTATTATAGCATTATGGTGCCAGTCTGTATATAAAGCAGAACAAAACCACTTTTGATAGTTATTTAAGGGCATCCTAAATACACTCAAGAATAGTACATTTTAATTTTCAATAATGCCAGCAGACTCAAGCATTCAGATTTTAGCATAACCAGCAGGAAAACTGTTTGATGTTTTAATTATGTCCCAGAAAATGCTGAATGTGTTATAAAAGAAATCTGAAGAGGGGAGGGGGGAAAAAAAGGGTTTTTATTACTGCTCAAGAGGAAGGACGTTTTACAACATAGCATTAAAAATGTAAAATGGAATAAAAAAGAACTCGGATAGTCAAAACTTCGTCTGCAACAAAGTAGGCCAGAGAAGCAAAATAATGTGTCTGTTAGAAGCAGTCGGCAGCAAGAAGCGGAAGAGAGCATTTACATAGAGATAGGGCTGAAGAAAAGGAAAAGCCTTAAAATAACCCCAAAGTCTTTTAAATTATGTTTAAGACTAGCCAGAACCCCGTAACCGTTCCCAACAAGGTGTCTCGGAGGATTTCAGAGTTCCTGATTAATGTGGTGACCTACTGCTCTCTGATGCAATGCGTTTAAAACCCAGCTGGGTATTCGCAGTCGGGATGAGGCTGTTGGGACTTCCTGGGGCTCTATCCTGCTGGCACCGGGGTCAGGCTCCGCAGCAAGACTCAGGAAAGGTGTCCCCAAGGGAGGGGAAAAACGAGAACCTGAATCGTGGGGAATGAACTGAACCAGATGTACAAAGCTCCAGCAATTCAGGCAGCGATAGGAAGTAGAGAGGGGAGGTGGTGGTGGGGGGAAATTACTGAGGTTTAACTCTTCCTTCCCTTAGCAGGTGCAGGGAGGAGGATGAGGGGGGACAGTGCAGGGCACTGCCATGTCCCGCGTTGCTGCCCCATGTCCCCAGCGCAGGGATGGGTGCAGGGTGCCAGAGCCACAGCGGGATGGGGCTGGTTGCGGGGGGTGTAGAGGCAAAACCTCCCCTCCACTCATGCCCATGCCAAGCACAGGACGCGTTGCCATTCCTCACACACACACATAGATACACAATTTCACTCTTTCCTGGTACTCGGCTCTTTTGCCATCCTACTCTTGTGAGCTGCCTTAAGAAAGCGACATCTTCAATTTGATTCAGAGACATAATTTACATCGTGTCCACACATTTGTTTCTCTTAAAGCGGGCTCCCAAAAAACTATACCAAGAAATACTTACTTCAGATTTTTTAAAACATCAATAACAGTAGATTTGTATATGTATATTTATACTCAATACATATACAATAAATATGAAAGGGGGGTTCTGTGGTTGTACTAGATATATACATCTCAGTGTCACTGATGCTTTAAAAAAGCCAGCACAAAGCTTTCTGCGGCTATGGCTTGTTAAAAAAAAATAACCCTTTATTGATAAAATCATAAATTATGTATCTAAACAAAAAAAAAAAGAAAGCCTGTTTTATTATGTAGTTGATAATGTCAAAATGATGAAAGGATTTGGAGTCAGATGTCAATGAAACAGTGTTGTGAATTCTCCTTCAGCGGTACGGTGTTTCAAAATGTCCAGTGTCAAGCCTAGGTATTATGATATATGTTTCTTATTTACCACTTCAGTTCTAAGAGCTTCTGCGCTTTGTTATTTGATACCTTGACTGTTTGCTTAAACTCTGTATGCAAATACAAAGCTCAAATACAAAGCTGGAGTATTAAGATTAAAGAAGAACTAGGATTCCAAGATTAAAAAGTGAGATCAATGTCTCCTGTAAATATATATTGTTAGTCTGATTTTTAGAGGCTGTTTGGCAATGATTTAAAAAAAAAAAAAAGGCAAAAAAACCCCAACCCCAAAACAGTATTGTAAAAGAAACTATCCAAAATGCTTTAAAAAGCATGCATAGTAGAAAAACCTTTCTACAGCTGTAAAAGAACTGCAGAGTCTGTTGTCCGCCACAAAAGTTATCGTTAGAGGGGCAGCTAAGCCCAAAATGATGCCGTTCGAATGCTTTTCCCTTATTGCACCCTATTCTCTTATCTCTTTTTTATCTGATCAGAGCTTGAACAAGCTACAGAGGGTTTGTATTCCCGGTAACAATTGAGCCAGCAGAGGCACGAGGGCAGTGGATGCTCTTCCCCAAGGCCAGGCAGATGCTCCCTGCCCAGGCTCGGTCTCCCGGTCCCTCTCCTGACGCAGAGCCGTTTCTCAGGCCGCCTGGAAACACGGACACCTTTAGATCGCAGCCCTCGGGTACCAAAATAGTCCCACCGCATTAGACACCCGGGCTGCTGGCTTCTCCTCCCCACCCTCTCGTCCCTTCTGCATCAGAAGTGGAACTTGTTACCAAGATAGCGGCTAGCATTGTTATTTGAGACTGTAAACTTTCACCTTTTTGAATAGTATTTCTATGTATGTGAGGCTGAAAGTCTCAGAGTTCAGGGAGAAAAAAACTTGCTTGACAAGCAAAGCTTTTTCTTTAAAAAAGAAGAAGGAGAGGGGGGGGAAAAAATGTGCTCCAAACTCGCGGGAATAGGTGAAAGTGACAGAGGCTAGAGACAAAGATGAGAAGTGATCCTGAAGGCGCCGGCGTCGGAGGCTGCTGGGAGAGCGATCGGCAGCGCTGGGGGCCCTGCTGCTCACCCCGGAGAGGAGGCAATCAAAAACCTGTCAGCTGGCACCGAGGTTGGTGGGAGGCGTCAGCCAGGGGGCTAGGAGAGGTGGGGGATGCTTTAGATGCAATTGCTTCCTACGGCCTTTTTTTGCTTATTTCCATTGTGCGCACTCGGTTCTGGTCATGGCCGGAGAGGAGGCAGCGTTCCCCCCGCTGCCTGCGGAGGGGGTCCTTGGGCAGAGCTGCTGCCCAGAAGCAGGCAGGGATGCAGCCCGGGGGGGGCCTCACCTCGCTCCCTAACACGGCTGAGCATTCCCGGCTGTCGCACGTGGAATGCAGCCCCAAATCGCCGGTCACTTACAGGCTGTTTCTCAGTTTCTGTTTCTGTGTTTTTCACCTTTTTTTGATTTGTGGACCATGAAGTGTTTTCCAGAGGAGTGGGTCCCTTTTGAAATGCACATTCTTAAAGTGCTGTACAGCATAAATGGACTTGTTTTTCTTAACCACCTCTCACAGACACCTTAGAAGTAGACCACAGAGCTCCCCAGAGGTCTGCAGACCCCCCAGTTGAAAACTAGCACTCTAATGTTAATCCTTTCAGCTGTCCAGTCCAGGAAATGCGATTATTTTGCAACTGAGAGAACAGAGACAAAGAAAGGTGGTGCCAAAAATCAGGAATTTTAAAAGTGCTGCTCTGATCTCGGAGCACAGCGACCGCTGGAAGTGACGGCTGGTTTTCCTACGTGTCTTTCCAATGCTATTGAAATCACTCCCAAAATGTTCCCCTTTCATTAGGTGTCTAAATTCACATCCATAGGTGCTAAGTGCTCACAAATCCCTCTGACCTCAGAGCTATAAATCTGTCGTGGTTTGGGCTGTACTGGCCCCAGAAAATGAGGGCATCCCTCCTCACCACTTATGAAAATCAGACCATTTTGATATGTTTCTTTTTAGATAGCCCTGCTTGAAGCAGTGGTCATGCCTGTGCCATGGAAGGAGTCAGTGTCAGGTTTTGGATGAGATACTGAGGTCTTAGAGCTAGTTGCTCTTCATAAACCCTAGGAGCATGTCCCCAGCTACCCTCCTGGGATTTCTATACCTTAAAGTGGAGCAAACTTTGAACACTCTGATTGCCGCAAGTACATTCACATTATATTTGGCATTCACAGATTTGTAGATTTTTGAGGCCAGGAGTGCATCCTTTTCTCACCCGTTTTCCCCTGCATTCAGCCCAGCAACTTGCATCTGACTAGAGCATAGCTTTTGTTTGATTAAAGCACATCTGCCAGAAAAGCATTCAGACCTGATTTGAAGACATCAGGAGGAGAGAGAGAATCCACCTCTTCCCTTGGTGGTTCATTCTAGTGGCTAATCACCCTCAATGTTAAATATTTGTGCCATTCTTGCTAGATTAAAGAGCATTTCAGTACGTGGCATTCCTATGAGATAATGCTTGCAATGAAGTAACCTTTTAATCTTCTTTTTGATAAATTAAACAGTGTGAGATCTTTAGGTTTCTCACTGTCAAACATTATCTACAGTCAGCAAATCATTTCTGTGGCTCTTTTCTAAGCCTTCTCCAATTTTGTAATACCCCTTTTTAACATGACAACTGGATCCCACAGTCTAGCATATGTTCGCCTGGGGTGTATTCTCTAGCCTGCTTATTCTCGTCTTTGCTATGAAGGTGAGACACATCCCACCTAAGTTTACCCAAACTAGAAGTTTTAGCATCTAAAATGTAGTTATCTGATTTCAGCCTCCCTCCATAGTCAGTGGAGATGGATGGACACTTCTGAAGGGCACACTTTCCCATTTATGTCATTTTGCTTCAGGCTGTTTGAGAACACCTTCTCTTTGAATTCTCCCCACCTTGCCAAGAGTCTCAGTGTGTTGCAAGTGCCACCCCCACATCAGCAGCACCCTCTTTTGTCCCTCTGTCAGGCTCTCTGTTCTCCCATACCTGCAATCAGCAAAGACTTTGAGAGAGCAGGTCAGACACATTTTCAATGACATGAAATTTTCCAAAAAACAATTTGCGAAGATGTTCTGATGTGGATATAATTTTTACTGAGTCTAATTCATATGCATGAGGCTATTGATGTTTACTAACTGAATCCACTGAAGAAAACATCAGCTAGTTGCAGACCAGTACTACTCATTGCTAAATTTCGTTAAGGAAAAATCCCATTCAGTGATGACTCTCTGTTGGCAGTTGTCTTTTGGAGATCTGCCAAGTAGCCAGCTCTTCACCCATTCATCCTGTGCCTTATCAGTATTGCAAATACCATTTTTTTTCCATTGAAATAGCACGTGAATTAAACTTAACAGCAATTCCATAATTATCTTGCTTAAGAATTTCATTATAAAGTACCTCTAATCTTCATTTGCATTTTTCTGTCTTTTTTTCTTATTCCTTTCAATTTATTCTTCATTAATTGGCTTTTTTGAGCCAACTATATACGTTACTTCTTGGACTCTCCTGTTTGTGCTGCTGGTACAACTATAGGCATCTAGTGACCACTGTCTTTCATGGCTGTAACTAATTAACTTCTGGCACTTAGGAACGATGTGCTGGATCTGTACCTTTCTCATTAAAGGAATTATCCTCTATACTTCTTTTTCTCTCTCTCTGTCTTACTTGAGAAATCCAAGTAATGCTTTATTTACCAGCTGCATGAGACCTCCAGCATATGCCTCCCAAACTGAGGACCCCCTAACAGTGCAGTTCTTCCTCTTGATGTGTTCCAGACAGGTCTTAAGGAGTAACACATCCTGTTTCCTGGTTTGATTTAGTGGTCTACAAAGTCTCCTACCACTACCACCTCCCGAGCTTTCTGAGTCAAGCTTGGTGATAGAAGAGACAGTTGAAGTCCTGGGGATCACTCTAGGCTCTCAATAGCTAGAAAACCAGATAACGGTGCTTTTAATGTTCATACCTCACCTCCTTTACCCTGTTTGTTGTTCCTGAACAGGATAAGATGGCTCCAGGAAACAGCACAAAGTTAGCAGCATGAAGTGGATGATGATGTGGTGTCATTTCCAGAAAGTCTTCTGCTGCTGGTATCTCGTGAAGCGTCTTGACAGCGTGATGGCATCCCACAGCTCCTTGTGCATCTTCAGGTAAGTGTGCAGTGTACCCACAGGGCAGCCAAATCATAGGATCAGAGGAGTTAAAGACAGGCAAGATCTGTCAGATCACAGAGCACATGCCCCTGCCAGTGAGTGCTGTCGTCCCTGATACAGCACGCGTCAGATGTCAAACAGATACTACTACTGATCTCAGCCAAAAGGCCAAAGGGAGTTGGATGTATTTTTTTGTATCTAAAACCTAACTGTTCAGAAAGTCCCTCTGTTATGTGCCAATGGACAGAAAGCTGAGTCCAACACCTAAGTTTGGTTGCTGTTGTGCCCTGACTGGTGTTGAGTCTGGGTTTGCTCCCAAAGGGGAGAAAATGTGTCAAAGCAGCCCCCTTTGTCCACCTTTCCCCCAGAGTGAGTCATGTTGGACATTATTATAAAGTGAGCCATCTCTCCTCATCCAGAAAGGTGTTTTATCTGAGACAGCCTTTAGACAGTGCAGGGAGAAATGGAGCCTAAACAGCAACTAGAAGAAAAAACACAATAACATCAAGAACTGTGAAACCTGTGACACAAAATTCACACTGATCAAAGTCAAGTACTTTAATAGCTTTGAGGCAAAAAAATCCACCCTAAAACATGTTGGTGGTTAGTTGTTTTTGGTTTTTGTTTTGGTTTTTTTTTTTCTTTTGAGATGACAACAATGTAGAAATTTGGCATCTGCTCTGCTGGTGCCTGGGACACAGTAGGGGAACGGGAAGGCAGCCATGATGATGAACTCCACGATAATGAGGACAAGTCTCTGAAGGACCAAGATTTGGACCTAGAGCGAAACAGACGAAAGGACGGAAAGAAGCAGAAGTGGAAAGGCTTAGGGGGTGTGAGAAGAGCAGATGAGAACGTGTGCAGGGATATGGGCCAGAGCTGAGAGCTGGGAGGAGTAGATAACTGCAGGGGAAACAGGAGTGGGAGCCAGGGAGTGTGGGTATGGGTACAACTGGATAAGGCATTTGAGAAAGGTTGGTGAGGAAGGATCAGAAGGAGAAAGGCAGGTATGTGTGTGTGTAGTGAGCGGATAGGAGCAGAGCAGGGGGGCTGGCAGGGTGAAGGTAAGTAGGGTGACTGGAAAGGTGTAGTCGTGTCTGTGTGAGCTAAGCCCCAGCTCCAAACCCCTCCCACTACACCCTGTTTGGTGAGAGCACAGCCCTACACAAGGCCACATTGGGGGTGATGCCCAAAGACCCTTTACCTGGGCTAGGGCTGGCTGGAGCCAAGGCGGCACTGGCTGCTTGGGTTCCTGTATCTCCAATCTGTTCAGCGTAGGGGTCAGCAACCTGCCAGCCATGCAGCAGAATTGTTGTTGCGTGTTGTGTTATTCTAATACAGCAGGAAGAAGACATTCGACTCCAGAACTAGCATAGCAACCCAGTCTTGAAAGTCACGGTGCATTCAGCTTGCTTCCTTTCTATGCAACTTTTTGTGATGCCAGTTTAACCCAGTGGGATGTTTGCAGCTAGCGATTTTTACTCTCCTTTCCTGGGACTCATTTAGAACCTACTCATGCCTCCTTAGCAGGTCCTTATCTCCCACTGAATTGGCAAAACTTCAGGTGAGACAGGTCTCTTGAAGAGCAAAGTTCACTTCACATGGCTACAGAAGAGCCTTAGGAAGTTTGGGCCATTCAGTTGCAGGCCAGAAGAAATGCTTTGTGACCATGGGTACCAGTCAGAGAGCTGGACTTCTCTGTTCCAGCTTGCAGGGCAGTTGTTATGATCCATTAGGAGAGCACCCTACCTCAGGAATAAGGACAGATATTTTGCAACAAGCAGTTTTGAGGAACTAGCAAATCAGAAAAAAAAGGTAATTAAAAAATCAGTGCTTAAAGTACATAAGAGTTAGTGTGGCCCTCTGATTTTTATAGGGGATATTTGGAAGCCCTTCTCCTCCAGCCTGAAGTACATTGAGCTGAGTAACCCATGGCAGTTACTGCAAATTATGGAGGTTCGAGCGGCCTTCTCTGTGCTTGTGCTAGGCCTGATTGTTTCTCCCTCTTGCCCCATATTATTTACTGTACAAATGCATTAGCGTTGCTTTTTCTTGCTGCAGCCAAGATACTGCAGTCTATCACTTGAGCTATTCACATGACATTTTATCCTTTCTTCGGAAGACAATCAAAGACCTCTTGACAAAAGGAAATAGGAGCAAGAACTTGAGATGGCATAATGCAGCAAAGTGCTTTCTGTACACCTGCATAATATGATTCAGTCTGCCTTTACGTTCAAAATTATGCTGAAAGATTTCTCTTGTTTACCTTTTTTTTGTGTGCCCCAACCCATTGCTCATTTAACCTTGAGGTTCCGTTCATTCCTCCTTCCCCCCACCACTTTCCTCGTCTACACCTCCAGCAGTTATTATTTTCTTTGTTGGTTGCAGTTTCTATAATTGTGCTGCTGGAGTCAACATGCAAGCATTTATTTAGTCTTTTTTCATACCAAGGAGACGAGTGCAACAGTCAGGACAGTGTAAGTATTTCAGATGAGTTGTCAAACAGAATCTAGTGTCTCTTTTTTAGGATATCCTCTTTAGGGCCAGTGGTGAAGGGCTTTAGGTTAGTTCAGGATTTTTTATGTAATGAATGAAAGGATGTATTTGAGGGAAAAAGTGCTTAAAAATCAAAGGTATGATGGGAATGATGGTGCAGCACTGGAGTTCCAGCCAGGTCTGTAGCTGATTTCGGCTGAGTCCTATTGTCCTCTGAGAGGGTGCTGGACGGATTCCCTGTGGGAGGCTGAGGGAGACAGGAATTACTGCCTTCCTATGAAAAAGTAGTTCTTGCAGCTCCCGCAGGGCCGGTGGAAATCATGCTGTGTTATTGATACCCACCTCCTTAGGATGTTCCTGCTACAGAGCTTGCTTTGGGTTTCACTGAGGAAGACACTGAGGAAACAGTTGCCATGTCTTAGCCATCTTGTCTCTTTTTCAGACTGTGCTGGGTCCTTCATTTGTTTCCCAGTGCGGTTGGCATGTCTGTGGTCACTTTCTGCTTTCTCAAACTGCTCTGTGAGAGTTTATTTGCCATCTTGTGTATAAACTTCAAAACTTATGTCTGATCCAAAGTCTGTTGACCTCGTTGGGGGTCTGTCCACTGTGATGAGGTAGGGTTTTGCAGGCTGGTTTCCTAGATCACCTGAGAGGTAAAAAGTGAGGAGGCAGTCTGAGGGCAACTCCAGCAGCGAGCACGTCTTTCCTTGCAGAAAGGTCCCTTAAATCCTCTGATCTCTGCTTCCCAACCATATAAATGTGCATCTGCTTCTGAAAGGGTTGCAAAACTTTGTTAATATTGGCATATTTGTTTGAGACAGGCCTTCTCAATACTAAGGAGAATCTACATCACTTATCATTACTCTGCATGTCAGCAGACTTTCAGTGGCCCTCAGGCTGGTGTTTTTGAATTTGGGCATTCTCACCATATTAATGCCATCACATAGACTGTATCTTCACTCTTTTCTCAAAACAAGAGCATAATAAAGTGGGTATAGGCACCCCTTGGCACAAAATCGTCACTGTTAGTTATGCGAGGCAATTGTTCCCTGCCAATGGAAGAAGGAGACACTGGTCAGTTTTGTCTGGAGCTCTGGACAGGCGTTGACATGGCCGATCCTTCCAGTAGGTTCCCCTCAACCTCCCTGGGGAGATGTAAAAAGGTGTTACCTGGTATGAGCCTGGCAAGACCTTCCTACACATGATATTGTACAGGCCAGCCTCTTTAGTGAGTACGCAACTTGGAAGATGGTGTGCCCTTGCGGTCCCTCAGACAAGGAGGGGCTGTGAGCAATCCAGCTGAGGCAAAGCACTTCTAAAGCAGAAATTAGGTTGGCGAGGGTGGTGAGGGACTTAAAAACATATTAGAAATACCAGTCCCTGTGTTGTTTAGGAGCCTGAAGTAGCTTTAAATATTGCAAAATTAGTACAGACCTAGAGCTGTGGTGCGGGCAGATAATAGGCTTTCCCACCTCATGGTAAATGGTACCCCCCTACCTTTTACCCTCCATTCCCTTGTTTTATAATTAATTCTGCTTTCAGTAAGAAGTTGTAAATTATGATGACTTATGTTTATCTACCAGCAGATAGTGGGTCTTACCATTCACCAGGTCAAAAAGAAGAAAGGTTACACAACATTCATCAGCTGCAACCTGGGGTTTCGATGCCAGAAAATGTAAGTACCAACTTCTTTTCCTAGTGTCTCCAAAACATTAAAAAGCATTTGTATTTTAAAAAGAGGACATTTCTAGAGCTGCCATATGAAAAGGCAGGAAATTAGTTTAACCTTGTCAGAAGCATTTGTAGCTGATCTTATTTGCTAACAGAGCAATATTGAAGCATCACCTTTTTGATACAGCTCACAGCATTTAAATGTGGTTTCCCAAAGATTTTTTTGCCCAGCATGTTGTTCCAAGCAAGTAGTTTTAAATGTCCTAGTGTTCATTGCTGCCCCTGTGCTGGCATCCTGGGGCTGCTGAAGCCCCGTGGTGGTCAGGAGTTACTCTGGATGGGTCCCGTGGTTCAGGATGGAAACCTCAAATGACCTACAGTTTTCAGTGTCCTTCATGAGGAAGCCTGTGCCCGTTCACACGGTTGTCAGAGTGAAGCCTGTTTGGTCACAGCTGTTGGGAATCCCGTAGGTGATTGGCAAGCCCTGATCACCCCCTTGATGACTGTCATAATCTGTGCTCCCTATTTAATCTCAGATGGCAATCTGTGGCAGGATTTGTTATTTTCTCAGCCAGAAGACAAAGAATGAGAAGTTGGTAATTGTGTCCACTAAAAATCCCTAGTGACTTATGTTTTATGGGACAGTTTATTTATTCTCCGCCACTTGTGTGTATATTCCTGTTTAGTATAGCCTGCGATTTTATAGACACCCTTTCTACCTCAGAGATGTTTGCATTTTGACAGTGAAACCAAGTCACTGGGACAAACACACCATTTCTAATCCTGCATAGTCCCCTACGCGGTCTGTAATAGCTGCTGCGTCAGTGAGTCACTAATGATGATATCCTTATCTGAATGCAAAATCTGGCTACTGACATTTTCTCTGCATTACTTAGCTCTAAGTCTGTGCTCTGTAAATTCACTGGAACCGTTTGAGCTATGTTGTTTTCTGCCAGTGAAGGACCTGACTCACTGTCTCTGGTGCCTGAGGTGCAAGCGACTCAGATCTTTTGGGTTAACAGTCCTGGACCTTTATCTTTTCCTTCTTTCCTCTTACTTTTTCCAATGGAAACGCCACCTATTTTACATTTCTCTGCGATCCACTGACCTCCAAGGCCCTCTGCTCATCTCTCTTTCCAACTCTAAGTGGGATAAGATACCAGTATACATCCCAGTACCAGCCCAGCTCAACACACACACGTTTGGGGAGGCAGGGGACCACTTGGGGTTTATGCCGCTCAGCAAAGGCTTTTACTGTAGGTGCAGTTGCGGAAGCACCTCTGAACGTACCTCACTGGTATTGTTTTTCTCTGGGTGGATGACTATAGATCCTTTGGAGACACAGTTCTCAGCATAATCAGGAAATAATAGGAATTCTTTTTCTTTTTCCATCCTTTCTTCCCTAGCTAATTGTTTTTCTCTCTTTAAACTTATCTGTAGACTCATATTAGCTCACCTCAGACGAGGGAGCCAGCATAAAAAGAACTTACCCACCAGGTGGCATTTTCTCACGTGTCCAGCCTTAATTCTAACATGAATGCTTTATACATATAATTATAAAACCAAGGGCCACTACAGTGCACCTGTAGAGCAGAAACTTGACTGTTCTCGATTCTGTTCTAATTATTGAGCCTTAGAGCAAAAACTAGGTTTCAAAGAAAACTTTCTGTACAGGCCTCAATAGAGTTAAAGGAGAAACATTTTAAGTTGATGAGCTGACACTTGTAGAAGCAAATATATTAAATAAATCATGATTCGTTTTGGGGCTAAATCTGACTTACATCAACTCTGGAAAAACTAGATCCTAATGAGTGACAGTTTGGTGTTTTCTGTCACTTCCTACAGTAATGGCCCCAAGCTGACACTGCTCTGTGGGAGTCTAATACTTCTGAACAAAAGTTTTTTTGGAGTGAGATAGACAAGGTAGAAATCCCAAGGTGACTGGAAGGAATGTCTAATGACTGGAAAGACATATTTACTGGCAGACTGTATGTAAGCTGTGACAGTTGACAGGGCTTGATTGTAATAAATATAGTTGATGAAGAGAAGGCTGACAGGTGAGGACAGAGAGAGAAAAAGAGTCAAAAGATCTGCATTGGCTGAACCCTATTAACGGTAAGTTGGTAACAAAGCCCAGAGTCATAAAAGAAAACAGGTATCGCAAACTGATGTCTAAACACTGAAATGTGTAGGACTTGCAGGTTGCTGTAACAAGCTCAGATTTGTTGACCTTTCTTCTAGCTATTTTATAAGTGGTGTTTTCAGTTGAAATTCACACCAGCAGCAGGCAGGCACCTGATATTTTTAAATATTGTGTATGATTAATCATGTAGCAGAATGCACCCCGATCAAGGTCATCATTATTGCTTCAATCTCTAACTTCCATTGCTTTGATGTTGGAAAATGTGCCTCCACGTGCTGTGAAGGAAGCAATCTTGCTGGAGATCTGTTCTGCTGAAAACAAAATGAATTTCTGTAAAGGAAATTAAGCAACATAAAGCCTGAAAATATTTCCTTAAATGCACAGGCTCACCACACACCCACACATACACATACACAGACGTAGTGATTGACCCTGAAAATGGAAACAACTCTGGCATATTAAATCATGACACTTTATAACTGACTGGTCAGAGTTTCAACAATAGGATTTCCAATGAGCTCTGCACTTTCTTCCCCCAGGCAAATGTCACACACTGAAACTAAACAGGATCTTTTTTTTCTCTTGTTCATCTCGACGTGCTGTTTTCTGTGCCCAAGATACAAATCTGTATTCAAAAATACCTTAACCCTTTGGAAGGGCAGCCCTCCCTCTCCATGTCCCAGGAGAAGGGCGTTTTGCAGCAGGCGAGGGACCTAGGGGACACCGTGCCTGCACTGGCACTGGGGTCAGTCTGCACGTTTGTTGCACTCCCATTTCAAAAGAGAAGAAAGGGAAAAAACAGTCATAAGGGAACGTCTGCAGGAAAGCACTCAGGAACTGTACAAACCAATGTAAAGGTTAATAATGAGGAACATCCCTTGTTGGGAATATCAAATGAGAGTCCTTCTAAACTCTGGAAATGGGCCCATTTAACAGCAGGGTCACTGTTTGCTTGCTTTCATCACTGCACGGACAGAGGTGAAAATCCCTTCACCTTCTTGCTTGTATGAAACACAAAAGCATTTGTAAAATATTTAGACAACCAAAACATTGAGAGAACTTTCCTTTTTAAAAGTTGCTGTTATTCTGAATGGGTCCCCTCCTTCCCTCCCCACTAGATGCCACAGTCTCTTCAAGTGGTGCTGCCACTAAATGAATTGTGGGGAGTGCCAAGAAAAACAAATGAGACCATATAGGCACCCAACAAAGACTCGCAGAGCAGCACAATGCTTACGTGTCAATCACGCCGATGCTCCCTCTTTGCTGGCTGCCTGTCTCCCACACGGCAGTCGATCCAGCCACGATCCAGCCACTCTGTTCTCACCGCTGCCTCTTTGGAACGGCAGGATTCAGAGCCATGGCTCGTCAGCACAGGAGTTGTCAGCCTTAATTGGCACATATAGGCACACTTAATACACTCCTCCAGTTGTCAGTGACTGCTTACGCACGTATGTACACTGTATAGGCAGACATGAGTGTCTCCTTTCATGTAGAAAGTTTGCCACACAAGCACACAGATGCTTTATGGATTGATGTACGCAAATGCCCATATACTTTGTATACTGGTGTATTCGCATGTGGTTGCGTACCTTGACATATACATACACCTCCTCTACTGTCCTCTGGACGTGATGTTAACGTGGCAAAGCTAATCTGTGGTCTTTTACTGCAGTGGCTGTCCTTTGATACTCAGGCAGAAGATGGGCATCATTTTATTTAAACAGAAAAAATACACCTATTCTTATATACGTATTTACAAACACACACAGAGTTTCCGCTCTGCAACTCAGCCTCATGTAAACAAATGTCTTACGTACTGAAGGCCTTGAGCCAGGCAACTGAAAGCACAAGACAAAGGAAGTGATATTTAAGCTATGCTGCAACCCTTTTATTTTTATATATGTTTATGTATTCCTGTATGTACTTTACACATTTTTTGGTTTGGCCTTTTGCAGAGACTTTACCACAACTTTAAGCTGATGAGTACATGCAAAGTTTCTTCACTCTAAAAGCAGTGTGTTGGAGCCAATGTAAATGGCTGTAGATGTCTTGTCTTTGCTTTGACATCTCTTTTAAGTTCCAGGACAAATTTAAAGTCAGTTCCTTGCCAGAAGATGTAAATAGAAGACAAAGCAGGAATTAAAATCTTCACGGAATGTATCTTCTTTCATATGGAAACCTGGCTGGAGTCAACATGACTATGACCGTTGCCAGCAACAGGGTCAGACTTTCATTTCAATACTACTGAAAAGGTAAGAACACTACTCGATGGCTTTTTGCTACTAGGTTTTTAATGTGAATATAGCATTGGCACAGGATACAATTTTTTATTGTTTCATGGTCTAATCAAGATAGTATTGAAAGTAAAATCCAAAACCAAATATCAGGAAAAACTTTCTGAGTTTAAATTTATCAGGAAAGAGAATATTCTCCTTCTGGAAACAGGGGATACTCTGGAGTGAATTGCTATTGCTGAGACAGGGCTAATCTTGCATATGTAGGACTTTTTAATGAAAGTCATATAACAGATCTGCCACATGTTTTGCATCTTTGAATCTACATTGATTTTGGATAGCTTCTGAGAGACAAGTTTCCCAAGAGGGTAATAATCTTCAGTCTGTTGTATATGGTGCAAGATGTATTACAGAGGACCCTAATAATGGTTATGAAGACTGAGAGTCTCACTTGAGACAAAACTTTTCTGAGCCTACACTTGAGAGAAGACTTTCAAAAAGAACAAAACCAAACTGATCTTATGATTCCTAAAGTCTGAAGTAGGCCAGGTCCCGCATCGTGGTAAGAATAATTTTTAAAGGTCTATTCGTGCAACGAGGATAGGAGTGAAGGTTTTTGATAACCCTTCTATGTAACTTCTGTTCTGAACACTTGATCTGGTCCCAGATGAGGAAAAGCACCTTGCTTGAAAAGATTCATAGCTTTCCAGGTTTTGCATAAATTTTTCCTGCAGAAATTGTTTAGTGTGTTCAGATGTCTTCCTTTAGTTTAGACTCTCTCTACAATTATTTTACAAGACAAAAAAACCCCAAAAAACAAAAAACAAATACCAACCCAAACAAAAAATCCCTTTTGTATCATGACTATAGAATTCATAATAACTCAAACTAAAGCTTCAACTAGAAGTGCAGCTATGTGTGGCACCAAACATGACATGAGGGACAAGTCAGTAGCACTGACATAAGGTTTACAATTGTATTTAAGTTGTTAAGAGAAAAAAAGTGGTTTTGTTGCCGCAGTAGATGGAGGTTAATGCCCAGGACTTCAGCTGCAAAACTCCTGTTTTGTCTTTTGCTACTTGTTCATAAAAGCTTGCCAAGTGCATGGACCCTCATTATATACCTTGCTGTTGTAATAACGGCATGAGAACACCCAGCAAGTTCTTTGTGCCGGAGGAGACTACTGTGAGAAAGAGAAGCAAGTACACGATGCTGTACTTTCAACAGACACCACTGAGAGCTATGTTTGGGGACTAATGTGTCAGCTGCTCATCAATACAGCCACAGAGTTGAATACATCAGGGAAGCTCTAAGAAGAATGGGAGAAATAGAAAAAGCGTGGGAGTAAGAATAGTAGGACAAAATTTTTTCCAGTATAAATGTGCTAAAGCAAATGTAGCTTCAACAAGGAGAAGTTTGCCCTGTTGTGTTCCAGGCTTCTCATTTAGGTTGATTACATGGCAACATGGAATTGATTTCTTGAGCTTAGGACAGTTGGCAAACTTGACTAGACTTAAAATGAACCTCTTTGATTCTGTCTACAAAATTAGAGCAGATTTGATAAAGTAAAGATGTATCCTTTGAAGTATTCCCTATCAACATAAGTGCTAAGAACACTTGAGCGAAGGAATTTTAACAGTTTTGAAAGCAGTAGCAAAGGAACATCAATAAGGATTGCAGCTAAGGGCATGCCCACAAGGCACTATACTAACTGCATCTATCCTGCAGGCAATAAGCAATTGCTAAAGATTCCAGACTTTAAAAAGTTCATAGTTCATCTCATAAAAACTTTACATGTAACTTTTGATAGGATTTTGCTGGTTGGGTTTGGCATTCAGTAGGCGATTCCAAGAGAAGGCCTTTGCAGGTTTATCTGCATATAAGGACATGAAAAAGATTTTTTTTTTTTTTTTTTTGTGTACCAAATGATGATTGACGATAGGTTGATCTTGCAAGGTGTGAAGTGTGCTCACATCCTGTTATATAAGGTGTTATGAGCATGGAAGCTACAATTCTTCCAGCAGCTTCAGCATGTAAAGAAAAGCACCAGCCCAAATGCTTTGTCGATTCAAGCCCACACCATGGAAGAGAACAGGGCTGTGTTTCGCGTTGCAAATTCTTCATGAGTGCTATATTTAAAGTGCCCATGTTGCTGCAAATTGTTTTTCCTTGAGTAGGAAACAGCATGAAGGCCAACCAATGATTCAGTGGTAGTTTTGGTTAGGCCAGGTACCTACTTGGCAACTCTGATTCTGCTGGCCCATCAGTATCAATGCTCCTACTGCTGTGCGTAGTGCTTGTATTGGGTAACTTGGTGTGGCCTTGCAGATTTATCATTAGTGAGGATGAGCACAAAAGAAGGAAAGAACAGAAGGATCTGGACAGAAATGAGATGGAAGCAGATAAGGAGGTTTTAAACAGCAAAGAAGATCTGAGTTGCTGGCACTTGGAAATGAGCCACTAGACAACTTCGATATTTAATTTTGGCAGTAAAGGAGATTTAATTAAAAAGCTTTTACTTTTTTATGTAGATTTCATACTGGCAGTACTTGATAGATTTCAATGTGACCACAGCAAATTAGTGGTAGCCACAGTTACAGCAATTTGGATTCTTGAAACATGATCATGTTACTGTGGCTTAATGAACTACTGCATGTCAGCTGAGCTGCGGGAAGTGGCATGTGTATGCCCTTAGCTGGTCACAAACATGAGATAGTGAGTCAGCGTAAACCTCTTTCAGCGAGTTTTAAGCAAACACCTCTCAGCTCATACTTACAACGGACAAACAGTGTGTACAGTCAGTTGCTGGTGCTCCGCTGGTGAGTAAAAAGGATTCATTAGACGGCAGTAATTAAAATATATCTAACTCCTCAAAGGAAAATGGGAGAAACATGTACATGATGTTTTAGATCACCTAGCATGTTTCCCCAAGACACGTGTTTTCTAAATTCCCTTCACAGTTGTTCTTCCCCAAATTTGCTATGAAGGCATTACTTTCACAATGACACAGTAAGAAAAAGAATTAAAAGAGACTACGAACAGAGAGCAGCTGAGATGGATCCAAGAGTAGCAAAGTGTGAACAACTGTTCTCGCCTTGTGCCTGATGCAAAGGCCATGGACTCACCAAGGTGGTTTTCTCTGCTGACTTCAAGAAGTTTGGCATCAAACCCACTTTCCCATGGTTTAATGAAGAAAATGTAGGCCAGGAGAACAGTCTTTGTTCTGATGTACTTTTTTCCTGGATGTCACAACAATACCTGCCTTATAAATGCCCACAATAATAATTAATAATAGCAATTAATAATTTTTGACCTTCGTGTTTTTCCTACATGAAAGTACCTTGCTTAATACTGAAGTTTTACCGTAGATTAGGTATCACTTTATGACTTCACTGAAAGCTAATAAAAACCGGCTGATTAGACAACCCCAGGCAGCACATCTTAAATAGTCATTAAACAATCATTACAGATAGAAACAGCTACAACTGGCTTCTGTTGAAATGCTGCTTATTATTATATAATCCTTTTTCAAGTCAAAATGAATGCATAATCAAAGCACAAAGCAAACAGTTTGAAAGTTCTGAGCTGGCTGTGCAAAGCTATAATGCATCAACGAACCTCTAAATTAGTGCTCAAATCAGTAGATGAGGGTTGATGTACAGCAGAAGAAGTAACTGAGGAAAAAGTATGGCTCTATGGGCACAGGTGAAGCAAGAGCATCTTCTCAAATAACTTCATGTAGAGCCCTACAGGAAACCATTGCGGCTTTGACCCAAAGACACTTGTCTGGTGTCAAGGAGCAAAGGTGACTATACAGTTCCGGTGTGCCTTATTGCTCTTACAGATACTGTCATTTACAAAGAGTCACATTCAACTTTGCAGCTCAAGACACACAAACTTTGAGATAAATCTGGTGCAGGACCAAAACACCGTAAATTGACCCTTAACCAACAACATTTCTGCTTTTAACAGACTCCTTAATTCATAAGAAACTCTCCAGATAAATAAGGATACATTCTGATCCTTATTATACTGGTATAAATTTGGAGCAACTTCAATAAAACTAGTGGAATTGCTCTGCATTTACTAATAGCACAAATGAGCACAGAATGAAAACCAGAGACTTTGGGAAGCCTTAAGCCAACAATTCAGCTTTCGGGATTGAGAAGATCGCTTATTAAGTTTATAGTACAAAACCTCTGTCTTCTTCCTTCTCTGTAATAGCATCTTTCTTAATAGTCCTTACTTAATCTTTACATATTCTGCATGAAACAAATGATCAGGATGTTTAAGTTTCCACCCTGTACCACCTGCAAGTTACAGGCCAGATCCATTTGCTTGATTGAGGCAACACAAGAGTCATTACCACATAGGGCAGCTGATTCCCCCCCCAACACCTGCAAATGCAGGTCACCTGGGAGTTTGAACCTATTAAGGTTCTTATAATTGAGACAAGGGCAAAATAGTTTGTAAAATGGTACATGAACAGAAAGACGAGAGAGAGGGAGAGAGAAAGAGCTAGGCACTCTGGTTGGATGACAGAAAATCATATAACCATATTTGCAAGTGAGCTTTGGGAGCATGGTCTTTGTAATGGGGTTAGCTAATCCAGATAGTAATAAGGATAGGAAAGTCAGCAATCATAATCATATTTAATGGATTCCAGATGGAGAAATATAATTGTTCTCATTATCATTGTGAAAACTCCAAGGAAATACAATCCCAAGATACTTTACCTTGACAGGCAACCAGGAACAATATCGACATCAAGTCATGGGTTTTATAGGTAGAGTTGTCAGTTATTTCCTTTTTGTAGCCTTCCCTTCTAATGTAATGGTTTGATTAACCTAAGACATTTTGATGTGAGTATAAAAGCAATGTTAATGAAATGCCTGCTTAATTGACTGTGCATCTCTATACCATATGATGTGGTGACTTACTAAATACGTTGTGGAATTAAAAAGAAAACCCAAAAGCCTTGTATATCATGAGACTTTTTCTTTGTAATGTGGTTAAAATGAAATACGACTGTAAGCACGGGCCTTTTTGGGTGCAGCTGTTCTTTTTGTTTGGGTTGATAATTGGAACCAGTCCCATGGGCCTATTTGATGTTATCTCTTGTTTAAAACTAAACTGTCAGAGCTTATCCCCCCCGTGTACTCAACAGGGAGTAGTTCTGGGGAAACTTTCTTCTTAAGTATTTTTAACCCCTCCTCCCTGCACGCATTCTCTAAACTGAACCGGGGCAGTCATGAAATGATGTCTTCACAGGAACACTCGTACGGCAAAATATTTCTTTGTGGAAAATTGAGCCTTTTCATGTTACATGGCTTTGTAAGAGGGGCCTAAAAGAAAAGATCCCACAGCAGAAGTCAGACGATCAGGGTGTGATCTCCCCGCTTTACAACAACTTGCTGCCTCTGCACAAAGGGTGTCCTGCGCAGCATCCCCTGGCATGAGAGGAGCGCAGGGTGTGGGGCAGAGGCGCAGATGTCTCCCACAATATGAAGCAGTATTTGATCCAGGAACAGTGTAACTGTGTTTCCACGCAAACGTGACTTTAATGCGCCCCATCCCAAGCTAATGCATTCAGGCAGTGTTGCACTGTGGAGACCTACCGGTTGGGCTGACATGACCTCAGAGTTTTCTGTAAGGGTATTCATGTACCCTTTGTAATATTTGTACAATTTACTGATTGCAATATTTGGATGTAATGTCAGAATATTTAGATTTGCTTAAGTTCAGGAGAAGTTAGACCCTGTGTTTTGGTTAGTTTCTTGAATGTCAGGTGGTAGTGAGGAGCATGCCTCCTGCAGGCAGGTGAGGAGATATTTTGGGTTCGCTTTGCACCTCCTTTCATCTTCATTTGCAGTTACTGTCTTTGAGGTGAGTCAACTGTGTAATCTCAATTTAACGGCACTAAAACAGGCATTATTCTTTTGGCAATGGGTCCTTTTTCTCAGTCTGCTCTGTTTCAGTTATATTTTTATCAAAAAACAGAAGGCCGCCTGCTAGATATTTTTGTTTGTATTGACAGTTTGAGTAACCTGGTCTAGTGGGAAGGGGGTCTGTGGCAAGGGGGTTGGAACTTGATGATCTTTAAGACCCCTTCCAACCCAAACCATTTTATCGTTCTATGAATTCTGTCAGGCCTATACATGCATGTTATTATGGTACCTATGGAGCCAACTCTAACAGAAAAGGAGGAATGAGACATAAGAATCACTGATAGATGTCAGTCATCTCCACTATCTTGGGAAAATGAAAGAGGGAGAAAAATTACAGGCTTGCTAGGGGTTTCTGCCAGCTCTTGCATGTCCTGTGTCATGCGCTGCTCTTCTTGAATGGCCCATGTGCAGAATAAAAGAACCTTTCAGTTATTACCCCATAGGTCTTCTACGCAAACTATTCATATTCATGTTATTTTTTTAAAAGAATAACATGCCAATATATTGGTTTCTCCTCTAGCTGACATGTACAATGTGGGGATGTTGCAGTTGCCTGCAGTGATTGGAAGTTGTGTGCTGGTACTATGTTTGCCTTTCTATCACACACAGAGTATTTCTAATAAGGGATGAACATCCAATGCAGGCTGTGATCTACATTCTTGGCCTTTGTTGCATTAGATCTTGCCTTTGTCTTAGCACTCTTCGCCACCCTCTTTCCTTCTAGTCTTTAAGATCAAATGCCACCGTATCTCCCCATCTTCCACAAATAACCGTCTGTTTCTGTCCTATAGACTCACGTCAGGGCACCTGGAAAAGCCCTCCTGCGCAAAATCAGAAGTAAAAGCTGCTGATAGCTGTAAAACCAGCAAATGAGCTTCCTATCTTGTGCAGCACTCGATGCAACTGAGATGCTTCTGGCAAGCAACCTCTTTTGCAGTGCACTTTAGAGAGCAACTGAGTGGAACGCTAAGCACTGGCTGTAGGTTACAGGTTGATTATGTGCCCCAAGAGAACCAAGGTGCTTGCGATGCCCATTCATGGAAGAGCAAGGGCTAAGCTATAGGTCCCTCTTGCCATTGCAAACCAATCTCTGTAGAGCTGTCATATATGTGAGATGGGGAATGATTCTTATGTCCCCTGAGGGATGCCAGGACTCAGTACTTTGTAGATAAATATAAGTTTCTATTTAAAACCAGTACTACTGGGATTAGATGTAAGAGGGGCTGGAAAAAGCCGTTTCTAAAAATACAGGAAATAGCTATACGGTTACAGAAGTGAATTTCCAGCTGTGGGTAATCATATAACTTACATATTAACAATGAGGATCCACTGTATAAGGGGGAAAAACAACAATTCACATAAGCTTGAAAGACAATAGGCCAATTCCTGATCAGACTGTGGAAAAAGAAGGAGCAGAGAGAATATGTGGAGGGCAGAAAAAGTAGGGAACTCCTGTTTTCTTACAGAGCAGCCAGTGGAGAAGGCAATTCTGGAAAGATCAGTAAAGGCAAAGGAAAATGTTCATTTACATTTTGGAAGTGCTGCTTGCAAAGGTGAGGTTAGGAACGCGGAGCTGAAACAGTCGGAAGGCCCTTTTGCTGGTCTGTCCCGTCTCTTCATAGATTGAGCTCTGGAAGCAGCAGCCCCGGAAATAAATCCAGTGTAATCCATACAACACCTAGCACCGAAGGCTCTCCCAGCAATTTTGAACTGTTTCTAACACCAGACTGCCCTGCCGTTGACAGAGAACTGATTAGCCCACACATGCTATAGATGGGAAAACTGAGGCATTCCCCTTGTCAGTTACTGAAAGAGTAGAAACAGAACTCATCTGTCTTTGCCTCGTTTTCATCAATTTTAATTAGTCATCCAAACTTCCATTTCCTGTCAGGCCTTTTAGCTGCAAAGGGCCTATCTCACAGAGTTTTCCCGGCATATTCTGGAAAAGTTCATTTTGTCTTTTGTTTTTTGTCCTCAGCCCTGCTGTCGAGAACTTCAGTCTTCCCTTTTTCTTCCTATGGGCCTCTCCAGTGCCTATTCCTTTAAAATCCTTTCCCAGTAATTGTCACTGTTATTCTAAGCAATAGTAGACGGTTTTGATCTGTGGAGCTATGTAAAAACTGTGTTCTCAACCTGTCTCTCTATCTGTTTTTATTCCTCAGTGTTAGAGCTTAATTCTCATGGGCTTGATCAGAACAGTTGCTTTTGTGTAGTGGGACTAATTTTAACCAATCATCCAATTGTCAAGGGGTTTCTCCTCTCATTTCAAGGCGGCTTCTTTATAGTATTCTCTTTGGTTCCCCCCCCACTTTACAGCAGAGGTTGTGCAATAACACTACAGAAGTATAGTTATTGCTGGAAGGCTTTTTAGGCTCTAACATGGTTTCCTCCCCAGAGGAGGGGGGCATATTTGTCTTAATAGAATCATTGTGGCTCATTTCAGTGGTGCAGGCTGCTCTTAGGACCTCCTGCTGCAACTGGGGGTTTGCTTATGGCTTACGCTTCTCTACTCTTCCATGGCAAGCAGAATCCTTCAGTCTACTAATCTGCAAGCTGGAGTAAATCAGGTAGTTTTAGCCACTGACACAGGATCTGATCCAAACTCACAAGTCAATGGGAGCACTTTACATGTTTACGTGAACAATAATTCCTCCAAAGTTGGCCAGTTTTGTCTGTAATTTGGGGTTCCTTATCTGCCCACTCCACTTTCCATAACCCTGTTATTACCACTGCATTGCAAAAGCTGTTGTCCAGCATCACCTAATTTGCAGGACCAATGTAAAAAAAAAATGCATGAAAAAATCCCTCTCCTCTCCTCTCCTCTCCTCTCCTCTCCTCTCCTCTCCTCTCCTCTCCTCTCCTCTCCTCTCCTCTCCTCTCCTCTCCTCTCCTCTCCTCTCCTCTCCTCTCCTCTCCTCTCCTCTCCTCTCCTCTCCTCTCCTCTCCTCTCCTCTCCTCTCCTCTCCTCTCCTCTCCTCTCCTCTCCTCTCCTCTCCTCTCCTCTCCTCTCCTCTCCTCTCTCGCAAAAAATCAGAGAGTGGTATTTGTGCTCAGACAGGATAACATTCTTTATGCTACAGGAAGGGTCCCCAGAGATGCCCATCTGATTACATCTCATGTCCTGCTAGGGCTGCCTGCAGATAGGACTCATCATACTTACAGAATTACTTGATTCTCAGCGGAGTTAAAATACTGGTGTGGTGTAAACATAAAACAGAGCCAAAACATTTTTTGCAGTTTAGTTTTTGTATTTCTTTTACCTATAGGCAGGATGGACAACGTACATCTGTTCTGGCCACCTACTTTTGTGCACTACAGCAAGACCCTGAAATGTAATAGCAGTGTTCAGGTAAAAAAAAAAAAAAAATCAGTGTTTTACAGTTAAAGAAAGAAAAATAACTTTCATGACAGAATAACAAACTGATTTTTCCTTCCACTGTTTCTGTAATATCTCTGTCTCCTTGATAGTATGCAAGTTTGTCTCCTCCAAATAAAACAGCAACAACAACAACGTTTGCTGTTAGTTATGTTTAACCATTGCTTTTGGAGCTGCAGGATTGGATCAACCCTTATTTTCATGGTTTTCAGTATCACCTCAGAGGCTGGTTGCAGACTTTTGGGGCTGAAGGAAGCATGCCCAGGACTGCAAGACCCAGCAGAAAACTGGAGACCTGGCAGCACTGGCTGGCGGTGGGAGTGTGTTTGTACCTTCAAAAGTCAGCAAGCCCTGCTGCCTTGATGTGGAATTTAGCTTGAAAAAGCAATATCAGTGCTCATTTCATAATAAAATTGTTTATTTGTTTTAGAGGGGTAGCAGCTAAGGACCTGGTCAGAGATGGCAGGCAACACACGCACGAAAAGGACAGAATTGAGAAACAGGCTGTGGCAGAACACCAAACCGAGCCCGCTTGCCAGGTTTTTTTGGCTTTGCCAGCTCATTTTCCAGTTTTTACAAATGTTTCTTTCTCCCAGGTCGCTGTATGAAAGAGCTGCACAGAGCGGAGGGAGCTGCCTTGGCGGCTGCTCCTGCGGGAGCCTGCGGTGAGCGGCTGCGTGGATGTGCCAGGTCCCCTCTTTCTCACTCTACCCCTGTGCACGTCCGTGTTTTCAAACCTGCTGCCAGGTCGTATAATCCTGGGTGCTACTTGTAGTAAGAAGCAATTAAAAAAAGAAATACGCAGTGAGATGGAAGTCGTGACATTTAATTCGTTTAATTTTGTAGGTGGACCGCTGGAGCTTAGTCTGGGCTCGGTTTCGGTTGGAGCCCAGGGAAAGAGGAGGTGACCGTGGTGAAAACACATGAGCGGGGCTCGGGGCTGCGTCGAGCCCTGCTGCTGCACACAACCTGGCGTGCAGCTGTCCTCGCAATGTTGCTCAGAGATGTTTTAATGGATGCTATTTATCTGGTGCGTCAGAGGGACGCTTGTTGGAACTGTTGAGGTGTGCCGATAAAATCTGTGCTTAGGGACTTTTAAAAAAAGTTGTGTTTTGACCCAACAGACCATAACGAGCCTTTGGCTTGTATTTACAGAGGTAAATGAGTATTCAGGGACTCCTAAATGTGCATGGTATGTAGCTACCACGAATGCACGTGAGGGCTCTGGGTACACCTTGGAGTTACAATGTGGGGCACATCAGGTAGCACCTCTAGATACATTAGCCACTGCTGTCAGGGAGGGTATCGCAGTCCAGTCATGCTCGCGTGTTACAGATGCGTACTGGCCCGGCACACTCCTCTGTGGCCACAGGTAAGCACAGCTACGCAGCAGAGCACACCCTGGGATGCCGTCCCCGGTCCCCGGTGCATCTCTGACTCTGTCCTTGGCATGGGTGGAGATGGAGGGGGACCTGGTCCTTCCTGCAAGAGGATCCACATGTGGACAGCATCACCTCCGTGCCTCCCAGGCCTGGCTTTGTATGAACTGAAGGCTGAGAGGGATATTAGTCTGAAGGGTTTTTAGTTTGTTTTTGTTTGTTTTTAATTTATGTTCAATTATTATTCATAGCAAGCACTCGGAAGCCAGCTCAAGAGCCATACTTCAGCTGCAGCTCGGCCTGTCTTTGCTGTCTTCTCCGGTTCTGCTTTACAGAGCAGACTGGAGGTTAAAACAGGTCAAATATAACATTTGCCTGCACTGGTGGTTTTTTTTTTTTCTGATATTGTTTGTTTTTTCACTACTGTTAGTGGATCTGACCAAGTGCAGAGAATAATTGCAAAGCTAAAATGAAACGGAAATCATCCAGGAAGCAAAAAATGCTTGCAAAAGCTGCTAAAACCAAATGAATCCCTCTCAAAGGAGTCGAAATCATGCAAGATAATGCAGGAAACATTAACATAATATTATCTTAACCTTGTAGATAAGATTATCTGATGCGTGAAAATGGTCATCTTTTGTATTGATTCCACCGTGCCATGCAGCAGTTCTTAGGAAAATGAATGGGTCATTAAATGTTCATTACTTGATAGGCTCTAAAGCAGAAAAGATGTATTAGCAAATGAATTAACTGCTTTGTTACAGTTTGAATATATCATTAATGTGTATGTTTTTCTCACGCAAGCAGCGAATTGTATGCATCTGCAGGGCAGCAGTGTCTGTAGGCGGCTGGAGAGCACTATTTGCTTAATACTTGAGGGGCATTTACACTTCTAGAAAATCCAGGTAAGCACCGGTCGTTTGTCTGGTAACTGGGAAGAGGGAATTTGGTGAATTATTTATCCATTTATGAAAACTGTCATAGGAGAGTTACAGCTCATGTGACCGGGATGCCCCGGCTGAGAGTAGGGGCGATGCGCTGGCTGCCTGCCTGCGCCCGTGGGGAGCACCGCTGCTCCCCTCACACACCCCATGGGAGCTAGGGGAGATGCCCGTGCTAGCACAGACGCAGCATCCAAAATACTTCGCACACCCCGGGCTGCTGGAGGGCTCGGCAGCACAGCCGTGGCCGTCTCGGTGCTCCAAGGTGTCTGCTGCCCTCGGATGCTGCCCGCTTTCCCCAGCCCCCGGCTGACCTTCGTGAGAGCTGCAGGGCAGAGGGTGCTTCCAGCAGCGGAGGGTGTTGGGAATCCAGCATCACCTAACCTGGCTCAGGGCTGCTCAGTGGAGAAAATGCTCGTTACACACCGCTTGAAACAATGACCTGGTGCGGTGGTAAAAATGCCAAAGGCCTTTCCTGCCCCATCTACGGGATCGATCCCATCTGCACCAGCAACAGAAGGGGGGATTTTTTTCCTCTCTTTTTTTTAAAAGCCAATAAGGCTTATAATTGCATTTGAAGCTGCTTTTCAAAGCCATTTGCGTCCACGCCCTCTACGACTTTAAGCGATATTATAAGCATATTAACCAATTAAGTGACATATTACCCAGAGGGACAGTCAAGAGCATGATTTCGGCTCGCACAATTGTTAGAGAAATCCCAGGCTGCAAAGCTGGATAGCAAAACCGTGCCAGGAAACCTCTGCCGATGGTTCTGAACACAGCACAGCTGCGAGCGCGAGTGCGGCTCAAGCTGTAGCTTGGACGGGGCCTCAGAGACTAATAGCACTGGTTCGAGCCAGACATTGTGCAGTCAAGGGCTGAGCAAAACTCTGCTTTGTAGCTCACTCCTAACCTGCAACACCACCTGCTGTTTCAATGCACGGTGTCTCCTCGACAGCAGCGATTGCTGCGGATACGCTGAGAGCAGCAAAGTGACTTTTTCCTCTAACCCCCGGCATTCAGAAGCCGGGCTTACTTGGGAAATGTGAATAAGGCTGTTAGCTGAAAAGTCGGTAGGGCTGAAAAACAAACATGGAAAAATATGTATTAAATCCTTTCTCCATTCCCTCCTTCTTCTCTCCCCCGGTTCAGATTTGTGAAGTGCTAAACCAAAACCTAAGGGCTCCCGCTGGCTACCTACAGGGAGGCTTTAACCACATTATCCTTCATCTCTGGGGTAAGGTGAGGTGGCAGCCTCCCTTTTTAAAGCCTTTTTCCCGTGGAAGTTCTTCTATCCTCCTAAATCACCCGGCTCCTGACATTTCCCTCCCTCAGTTCCCACTGCTCCTTCAGTAGATGTTGCCCTGCTGCAAGCCTTCAGCTTGTCTGGAGCAGGTAGATTGTAAGCTGAGGGAGCTTTGGCTCCATCCCTTTCTTTGCTTTGCAGTGCACAGTTAAAAAAACAAGAGTGGGAATGGGGGCAGGCTGAGGTGGCATTTTCATGTCCCTCTGCTCCAGCAGTCAGGGACCGTCCCTTTGTGGGCCAGCAGAAAGTCAGCAGGGAGCTCTATCTCAGATGAGCATCCCCATGACTTAATGCCTTCACCGTTCTGCTCCTGGGGTGATACCATTTATGGACTTTTCTCAGGACAGGGTCTAACGTCTCAGCCAAGTGCTAAATAAGTAACAGAAAGATGATTTCATTCTTCTGTTTAATTTAGGTTTCACAATCTGCAAGAATAGCACCCTGAGCCTTCTCCCCCCACTTCCCAAGCTGATTTTTATTGCTCTCCCATCACTTTTTTTCTCTGGGAAGCTGGGCTGTGATCCTGCAGGAATAAAAGAGCTCTGCACCCATGCAAAGCCCGTTTTCTTGGCACCATCAGGAGCTAAGCTGTTTGTCCACATTCAGCATTAGATTTACATGGGACAAGAGGAGCTGTGTTCTACAAAACAATGTTTTCACCAGAAGTCTGAGGAGTTTCCAACTTTGGGCTTTATTTGTATTTTAAATTTAGCATTTGCAGATGTTTTATAGGCATCCAACTATTTCAACAAAATGATCACTTGACAATATTATATTGCTGAGCCTTGAACTCTGGCCAGATTGCTTTGTTTACATAAGACCACCTGCAGCCATGGTATATTTTGTGACCTTCTATGGAGAAACAAAAATGTGAGTAGGGGAGCATTACTCAGGTCTTTTTCGGCTCATGAATGAAGCCCACTACAACGTGTACAGCAGGGTATGAGAAGGGGATGAATTAATCATGACACGCTACAGAGAACGAAGTGCTCGCCATTCATTTAACAGTCAATCAAGTATCTGAGAAACTATAGGCCCCTTTGTGATACAGGAGCACACAACTCCATCCCGGTCCTACCAGCAGTGACTCAGGGGCGGGAGGCATAATGTCATGGTTTATTCCTGTTCATCTGGCCTATTGCAAATTTCTATGAAACACCAATGGAGAAGAAAAAAAAAAGAAAAAGGTCCACTCCTGGGACGAGCAGTGGTGAGGTGTATCTTGCAAAACGCTACGTGTAACGTCAATGCGCGAGTACATCTGCCCACCTGATGTTCCTTTACCTTTGTGCAGAAATTAAACACTGTCAAACAGGCAGGGCACTGCAGAATGAAAAGGGTAAGGCAGGAACATTTATTAGCGTTTTGAAGAAAACATCCTTTCCTCCTGCAGAAGTAGCAACCAAACTACTTTCTAATAGAAGGTGAAATGTTAAACACCAGTGTTTCTTAGTCAGCAATGTATGACCTTGGTTTTCAGCAGCTGAACTATGGGTAGAGTTCAAGTGGCTCTCTGTAAGAGGTGATTGCGCTCAGAACCAGCCAAAAAATATTAAAACACGTAAAACTTGATGCTGCAAATCTTATTGCCATCTGGCCAGTGCGACCAGTTTGCTTCTATTAAAATTCAGGAAGAGTAAGGGAAGAAACCCTTGATTACAGTTCGCTCACAATGAGAATTTATTCAGCAGTTCCAGTCTTGTATTTCCATGGTTCAGATAAAATAGATTATTCCCAACCTAAATTACTCTCAAATTTTGTTTTGCCTAACCAGCTCATAATCACTGAGAAAAACTAAAGCCCACCCTGGTTAGCACAGTTTTGTGTGAGGCAATGCTGAAACCATTTATCAGAATTTCCACTCGTCTTTAGAGGGATGCTTGATAGGCCTGTAAACTCAAACCGCAGCAGTTTGTTTATTTTTTGTGAAAACACAATATGTCATCCTTACTGCACGTCTGATCTTCACTGCTTTAGCGTAGTATTGGCCCTGATCCCGCAGCCCTTATGGATATGAGTAGCTATACAAAAGGCATCCACGCCAGTGGGACCCACAGGACTGTTCCTGAAGAGCTGTTTGCTGTGAAAAGTGGTGACAACAGCTCTTGCTCTTGCTTTTGCCTCTGCAGAGGACTTGCTGCAACCAATGGGCAACCACAAGGTTTGAGTCCAGTTGGGAGAACGTTTGCCCTGGTGTTTCCTTCCAGCCCTCTACACCCACCCAGCGGTGTGAAACCCGGGAGCCCTGTGCTCTTTCCAGCCCCATTTTGTTTGTCAGGGAGTTTAGACGAAGGCTTAGAAAGCATATTGGGAGCTGAAATGTATCTTCGGGCCTTGAGGGCAATTTAATTCTGAACCCGGGCTGCAGAAACGCCTTGGGTACCCCACAGAGAGTCCGGACTGAGTTAATTGGGTGAACCCATTCGAGCGGTTGGACATCACTTGGCAGACACAACATGTGCCAGTGCCACCCTGTCTTTCTCAGGAAAATCATTGCTCCCCAGCCCACCGGCCTCTTTACCCCGAACTGACTGTTTCTTTGATTCACGATGTCAGTTTATTCTTTACTTGGTCCTTTTACAAACATCTTTCTTACGCCCCCTTCATTTCCTTTGCCATCTTAGTCTGGAAATGGGCCTCGATTGTTTCAGCTCACACAGTCTGAGCAGAGATGAGCTGCAGCCAAATCTCCCGTCTTGGGCTAATTAATGACACAGTAGCACAGTTTTCCCGAACAAAAGTCTGTCGCATTCCCCGAGTTCACATGTTAGCCTTTGTACGATTCGAGAAGTGACAAAGCACTACCCCAAACCTGTCTCTCCGTCGCTTGTATTTCCCATTTAATCTGTTTCTCCTTCCTCTCTCAACTCTTTTCTCTGTCTTTCAGCAAGTGTGAAACAATTTCCTCTTTTCACAGGGGCCTAGTGGCAAGCAGATTAATGAACCCTTAACACAACACGGAACGCTGCTGCCAAAAAATGTATGAAATGCATTCAGCAGTCCCCACAGTGCACTGTGTGAGGGACAATTACAGAAAACAAAAGCTGTGGAGCAGTTCACTTAGGTTTCCAGCAGTCTGAAAGGTTTGGATCGGACCTAGGGAACTACAAAAATGACCCTGACTTTTCTTTTAATTTTTATTGGTCAGCACCGGCTATCTTTTATGACTTTAAATGTAGCAGAAGTCAGGTCCGGTGATAGGAACCTGCAGGCTCCTTCATTCCTGGTGTAACTGTTCTCCAGTCGATGATTTGACATCAGGGACAAATTTGCCTTGCACTACCCCCTGACATTAATGTGCTTCTGCTTGAGCTCTCTGTATTGTTCTAAATAGGAACTTAACGTTTTATATTTGAGAGGGATTTTAGAGGGGAGATCCTTTGGTTTCTCACTGGCCTTTGCAGCTCCACACTAACCCTGCCCAATGGCTCCATATTCAGTGTTTAGAAAATAGAAAATAGCTTGCTTTCTGTCTTCCCTTCCTTTTCTTTCTTTTTTTTCTCTCTTTCTTCCCCCCCCCCACCCCCCCCCCCCCCTTCTTTAATGAGCCTTTGTTGGTCCAGCTTGCTCTCTCGGTCTCTTAACACACTTGTGTGTGGAACACTAACTCCTTGAAATGCGAAACAGATGGATGAAGTGTGGGACTCGGAGATATTTGTTTTGGAACAGCGCTGCACATCAGTGTCTGTGGAAGAATTTCCAGCAGCTGGGTAAGCCCGCTGAGAGTTCCCCAGTTTCAGTACAAAAGAGAGTCCCCCAAAGAACTTTTGGCGGTCCCTAGATCTCCCCCAGGGAGTTTTTGCAGCTCATGAAATGCAGACTTTGCATTCCCATGTTGACATACGGTACTTCCAAGTTCAAGTGCTAAAGGTGAAGTTATTTTATTTTGGGGAGCTTCAGGCACTTTGTTTGCTTGTTTGCAAAATGCTCAAGAAGTGATGTGATTTAAAAAGCTGTATTAACAACATTTTGGATTTCAACAGCAGCTTCCACCCTAAGAAATAAAATTATGCCTTGTAGCCACTAATGACTACAGCCTCCCAACACTCCTGTGAAAAAAACAGCCTGGTTAATCACATTTTGTAGGTGGGAGCACAGAAGGTGAAATCCAGGTCCCAGCTGAAGTCAAAGGGAAAATTCCCTTGATTTCAGTAGGGCCAGGATTCCACTGGCTGTGATTAGGAGGCTGAGTCTGCAAATCCTTACTCAGAGTCTGGCCATTACGCAGACAAGCGGTCCATTGTAGCCGTGCACTCGCATAAACAAGACTTAGTGGGAACGGGTTCCCAGACCTACGTTTTTATTTTCAAAAGTGGTCACTGATTTGGGATGCCTGGCTTGAGACACCTGAAAAGGCTTTTTCACTGTCAGGGAACATTCATGCCTGAAATCCATCAGAGCTAGACCTAAGGCAACACCTCCAAGAAGTCAATCTCGGTTTAGCAATCACTCTCATAAAAATTTGGCTTTTTTATGTCACTGTGAAAGGCCAAGAATAGTAGACTCAGGATTTGTGATTCCTTGTCCTTGGGACTGTATCTAAATTCTTTACATTTATCATTTAATTTTGGGATATTGGGAGCACATCTCAGGATGGTTATCCTTATCTACCATGAGTTGGAGTGTTCTCCCACCAAGGCTGGTAGCTGGATCCCTAAGCTGGGCTATGCCCACAGAAACAAGTCACCATGAAGCAATCCAAGCAGAGATGACTTGAGGTTTCTCAACTCTGCAATCAAAAATGTACCATGCAGCAACAATCCTCAGGCACTGCTGTCCCCTGGTGGTTCCCAGAGGGACAATGGGAGGGGTTAACAGGGACCTGGGGGTGCAGAGCTGGGCTGAGGTGGCGACTGTGGGAGCACATGGGTCTGGAAAGGGACTTTAAAGGTTCATAACACTGCAGGGGGAGGAGGAGGGTGTTTTCTTTCCAGAAAGAGCCACCCCTCCACCCCTTCACCACAGCACACCTGAGCTCTGCCTGACCTTGGTGGCTTCACCCCACAATGAGGTCTATCTTCTGGTGGCCACTATTCTGCATGGCAGACTCAATGCCTGGCCCTCACAACACAGGGAAAACACCCCAAAAGCTGCAGAAGTACCTGGTGCCCCCAATGCAGAGCCCATGAGCACATCTACACAGACACGTATGGACCTTAGGCTGTGTGAATCCCTGGCAAGATGTGCAGACAGCACTGCTGCACCTTTGGGCCTGGTGCTGGTGAGCCACTTGGCAAGGGAGAGAAAGTTCTGTGGTGCACCAAGCTTGTCTGGACACCCCAGCAGACACCCACTGAACACGGCCCCAGGTCTGGCCATTCAGAGCATCGCTGCATTGCAGCAGTTTGCTGTCAAGACCCTGCAGAACCAGGGGTGCAAGCAGGGCTTGATGATCTGGGGAGCCCAGAGCCAGTCTTCCTGCCCTCATCATCTTCATGCCCAGCAGCTACCTATTTCTAAAGCAAGTTGTGATATATGGTGCAAACGTAGAGCACACCAGCTAGTCTGCGGTAACCTGTGCTTGTGCTTGGCCCCGTGAGATAGCTGTGGTAAGCCCTTGCATTAAATATGAAGTAGCTTAACCGTCAAGGAGCAAGAGCTGGACCGTCTTGCATCCCTCGTGGTTTGCAAGCTCACACAGTTATTGCGGAGCAGCTGACGCGCTGCAAATTTGCACCTTAGCATTTCTTGTCGCAAGCCGTTCATGTGGCTGGACCCATGGAGAAAGCACGTGAGCTAAAGTTGGGCTATAGAAATTCAGTACGGCAGCAGCTCACTCGCACGCTCACACACACACACACACACACAGAGGGTTTCTTTCTGTGGATTCCTGCTTTCCAGGAGATTAAGGTCAGCTGAACCAAAGCTGACAGTGAAACTCTGCCAAAACTGGCAAATTTTACCTGCTTTAGGGTTGAAGACAGACAAAAGTCAGTTATTGGCTCTGGTTTCTGGATCTCCATGAATAACTGTACTTGTTTCCCTAGCACCTTTACTGTGCAGGTATCAGAGGGCCTCATGAAGTATTACAAGCACATTTTATGTGTGAACGCAACGCTTTTGCTTGTAACTCAGACTGCAGTCTGGTCTGGCATTATTGTAATTTTCTTATGGCCACACAGAGAGAGTGAGAACTGATGGAAGGAGGAGATCTTGGGTCCCCTGACCCCAGTGTGTGCTGTCCATGAACTCTCCACTGGCTCCAACCTAGAGCTGAACTCGGTTGAAGTTTCAAGTCTATTTTGCCTGGTCTGATTTTGCTATGAAGGTATTGCACAGGCAGAGAGGCTGGACTGATAGGGGCCATTGATGATGAACTGGCCAGAAAGTATCAATGGCAAAGGAAGGAACAAGGAGCTGATGCAAGGGGCATGCTGACAAGCAGTGACGGTAATGAACGTGGTGGGGAAGGGGTCTTCCATACCAAGACGCTTAAACTAATCTCTCCCCAGGGAGTGTTTATTTTACATTGGAGCCCATTGGAAAAACAAGGGCCCCAAAAGCAGAGCTCTCTGACTGGAACTTTGGTATTTCCCTGCCTACCTCTTGGTTCCATCACTCTTTCATTTCTCCAACAAAGGCTCGTGGGGACTTGGCCCATGGTGTGCTGCGCTGGGCTCACCCCTGGGGCACGAGGTCTGCACTGCGGCTCCTTGGACTGAGTGGAGCTGAACGTGGGCTAACCAGGGTGCTGCCATGGTGCCAACGCTGGGCAGCAGCTCTGCTGGCCGTTAAATTAAAAACAGGAAGGTGAGCCCAGTAGATCTCCTCTCAGAGATACTGGGTGCTCCAAACCCTGAAAGGATCTAAAGATTTTGGGGTTTGGAAGGGTGGCATGGTCTGTGCTGGCCATAGGTGCTTCACTGCCCCGTGGCAGGAAGCCCTGCCACACTGTCATGAGGTTTCCTTTTCCCTGGGGTGGGGAGAGCAAGGAAGGGACCATTTTCTGAATTTGTCTACATCCCCCCACGATCCGTATGGGGAGCCAGACCTCTGAAAGAAGCTGTGATGAATCATCCAGCTAGACCTTCCTTTCCTTCTGGCACTTCAGTAGCTAAGGTGGCTTCCTAAAGGAGGCATGCCCACTCTCATGCAGCGCTCCAGCAGCAGTGTCCTGAGAGGCGAAGCCTGTGTGCCCAGTGCATTGTCTTTCATGCCTGTCTCATGGAATCAGGTCCGTTATATTTTCATAGCCTAGTTTAGACTCATGGAGGTGAGCCACATTTAATAGATGTGGTTCATCTTTTTGCCAGCTTCAAACTGGGCTGTTATTTATGATGTTAGTCTGTTAACATGAACATATTTATAAGGCCAAAGAATGTGAGTCTTTTACGGGAGATGGAAAAGGTCCTTGGATCAGAATCAGTTTGGGTTTGCTGCTTCTTTCTTTCTCTCTCTTTTTTAATAAGAAAAGATAAGAAAAGTTATCCACTTATTACTTCGACGCTGAGCCAAGACTGAGATGCTGGAGCACTAGGAGAATGACACTGAATGCCTTTGTGAAGCCTCTTTGAGGATGATGAATGCAAAGCACTGCACAGAGCCCAGCACTCCCATTTTGTTCTTTCTTGAGTGTTGTTGGTTTCCATGCATTTATGGAAACATTGCACTTGGTGTTTTCACAGTGCATTCATCTCTGATCTCTCTGAAATGTTGGGCCGGAGTTAGGGAAGCAGGCATGGACAGGACCATCAACTTCTCTCTCTCCTGCAAAATTGTCCACTGGGCAAAGGGAACAGCTGGAGTCTTTAAACCCTCTGAAAGATTGCGTGAGCTGTTGGTGCAGTGGTCATAACCACATAACTTATCAGATACTACCTTAAGAATGATACTTTTATTCAAGGATCTTCAGGTATTTAAACAAAAAAGAGTGAATTAGTTTCTGGGCACAGTGGATTTGGTATTGTTCCTTATTCTAGTAGCATGTATTTCACTACAGATGTGTGGCTTTTTCCAGGTTGCCCTAGTTCTGTTTGGGTGCTTAGCAGAAAGTAATCGAAGGCTGGAGCACTGTCTCCTTAGATCTATCTCGAATGTTAATGCAGAAAGAGTTTTGTTGTTCACTCATTCAAAGTTGTGCTTCCACCCGGGGTTGTCACAAAAGTCCTCTTGCGATTTCAATATGCAGAGTTCTAGCATCAGGCCAAAGCTAAACTCTCTCAGATAGAGCTTTCTTGAAAGAACAGCTTCCTATCCAACGAGTGTGGCTTCATCACTATGAAATGTTTTGCAGGAATGTGTCAACTCTTATGATGTTTTCAAAGGTAACGAGTTGAAACAAATAATTGTGACACTATAATTTTATTTTAGTGATGCTGAAACATTTTGTTACAGTAAGACAAAATCTTTCTTAGCTTCAAAGATAAAAATGTTTGCTATGTCACTGGCATTTCAATTAATTTTACTTAGACTCTTAGGTCATATTAACAACTGTTAATACTATGCTGATTATTTTACATGTAATACTTAACAGACCTATGTTTGGTATGATTCAGATAAAATATCTTAATGGCGCTCATTAATTTTTTAAAAATAGTTTCCTTTCTGTGAGAAATATCTGGTTTCAGTTCCAGAAGAGAAAATAATCACAACACCAGGATTTCCCAAAGGACTGGAATTTTGGTCCATCACTATCATCACATGAGGGACCCTCATTCATGAGTAGGACATGTGGAGTTGTTCCAAGTGCAGTACAGGCTCCAAAAGTCCCAAACCCCCAGAAGCTCCAAAAGCCCCAAGAGCTTGCAATCAAAGCAGCAGGCAAGGGTCAACAGATGGACAGAGACAGATGGAGAACGGCAAAGAAACCAGGAGACACAACAGGTCAGCCTTATGGCAGCCATCTCAATGGTTTCCTCTTCAGCTCAAACTCAGATCTTGCAGATCTGTCTTCCTTATTTTGTCTTTAACACTTTCATGTCTGGCAGCGAACAAAGAAACTCTCATCTGACCATTTTGAAAGGACTGTGCACCTTATGCCTGGGTCGTCCAACAGTTCTGGATAGGATTTTGATTCACCTTTGCCTTCACTTCTCTGAGGTCAGAAGCTGGTGATAAGAGATAGGAGGCCCCATGTGCAATTTTCCCCCCTCACATGGCTTTTCTATGAGATGTGAGAGGGTAATTCAGAAAAAATATTACATACATACAGTAATTAGTAGTAGCTGTTTGAAAAATGCCAGAACAATGTACATTTTTTTTTAAAGTGGAAAATTTGAACTAAAGATCTGTGTTTTGTATAGATGTGGCATGCATGGCTGGCTAGTATCTAACCCATGACCAAAACTTATGGGCTCTCAGAGAAGACTGAGGATGTAACGTTGGTCAATACCATTAAACGCTTTCATTTTCCTATGACAAATGACCACGGGGAGCTAGAGATTGTGTTGCCTTACAAGACACAAAGGTAATTTTTATGCTTGTAAACTTCTTTCCCTAGAAGGGATTATTATCAACATTATTTGGCCAACAGTGAACAAAAAGGTTTATGATGGAAGAAAACAAAAATGTGCTTTACAATTGTGAAAGGCTCTATGGAGAGCAACAGGGTTGATGCTGGCAGCACTGCTGACAGCATTGGACACTTGAACAGCAGGAAAATGTGAACTTTCTTACTATGTGGGTGAGCCATGTCAAAAACCAGTACAGACTCTGAGAATCAGAGAATATTCACTGACATCGTGTGTGTCTGGTTTGACGGCATTTCAAATTACATTTCTGTAGGTAACAGTAGATTTGTTTTCTGAAACACTGTGCTACAGGAACAGCTCCACACAGCTTGGCTGATAGTTCATTCCCAGGTGGGATCTTCTGATGGGTGTCTTATGGAAATGAGAGATGAAAACTCTGAATTTCACTGGGGTTGGCTTCGCTTCCATGTGCAAGTTTCCCTTACAAACTGATTTAAGGATGATGATGTGGCAACACCAGACTGGATGTATTTCTCCACTATCTCTTAAGCTTTGGCCTAACGTGGCTTCAGTGAGAGCTCGATGTATGTGAAGGCTTGAGTATCACAGTCCAAACAAAATACACCATGGTAAAGTCAGTTCTGGGGTTAACCATGTTACCCAGTTAACCATGGGTATAGTCTATTGTGTAAAGAGACAAAGAGAAATGCATCCATCCACAAACTGGAACTGCTGCTGCTATTTTATTAAACAGCTGCATTCCGAATGCCAGCAGAAGCTGCTGTTTGAGTGTTTTATTGGGATTAAATGTTAAGAATAAATTAAAGATTGCTTCATTTTAAATCTACTACAGGAACTTGGCAGGTTGAAAAAAATCAATTTGTCGCCAGAGATTTTTGTTAAGTCAGTTATGATGAGAAGATGAGGACTTCTGCATCTTTAGATCAACAAAAGGAATAAATTATTGAAATAGCTGGAGTTTAGACTCCTTAGCCCTTGCAACACTTTTTAGTGGGGCAATAAAACGTAGCCATCAGCTGACTTGAAAGTGCATTTTCACCAAGAAACCTGAAGAGCAGTTGAAGCTAATCTTGGCAATAAGGACTTAGTCTTTTTTATTGTACATTGGTGCTTGGCTTGCATGCCATATCACTTGATCAGGAAAAGATAGATGAGCTATGTAATTACATGCAAATGTTCCTCAGGATTGACATTTCATTCTGTCAGACTGAAAAAAAGAGATATGTCTTGTTCTTCAGATGCTCTCATTAAAGAAGTAGCAACTTCTTATTTTTTTAAGATTTTTTTAAGGGTTTGTTTTAGGGAACTCTGTCCTCTGAAAACCAAAATCAGCCCTGGAGATTTGCACATTTTCTTTGAATGAGTGCCTCCTCCGAAGAGCGTGTACTTGCCAGCATTTGAAAACAATTATCAGAGACATTTTAAGAGGAAATCGGGGACATGTTGCGGGAATGGAGGGAGATATTTCTCATTCCTCTTTACGTTTTGGGTTATGTTGCACAGACAGATCTCACATAGAATGAAATTCACCCTTGTGCAGAAAGTCAGCACAAGGCAAATAGGTTTCGCTTAAGCCTGAGGGCTTAGATGAGAATAAAGTGGTGCGCAGGTCCAATGTCGGCCCTCAGCACAACTGTGAATTTTATTAATCAAAGATGTTTCATTGTTCTGAGTCAGCATAATCACACTAATGCGTCCAACACAACACTCAGACCTGTCTGGTGGCGTACAGGTTTTGAAATCCGGGAGCGTTAGATGGGAGCGTCCTGTTGTCCCTTGTTACAAAGATAAAGTCTAGTTTTGGAGAAGATTCAGATTTAGGATTTTCTTAAATTGAGGCTACTCAAGTTGAAGTTGTGATTTGAGCTTTTGATTGCACTGTATTAAAAGCTACTTCAGTTCCTTCTCACAGGAGGTGTTCCTGCTCTCGGCCACATTTTTTGTTGTTTTTTAGCCAAAACAGACTCTTCTCAGTCAAAAAAAATTATCTAGAGATATAAGAGGAGGTTAATGAAGATTTAGTTCTTTGTATTAAAGGATTATTTATAGAGGGTCATGCCCTATTTCACTGCTTTATAAGAAAAAAAATGGGGTTTCAGTTTTCTTTATTTCTTTCTCCCTTCTTCTTGTTTGTTACAGACACAAAAGCATGGAGACATGGGTACCAGAATATGGCTAACTATAATAATAATTTACAACTAATACCTGTTGCAGTGAAGGTTACTAGCTCAAACTATCTGGTAGGTCTTCTTCCAGTTTGTTTTTTTAGTGAGCAATAGTAGACTGTGGTAGACTCTAAAGTTGCAGGTGGCTGTAAAGACTTTCTGTGTCTTTAGATTTACGGAGAAACTCTGTAAGGCAAAAGTGTGAGCATCAGCTCTTCTCCGGGAGAAGCTAAAGAGAATTAGATCAGCTACAGAAGATGCAGTGCCAAGCCCCGTCGGCATGCCAGGACTCAGCCTTTTAGCTTGCAGCCATCTCGGTCAGACACTTTCCAAGCCATCGGCTGCACTGGAGCCTGATGATGCTGTAACCCTTGTAATTTAAGTGCTCCCAACCAGCCCCTCTGGGATCCAGATGTGACGAGGGAAAAACTCACACAACAGCCTTGCAAATCTGCCATGTGGGACAGAAACCTTCCAGACCTTGGACCTAACAGTCAGTCCCATCCCTGCCAGCTCTGCAGCCCCAGGATGCAGAAGTCCCCACCCAGCAAGTGAAAGCCTCAGCTGGGACCAGGAGCCTGAACTGTGCAAGTGCAGCAAGTCATGCCACCATGTCCCTGCCAGGACTACCTGGTCATCAGCGTGCCACCAGCATCCCACAACAGAGGCAGGGCATGAACAAATGGGAGAGCAAGGCAGAGACAGAGTCTTCATAGCTAGGACCCATGGCCATCGCTGGGGAAGCTCTGCCAGCGTTACAGTGGTTGGAGACTTTTGCCACTTCAGGTAAGTCCTCAAAAGCAGGTAAAATTCATGGATAAGAAAGCTTCAGAAGGAGCTACATCCCACCCAAGCAGCTCTGTCCAATGTAGAGGCAACCAGCCATGTGGGGAATCATGGGTTTGTGAGCACTTTGATCTGCTCCCGTCATGCTGATACACCTTCTTTCAGCCATCCCAGCTGGGCTGGCAAGGCCAAACGTAGTCCAGATAGCGCTATTTTAAAAATATCTCCATTAGCTTCTGGAATAATAGCATGTGAATGAAGAAATCGGTTTCCCGTGGAGAAGCAAAGAGTTTTTCTGGGAAGTCAGGGTGAGGAGGAAATAACCTCAATGAACCAATTGATCAGGCCTAAGATAACAAGCATTTCAGTCTAGAGCACTTCCATTTGCTTTGTTAATTTGTCCTCATATCCAATAAAGAAATGGATAATTCAGCAATGACTCATTATTAGGCATAACAAAGCCAAAAATGTATTTGCAGGCAATTTTTAGGCAGTTAACAGTCATTTGGAATACTGTTCTCCTAGCAGATGCTCTCTCTATTTGTGTAATTTGTGGAAATCCCAGTAGAAAAAAATAAAAAAACACACCACAAGAAAAATTAGAAGTATTTATGAGGCAAAATCCTCTGTAGGAAGACTATTAGCATTGTTACTTTTTTCTATTGGTTTTTCCAGGTACATGTGCAGCTTTTAAGACTGAACTCGCTAAAAGGCTGAACTATGTACCTTTAAGATAAACCATGGGGAATTAGTATCTAATCAAGCAATGGATTGTCCAAGCGCTGTTTGTCCAAGCCTCACACAGACAACATGTAACCTCTTAAGATTTTTTTTCTTTCCCTTTAAAAGATTGTGATTTCTTTCAGTAGTCAAGCCCAAACATTTCATATGATCAAATTAAGAAAATGTGAGCTTTTGTGCAACAGGGTAGAATAAAGAAGAATTGCTACACAGACAAATTGTTTTAAAGCTTTCTAGGGACTACACAATAGCTCTGGGATCCCTTGGGTAAAAATGAAATAGCTACACCTTAGGAATAGAATGGAAAGATATTATCAACTGTGGTTTACAAGGGATAGAAAGAGGATCCAGCCGGACTTCCCACAGAATATGTGAATAATCTATGAGAAAGACTGAGCCCATTAAGAGTAACTACACAGTATATGCTAAACGTCGATAGAAGTTATACCCTATTGGAAGTCATCTGCTTTTCTTTCTGGATAGCCTTTTAATTTATGCTTGAATGTAATCTTTTAAAAATAATTCTGACTGTACTGGCACTTCTGACACGCAGACCATCATTTCAAATCCTTTTATCAGCACATGTATCATTTTGTCTCATACTCGTAATAGGATGGGAGTCAAGGAATATCTATAATTTCACCTCATGCCTCTTAGCAATAATGGAGTTACATGTTGCAATGAAATACCGTATAACTCACTATTCATCGAATGAGGACAGGGTACTGAAGAAATTTGCTCAATGACTGTTTCATGCAAAGACCATAAACAGTATTGAGATCAAGCCAAGGGCTCCCAGGGCTCACCAAGCTCCCGAACCCGTAGGCTGCAGTCCTGTCCCCTCTGGTATTTGCCTTCTGTCCCCACGAGCAGTGAATCTCTGTTACATGACTGGGGTTGGAGCACTCCCCTGCACGGGGAACATTCGTTCACTGTGCTGCAGGGTGAAGAGGAAGCCCAGCAAGGGAGTTCCAGGTCTTGGCCAGGCTCTTTCATTGCTTTCTGTGGCTGCAGTTTATATTGGGAGGTGGCATTGCAGCTATACCCCTGCTGCTATGAGCTGTGCTGAATCTTCCGTGAGTGCCTCCAAGGACGACACCTGCAGTGATGGGTGCTGTGAGCGGGACATGTAGGACGGGGGTGTCAGACTTGCCCCATTCCCCTTGCTTTCCCTGTTAAATCAACGCACAATGGTGCTGGCTAAAGCGGTTCTTGGCTCAATGTGTTGGTAGTGCCGGAGCACGTTCCCACAGTCCCATGTCTCTTCAGGCACTGGACAGGGCTTGAAGTGCACAAGAGAGCATTTGACCCAAGGACCTCTCCTGGATTTAATATTGATTTAGCTGAGCTGTTTTGTCTGTGTGTTTTTATTGCTACTTTCTGTCAGTACAGACTAGAGAAGCTGAGGACTCCTGTTGCCTATGTCCTCCCAAACACCCAGTCATCCTCCGTTCCTCTTTTTTCTGCACTCCTTTGAATTTCTACCTGCTTTTCTGTACCTGCCCTTCCCCACCCAAACTCCCAGGACTCCCTACCAGCCTTTCCCCCGCTCCAGCCCAGCACTGCAGATCCCTCCTGCTTGTTGATTTTCCAGTACTTCATATTAATTCCAACTCTCAGCATTTCCTAGGGCAGAGGAAATGTGGCCACAGAGACCAAGTGAAGAGATGCTTCTTTATTCTGTAGGACAGTATCTGTATGACCTGATCAGGATGGGAGGACTGAGGTGAGGAGGAAACCATGTGGTGCGGTGGAGTTGTTGAGACTCAAACTTCAGCATCCGATGAGTCTCCATGTGAACTTGTGCCAGCTGTAACATCACCGCAGCACAGTCAAATTTGAGTGAGTTTCCATCTGCAGTGAAAAAAAGTAAATTTACCCAGCTTTCACCAGTAAGAAAAGGCACAACGTTATGAGTTCCTAACCCCACCTGGGTGTATCTGTTCCTGGGGAGCACCCAGCACAGCTTCCTGGAGGAAAAGTATCCAGTAATCCATTTACTAGAAAGGGAAAAACGAGGTATATCCTCCTAAGCCTTCTCAGGGAAATGGCTGGGTCATTCTGGTTGACCTTTTACACAGGAAAAGTCAGCACGAGGTGGGAATTTGTTGAATATAAGCCACCCAAACCAGCTACATTTTGAGGAATCTAAAACCTACCAAAATTGGGGATTTACAGTGAGAAGCTCAGCAAAATTTAGCTATTGGCTATGCCAACTGTACCAGGAGCATTGTATCTCAGTTCTCGCAGATTTCATTAAAAGTCTTTGCTCTAGAAAGTCTTAAATCCAGTTATCAGACTTAACTCAAAAAAAAACTCCAACCAAAACCAAAAAACAAAACAGCAAAAAATCAAGTCTGTGCAAGATATTGAATATTCTCAGTAGGAATTAAAAGCCAGCAGCTTGTGGCCAGCTCCAGGATTTGGTCTTTTCCAATAATCAGAGCTTGATCAAATCTGACTTTCTAAGCTGGTGCTTGAGAAGGAGCTTTTGCCCCATGATGATGCTGAGGTATCTGTGAGGAAACATATTGGTCATGTAATCTAACCTTGTTCTCATTTCCAACTGACAAAGTGTATTGAAAGACACCAAAAATATGTGGCACAGTTACTTAAGATCATGTTTCTTGGAGCTGATTGCTGTAGTTTCTACAGGCCTACAACACAGCTGTGAATGAAGTCTAAGGGTCTCTTATTTAATCAAATGTAGGGCACATGATGATCTGCAGAAATATGCTGGTGGTGGCTAGGTGGGAAAAAACGATTTATTGCTTTCAAAACCAATCCACGAAGCCCACCACATGTGAATGTTAGGGCAGAAACCTGCACCAGGGAATACAGCATGATGCATTGCAAAAAGAAGTCTCTGTTGAAGTCAGTTGATGGACAGTGTGTTGTGGAGCTACGTGCAAGCTTTAAAAGACGTGCCAGCAAAAAGAAAGGAAAAGCCAGAATCCAGCTGACAAAGGCAAAAGCAATTGGGCAATGAGACTACTGGTAACCTACAGGAAGAAAGGCAAAGGGCAGTAGAAAAATATTGATTTATTAGCGTGAAGTGGAAAGTACACAGGCCAGGTCAGAACCACTTGCTTTCCCAAGGAAGTTTTAATTCGATTAGTCAATTATTTGCAGTGGGAGTAAATGTTTTAAGGCAGTGGATGAAAATGCAGAGCCGGTGGTTTCCGATTTTTAACAGTGCTTGCTTGCTAAGCATTCGGTTTTAACTTTGATTTTATGGCACTTGGATAGGAGAGAGTGTAGGTGGCCTTTCAGATCTGAGGAAAACCAAATAAACTGTGCTTCCTCTTGTTAGGACAAAATTTGTTGAAGCCGTGTGTAATGCGCGCCCCTTTGGAGCAGGTAGATGTTTGGCAGAAGGAAGGCAGCACCGAGGAACAGTTTCCTACTGACAGAAACTAGTTTCTCCCAGTCAAGTAAGGCCTAAACCAATCAAAAAGTGTGAACCACAGACACCAGTGTATAATTCCAATCTTTGTACAGTAATAAGATTTCATGATTACTGCTTTGAAGGCTGCACTCTGGTCAAGCAAGATAAGTGCTGGCAATTTCCCTGAGCCTGAATTCAGTAAGATATCACATGTCACTTTCAACGATGCTCTCTGTGTGCTGTGTCGAGATCAAAACCTGGACTAGAGTGTATCACACAGATCACACCGCTTGTTAGGTGATGGTGCAGTTAGGATGGCACAGTCTATTTCAATATCAGGAATATTCAGGCCCAGGACTTTTGTGGGTCTGCAGCTGTAATTGCAGTGAGGTTTTGAAGAAGTTGCAAACCCCAGATTTTTGCTTGCTGTAAATTGTCACAGGGGGTGAGGATTCATTCTACTTACATACGGCAGAAAGGTTTAAGGTGCAAGAGGAAACTGTCTTTGCAATATCAGTAAATAAATAGGTCAAGCCTGTGTGGCTTCTACCCTGTGCTCAGTGTCCCGAATGACGGTTGAGTGCCACAGAGGTTGAGGACCATCTCCTTGTCATATTTTCAGTGGGGACATGACGCACAGTTGGATTTGGTATCAGACGAGTCCGAGTGTTCGAAGAACAAAGTTGTGTTTGAAGGGCAACATGGGTGTAAGCATTTCAACAATAATCTGCTTACTCAATTCTGTGTTAAATCTCTGGAACATGACAGAAATCGGCCAGCGTTAACAAGCCTATTACCAGCAATGAGTTTAAAGACATCCTACTATTAAAGAGGAGTCTCTTATAGTTAAAACTCTGTAAAAGTGTGCTCAGTTCCAGACTGCCACAGCCTTTCAAGTAAAATGAGACAAGTTGCTTCAACTCTTTGTGCTGCTTGGGTAAAACTGAGGTCATACGTCTGCCATTGTTTCTTGTTTTCACAGAATCACAGAATTTTCAGAGTTGGAAGGGACCTCTAGAGATCATCTAGTCCAACTCCCCTGGTAAAGCAGGGTCTCCTTTGGAGGAAGGGAAGCAGAAGCTTCTCTTATAACACCGAGAAAAAGGGAGTGATCTGAACCAAGATGGTTAGTTGCTGCCACGATATAAATAACAAGTACTTAAGCCTTATGAAAATGTTACTGAGTTCAGTCGCAATAAATTAGCACGTTATTGAAACGTTAGGAAGGTTTTTCTTTGCACTACAGTGATTAAAGCAGATAAATAAGAAGCCAGACAATTTTTTGTGTGTGGTTACTGTGTCTTAGGGCCACCTCTAATAGCCCCAGTGATCTTTCCATCGTTGTTAATGGGTATTTAATTGGGATTTATTTCCATGGAATTTTTGTACCTTCAGATCATTACAGCACCGAGGGAATTTTATAGCCATGGGGATCAACATGGTCTCTCTAGAGGTTCTGTTTGATGAATGAAGTTGGAAAGAGTTGACATATAGTTAGAGACCATTACCATTTAGAAACACTTACAGGAGTGAGAGAAATCCTTTTTAAAAGGACCCTCTTTGTCCTCTGCTGTCTGCCAGTCATCTCTTATAAAACAGTACAAGGAAGGCATCCGATATTTTCTTCTGTTTTTAATTGATCTTTCCTCAAAATCCTATATGCTTTTTTTGTTTCAGAGCAGTGAAAGTGAATGGGACCACCCATTTCTGGAGGAGATAGCTATTGCATTTTGCCCCTGTCTTTCCCCAGCTTGTAAGAGAAAACATTGATCACAGACAGAGAAGCAGAACAGCTGGGAAATGGCAGCACTGGCATGTGACTCAGAAGAGGTGAAAGCAATTCTTCTCTGTGCCACAGGCTTCCTGTATGACCTTGGCAAGCTACGTGCTCCTCAATGCAGAAGGAAAAAAACTGGGCTTTTTCCGCTAGGTAGAAGATCAAGTCAATATTTAAGACTCTGAATGAGCGATGTGTTCCATAATATAACAAAGGCACAACAAATACAATTTATGTTGTCCTGTGGCTTCTGCAATAGGATTACCCAAAATACTTACTGTGTTTGACCCAAATTAGTCTGTGTGGATGGGCTATTGCCACCTATGTACAAGTTCGGTGTCTTTAATGTTTCAAAATATTTTAAATTAATAATGCAGCCTTTCTGACAAATCCGTACCTTAATAATGCCATGTTTTCCCCCTCATTTAGCCTTCAGCCATCCCTTGTTAATAGTATTGAGCCAGCTTGGCTAGGTCAACTTCTTTTCTCTTGATTCCTTCCCATCTTCAGAGGGCTTTCCCTCTGTCTTCTCTAGTGGTTCCTGCCTTATTCATGTGTGCGTGCTTGTGCATGTGCAAAGCCTACAGGAAGGACCTTGTCATGAGCAGCCACTTTGAAGCATCCCCATGCTCCTCAGTACAACTTTGCTTGACATGTAGTTAAACATCAACTTCCACTTGGCAACTGTTCTCTTTTTTTTTTGCTGTTGGCCCTGTGGGTGAGCACTGAAGGTAGATTTCCTTTCTTTTAATTGCTCCCAACCTGTACCACTCCCTGCAATTGGGCCTGAGGATAGGTATTCAAGGCAGCAATCTCCAGGTCTTTAAAATTACACATTCTTAAAATTATTAACCCTCAGGTTCTCTTCACTGGGATTGTTGCATTTGAAAACCTGGTGTGAATTTTGCTATGGCAGGATGGGCTCCAAAGTCACTGTCTGCACTTACGTTTTAACTCTTAAAAAGCCAATGCATTATTATGGGTCTGGAAATGAATATGCTCAACCTCTTTTCTTACCCTTAGCATCTACAGTATTTCTTTGCTTTTCCTCTGCGTTTAGCAGAGACCCCATCAGATCTCTTCCTCTTCAGTGCATCCTCCACCAGGACCTACAGTTTCTTTGTACTTCAAAAGCCACCATGCCTCTCCAAGCAAATCTAACCCCTGAAGCCTATCTGTACTTTTAATTCGTAAACCCCCGTGAGAACAATCAGGCTGATTTGGCATTTCCTCCTTAGGCACAAAGACACAGTCCCACATCCATACGGGGTGTGCTTTAGGTGCACAGGGACACAGGCTGGGCAAGAAACCAGCTGGGCAAGAAACCAGCTCTGTGTAGCAGGAATGTGCAAGAACCAGTTTTACCTGGAAATCCTTCCTTAAGGGGAAAAACAAATCCATAGTTTTGCAAAAGGCATGGGACAGACACCAAGACATTCAGCTCAGGGCACAAAGTGGTAGGAAACCTGCAAACTGCCTTTTTCTTTCTCACAGATTGCGGCGATAGCTATATATAGGTTGCAATGTTACATATAGATGCGATTTCACAGCCAACTTTTAGAGCGCACCCATACCTCAGCTAAGGCAGACTGGAGAATCGCCCGACTCAGTTACCTCTGTCTCCTCCTTTCTGTAGGAACAATTTATCTGTAATTCCTCCGTGCAGCAGCGCCCACCCCATTGCACCTTGCCCTCCCCAGATCACAGACTGGAGCACCCAAGACGCAGCACCCCCTGCACAGCTGGATCCCACGCGGTGGAAAGGGAGCCCTTTCTCAAAGTCTCCCAGCACCCCGATCTAAGGAGACAAGAGTAAATAGGGGCTAGGCCACAGGTGGCTGAGTTAAATCTGCAAGAAGCGAACAATAGTCACTTGGGAAGACTGCAGGAAGAAGAAATGAACCCAGATTCATCAATCCCAATCTCATGTCTTCACCACCACCTGAAATCGTCGGTGTTCTTGACCTGGCTCCCCACAGCTGGACAGGACAGCTGGAAAACACCTGTATTTTCCTTCATGGAGCGCAATTTATGTAGTGGAGGAATCATTCACAATAGCTGATGTTTTGCCACACAAACATTCAGTGTTCCAGGAGAATTTACTCACTTGTGATACGGAGCTCTGGAGAATGCACTGCTTTAGGCTTCCTGGATAGACAGGAGTCTTCTCATGAGGGAAGTCTTCATTCTTACTCCTGGGACTGAGAAGAAGATAAAAGGGAAAAGAACACTTCATGTCCCTTCTCTGGTGCTGATCAGAAGGGATGCAGAAACCCGTCTAGTCAGGTGAATGAAAAACATAAGCTGTACAGGCAGAGATACAAGGAAGAAAGGTTTAAGTGGTTCTTTGCTAAAAATTATGTTCTTGTTTGTGGGATAAAATGGATTTTTAAAGAATCTGTTTACAATTGGATGAATTATATAAGTATCCATTATGTAATTGAATAATAGCATAATCTTCCATAATGACAGGCAGAAGCCTTCTAATGTTTGGGACAGGACTGCTATTTTCTTCTTACTTGGATATCTTTCAGATCCATTGTTATGCAGTTCTTTACATCATGTTTCCTTTCTTCCCTCTTTGAAATTCATCCATGCTAACTGGCTGTATTTACTCTATTATTATGCTTCCTTGAAAATGTCTTTTCTTTATTACTTACGTCTTGATAGCATTCCAAGCGTACCACGCTGCGATGCTCTTTTTTCTTGCTATTGCGAGTTTCAGGCTCTGGATCCAGTTCTTGTACCTCTACACCTGTTAGAGCTCACTCCAAATTCGGGATAGAACTATCTCCATGCAAGGTGAAACAAAGGTCTTTGAAGGACAAAGAAGAACTTTAGTGAGGCTGGTTATAGGCTTACAAGGGATTTTTCCCTTCAGTGGTTTGAAAGGACAAGAAAAGCAACTCACAGGAGTAAGTTTGCAAGTTCAGCTCCTGAATCAAATACTCCATCGGTTTTTGAGTATGCTTTGCTGCAAAGCTGGCTATATTTTTCTTTTAAACCTATTTTTGCTGGAAATTTCACTGCTAATGTGGGGTTTCTTGTTTCTTTTTTATTTGGTTTGTTCCTTGGTAATGTGGCATAATGTCCAGATAAAAAAATATCTTGCGGTGAATTAGCAACATGTTTAACACTGACGGCATTTTTCATCCTCCTTCCAAACACTGGTCTACGGAGTTCATCTGTAGAAGGGCAGTCTTGCGGATGGGATTTATCGGGGGGATGCATCTCTTTTCAAAATTACGAAAAACATCTCATTTTATGAAAAAAACCACAAACCCCTTGGGAAGCACAGAGGCTTTCATTTCAAAACTGAACTGCTTCTGTCCACCTTTCTTGGAAAATCTTCAAGGAGACTCCAGATTTTGAACGTTGATGTTTGCAATCTGCTGTAAAAGAAAATACCCCTCCCCTCAATTTTTTTAAACATTGAATTTTATACATATTTGAATATTCATATTTCGGTGAATCGCTGACCACAATGACATTTCTGTGCCCTGGAAGAAATGATGAGCCTTTTTTTTTCAACTTCTATTTCACAAAACCCCGTTAAACATTTTCTCACAGCATTTGTTAATAACATAAGCAGGTTTATGCCACGATTGGGGATTTGTTTAGCCATGGGCTAAATTAGATTGGCCACATGTGGTGTTCAGAGGGCCACAGTGGGGTCCATGTAACACCCTCTACGAGTAACACCGCACTGCTGAAAAACGAGGGAGGGGGACGATGGAGGGTTTAGAAGAGCCGATAATTTTGCAGTTTAGCTGGGTTTCTGGTGGCGGCGGTGGTTGTTGTTGTTGTTGTTTTGAGTTGTGCGTACTACGTTTGAAGAGAAAGCTAGGACTGGTTGGAGCCTTAATAAGAAATAAAAAAATTGGAGGTGAAAGGGCTCACTGATAAAAGAGCTGCTTTCATTTACTGCTCCAGGCATCTGCTGTAAAGGAGCCAAAGCGAATGTGCAAGCATCAGAGACAGTCGCAGGAGGGAGGAGGCAACAGTCAGAGCTGTGAGTAACTGTACATAAACATAATTTAAATCAAAACAGCTGAATAACAATTTAGGACATAAAAGGAAAGAGAAAAGGTGGAATGAAGTAAAGAAAAACAAACCCCACAAATCGACCACAGTCAAACGAGAGAGGAACGCAGAGGAGCAGCAAATGGAAGACGAAAAATCAAGCAAAGCCATCAAGGTCCAGTGGTTCATTCCTGTGGTACCCTGCGGTTCCCAGCTCAATTACTCAATAAGGTCTCATGATTTCCAGGCCAAGAGGAGCCCTGAAGTACCAAATCTCTCCTTCAAGCTTCTTGTCTTCAAACACAGTGCTCTTCACAGCTCAGCCTCCCCATACTCCCCTCTTTATGCTGCCTCCCGTGCCACCTCCCAGGCCCTCTGCTCCACCAGTGACCTACAGTGTTCGCTTCTACTGCTGCCATCGGTCCCATGTGCCTGGAGCCACTCTCACCCTTTACACACAGGTCCTCCTTTCCCCCAGAAGCTCTCCCCAAATACTGCATGCTCCTGCTCGGCCCCTGCTGGTACCCGCCAGCTGGAGACGGCCAGTCCCAGTGTATTATCACTCGTCATCCTGCCATCTCAGGTCGCTGCTGTTGTCTCTTTCCACGGTTCCTTTTACAAAGGGCTTTTCATCCACAATTAAAGCTCCTAAGTCCGAACACAACAGCTGTTGATGCTCTACAGCCACTGAGGCCTTTGTGTCTTCTGCCTTTTCCCAGTCCCGCCCAGTATCACTGGCTGGTGTCCTGACAAACATGTAAGTACAAATTTGGAGTTTTTAATCCTATTAAATATTCGGCCTCGATGATACCATGTGGCAATGAGTGACACTGATGACTCAGTTTTAAATGTGTTTTCCTGACATTCTTGTTAAATGGGGAGAGCGATCAGAACATTGCCAGGTCGATGTGGCTAATGGAGAATGCTGTTGATGGGCTTCACAAAGACTAATTGCCCACTCCTTCATATCCAAGAGACGTTGTTGTGGTGGAACAAAGAGCCATCTTTGTTCAGTGGCTGGAGAAGAATGGCAAGAGCAGAAGAAAACAGTAGGATAAAAGAGTGTCTCAAGCAGAGGCTGTTACCCCATACTTCTGAGGATGTTATTAAAGGCTCTGCAGTAGACCTTTCTCGAAATGTCTCCCTGACCCCAGTGCTGAAGCCTCCTTTGTGCCTGGAAGAATGAGGGCTTAAACCCTTTCCAAAATACTTGGGGTTTTGCTTTCTCATTAGTGCAAACTTAGCTTTGCTTGCATGTTGGGCATGTTTCATTTCTCAGGTTTGCAATATGAGAAAAAGCCAAGAAACAAAACAATCCTCCCTCCTTTATGAGACACAGTGTTATTTCCCTCCCTGATCTATACGTCCAATTAGTCCGCAGAAGTTCCTCTCTGCTAATTTGATATCCCGTTTTCCAGCTTTACCAACATCTGAGCCATCTGATTTGTGTGTGAGCATGTAGTAGGATGAGGATGTGTGACAATATTTTTTCCACAGCAGCAATGTGTATATTTTTTCATGCATACATAATTAAAAACGGTTGAAAGCAACTTAGATTAAGGTTTCTCAAGAATTTAAACTAATGTTAATCACATTTCAGTAGAGATCATGCAATAATATTTTCAGCCAAAAAAAAAAAGGAAACTGCTTACGGAAAGCCACCATATTAGTAAAAAATAAAACCAACTCGTGAATGGAAACATTTTGCTGTCTTTTTGTTAGCCCTTACTAACAAGTGACCACTGTCAAGCAGTTACTGGGATAAATAATACATAATAGCAAGGCTAGAGAGAAATGAAGAGTCATAGACAAGGGAGGAGAATATTGTTTCATCTCAGAATTGAAATGAAGCAGAGGCCAAAATCAGCAGGGTGGGAAGTCTGTTCCAGATGGCGGGAGCTGCAGAAGCTATTGCACCAACAGTAGCCAGCTTGTAGGAAGAGGCAGAGAGAAATAATCGGGTTTCATCCAACAAAGTATCAGGTAATGTACGAGGGGGACTAACCAGTGCCAAAGCTCTGACTGATGCTTCCTGAAGGGGATAGTCCTGCAGTAATTGTGAGGGTCACTGTGACTCAGAAACCCTGCGCTGCAGGGGAGGCGGGGGAGGAAGGGGGTTAACACTTTTTTCCTAGATGCAGCACTGAGTCATAAAGCCTTTTTCTTTTTTCTTTTTTTTTTCTTTTTTGGTGTGGGGTTTGTTTTTTGTTTTTTGGGTGTTTTTTTTTTTTTTGTCTCTTCTGTTAAGTAAAAACGATCTGGCATGTTCTTTTTCCAGAAGATTTCCAAGAGGACATTTTGGAGAGGCACTTCAGTCCCACATCAGCTCAGATCTGCATCCTCAGGCAGATCTCCCTCTCCCAGGACAGGCTCCCCGTGACCTCCCTGTCCTGCTGACAGCCGTGGGACGCTGTGGTCCTGTCCGCAGACCCATGGGAATGGAATAAAACAAAACAGAGGAGACAGGGTTTTTCATTGGCATCCTGTCTTATGGAAGGGATTAAGGGATGTGCCCAAAGTCACCCGTGGCCTCAGTGGCAAGGATGGCAGCGGGGCACAGGTTGCCGCAGCCACAGTCTGGCGTTCCGTCTCTGGGGCCACGTTTCCTCTCCAGTGACCTACTGAGCAGGACTCACTCTTGGGACCTACTAGTAAAGCAGTCAAATCTGTAAAGGAAATTAGAAGTAACTTTTTTAAACTAAGAAAAAATTGCTTTAGCTGGGTATACACACTCTCGTATCCTCTGTTCTTACATAGGAGATACCATGTGTAATAAGGAAGCTCCCACACATCACACTGGCTTCCAGCACAAGGAGAACTTCTTCTCATGGTCCCTGACACAGGGGTACGAAATGCATCAAAACTGAGGTTTTCCAAGGTCCACACTCCTGGACAGGCCCCAGCTGGCACTGCTGGCAGCTCCGGCTATAAACCCAGCCTAACATCTTATAGAGCGGGTCATCAACCAGCACCTTATGGCCAACCAACGTGTAAGTAGGACTGGTAAGTAGGGAGAGACCTTTCTCCACATTTGCCTCACTTTAAGGACACAGTTGGTCTTCAGAATCATTTTAAAGATTGAATCAGGGTAAGGTTTGGGCTTGGAGCTGGTTATCCAAGAGTCACTGTTCAGTGATTTCAACTGCAAGATGTCAAAATCCTTCGTGTTCAGAATGCCCCTTGCCAGTACTTCGCCATGTTTCAAAAACATGTCTCAGAAACCGGTTTGAATTTTGGAATGAAATCAGTTAAGTCATTTGAGGCTCGGTGATTTGACTTTGGCTTCACATAATTTTAAAAAAACTTGGATATAAACACTAGTTTTTAAAGATGCCAGGCCTAACAGTTGGTTTAAAAACTGAACAATAAACATGCTTATTAACTTGCCACAGAAGATACACACATTGAATCTGCATTAGTTATTTGGCAGCATCATGAATACTTTCCTCAAACTGATTTGATGACTAAACACTGTTTAGAATAGCAACCGATCCTGCTGAGAAAAATGTAACTTTTAGGGCTAACAGTTTCTTACTGTTCACATTCCTCCTTGAAATTCTGTTCAGCTTTTTGTCTAAATTCTTCATGGCACAAAAATGAAATGAAAAATGCATTTTGTGGTGATGCCAAGGTCTTATAAGGCTCTGTTGGCTTTTGTTGTTGTTGGTTGTGGTTTTTAAATTCTAAAAATTATTCTTATTTTTAGTTACAAACTCAGACACCTGATCAAAAATGTCAGTTTTGTCCATTTCGAGCAGCTTTAAACAGTTCGAGAAGAATACTTTTTGACTAATTGGTCAATTATAAGTATAATTTTTCTTGATGCCCAACAGGAAGGAATAGAACAAAAGTTCAAAATGTTCAATGAGCTGAAAAATCTGTTTTGCACCAGTTCTGTTGATCAACCTTTAAAACCAGTTTCATCCCATTGAACTGAATAGCACTCTTGTCTTCTTAAAAGGCCATCAGTTGTCCAAGCAGATTTTTTGCGTGTCACGCCCAATTTAGTAAGCAAGCAAACATGCAGCTGATAGCAGTTTTTGACCACGGCATCTGTAGGAAAGAAGCAGAAACCTTGCTGCTCTTGATCAGACATGTTTTCAAGGCCACAGTGTATTTTTCAATAGCTGTGTTGAGTGCTGCCATCTCGGGGTAATCTGAGAGGAACAAGGATTTTTTTTTAAAAAATTAGAAACAGCAACCACTATTTTTTGGCAAAATGTGACGATAAACAAACAGAAAAGGTCAAAAGATAAATCACAGTTGCAGAAGAGACCTCCAAGACTTTACAAGCTTTCCTACTTACCATTTACCTCCTCAGCTCTGCCTTCTTTTGCCAAAAATGATACTTTGCTGATTTTTTTTTTTTTTACTGTTGCAGGCAGGAGGTCTATAAATTGATCTTTATAAGTCCTGGTAGAATATCTATATTATATCCTGTAGGTATTTCCAGGTTTGTGTATAATACCAGTGTGGACAACCTTAGCAAACAAACATCCCTGAAACCTACAGGTGATGCCACTGGACTTCTAATTGCTGAATGAGTGACAAACCTTTGAGGAGAAATAGGACTGATGACACCAAGTGACACACTGAAAAGGGCTTCTAAGCAGAGCTCTGCACACAGGGGCTGGATGCATTTGCTCTTTTTTTTTTTCTTTCTTTCTTTTTTTTTTTTTTTTGAATCATTGGCTGATTTGAACAACATTGTTTCAGGTTAACCTGAAAGAAACATTTATCCTTCCTGTAGCCCCCAAATCAATCAGAAAAATCAAACCATAAGAGCAATTCATTTCGGGTTGGAATCTTTTTGGCTGTTATTGTGTTGTTTTTCAAATTAAATGTTCTTTTAAAATGAAAAATCCAAACATTTATTTCAGGAACGTCAAAGGCAAATGTATCAAACATTCATTTATAAGTTCGTTTAGGATGATCTGCTGAACTTAACCCTGACTTACAAGTAAGTTGGCTTGGTTTGGAAGGGAGCTCTTGTCATCCCCTTGTGCAGAGCGCTCCCCTCGGAGCTGCTCTGGCATGGGGAGAGGTGGTGGGGATGCTGAAAGGTCAGGTTATGCTCAGCCTGACGCTCGGTGCCCTCTCCAGCTCACCCGCCAATGGTGATTGATGGCACGTGTCAGGTGTCAGGGGACACAAACCACCCTGGGTGAATATTCAGGGACAAGCACGTGGCCAGGCCGTTTTGCTGGCGTGGCAGTCCTGGAGCATTCTTGTGCAGTCACCAACTGCAGCACCTGTTGTGATGCCCCTTCTTGGCTCCTGATGTCCCTCCTTGGCTCCCAATGTCCCTCCTTGGCTTTCCTTCACCCTCAGTGGTGCCCACCACGTCACACTGGGCCCCAGGAGCTCCAGTTTTATAGGACATATATGATGACGCCACAGCGACATAATATCCCTCCATGGGCTGACTTAACCGCTCATCCTGCAGGACAGCTCTCCTCGCCCGCTCACAGGTGACACCTTTGCAAGCAGGCTTCTGACATTTGTCCCACACAAAACATGAGAAGAACCATTCGAGAGGAAAAAAATTTTGCCCTGACCAACTCTTCAAGGATGAAACTCGAGGCAAAGAGGTGGCTCAATCTACCTGTCAGCCTCCACCCCCTGCCACACACTTTTTACTGTTGACTCTCCTATTTTTTGTCATGCTCTCTGCTTGTTGTCTGAGACAAGATGAAAGATTTTTAATAGTGATGGCATACAGCTCTAGAGACAAAAGGGTCTATTCTTTTCTTATCTTGGATGTGTTAAAAACACTCTTCCTTCATCCTGCTACGTTCAAAAGGAGACAAAAAGTGAAACGAAGTGAACAATTTTTCAGCACCATTAATAAAACAACCCCAAATGATATAAAATAACCTTGTTTCACATGACAAACACTGTACCCACGAGCTTTGGCTTCTCTCAGGAAGAGAGAGAGAAAAAACCTTCAGAACTTTTTCTGGGCTCTCAAACTTCCAGCATGGTTCGTAGGGGCTGTAATTTAGCCCCAGGCATTTGAGAATCTACTTTGTGTGTTTTGGCAATGACATGAAAATGCAGAGAGAACTGTACATCTTGCAGTTGTACGCTGAGCTGGGCGATCTGAGGGGCCTGTCTATAATAGAGGAATCATCTTTTCTTCAATGAAGTGCTACTATTGTTGTGATCTTCAATAAAGGATATAATGGACGCATTCATGTGGTGGCTGTTGTTTGTGTGACATTCTTTCAGCGTACGGCTAAGCGCACAAGAGTCTTTTAAACTCTTCTCTACTCAGATCCAGTAGTGCTAGCATTTTGTGCCAAACTAGGTTGGTTTTCCCCCTGCAAGCTTCTTTTCCTATTATTTTTGGATAAAGCCAATTGACCGTGAAATACCTCTTTATTGCAAAACGATATCTCCAAGACCTCACTGTGGGATCACGGGTTAAAACAGCAACGTAACGCACATTTGCGTGGAGGTGCTGTTGGCTTAAATATCCGCCTTTCTAAAAGTCGTCACTTTGGCCCCTTGTAGGCACGGTAAGAAACCGATATTCATCGGGGGGGGGGGGGGGGTGGGGAGTAATACTCAAAGCTGCACCTGCTTCTGGGTACCGTAATCATGTCAACAGCCCTTTTTCATATAAGAAGTCCAAAATGAAGTTAGGCCTTTCATGTGAGCAAACAGCATCCTCAGCCCGTCACAGGGTGACCTGAATAAAGTCTTTTCCTTCTGTTTGATTACAGCACGGGGTGAGGGGGGGAGATTTGCAAAGACAAAAGGCAACGGTTGGCCCTGGGAAGGCAGAAATTTGCATAAACCCACACAGTAATGGCATGAGCAAAGACGATTTTAGCATGCAACGTGCATGTGCACTTAACTTATCACAGATGCAGCCCCTGATGTGTGGTCAGATAGCTGGCTCTGGAGGAGGGGCCAGGCTTTGAGGAAGGGTGCTGAGCACGGGTGCAGCCAGCAGCTGGGAACGCACAGGATGGGGCTCCTGTGGGCCATGAGAGGATGCTCATTTTTCAACCAGGCAACAACACCTCTTTTAGAAGAGGAAATGTTACCTTGAATCTGCTCTAAAGAACTTACTTGAATCAATAGGCCTACATTTAAATAAGTTTAGATGTAATTATCCGTTACAAATCTGGTTTTCTGCCTTGTTAGCCGGAGATCCCAGGCACTTTTATTTAAAATTTGTACCAATCTCAACCTCATTTAACTACACAATGTGAACAGTTTAGGGGAAGAGGAAAAAAAGAAAGAAAAAAAAAAAGAAAAGCATAAAACCTTCCAACATCTTTTCTTTTTAGGCAAGTTGAAAAGGATGAGCACCTAGCAAGGTTTTTTCTCAAGTCACTTTTTAAAGATTGTTATTATCTTTTCATATTAAAGTTAACATTACCATATGCTGTTGAGCTTTTGTTGATGGCAATGCTTAAACTGGGATGTTGTTTCCTTTGGAGATTCTTACTGCCAGTCATTAATTTACATTTTTTTGAAATCGTACAGCGAGTGCTTTGTTGATGCCTGTTTTCATTTTGTTTCTCTCTCTTTTCAGGTCACACATGAGGAGTTTTTTCAAACAGCAAGTTAAGGCAATGGAATGAAATCAGTGACATCTGCCACTCATGCTCTCTCCCTCCATCCTGTTTACCCATAGCCCCCCTTTTTCCCTTTTCTTTTTGTAATGCTCCTGGTTTTCATCCCATTCAATGACCACCCCCCATTCTGCCCCCCCACCCCCCAGTTGCTCCAGTAATTACTCTGGGGAATGCATTTGAATCTGAATCTCTTTCTCTCCTTCATTCTTTGGCCCTTTTTGGCTGTTGGTTTGGGGATGTCTTAATGTTCCCATTTGAACTGAGATGTCTCCCTTCATAAACTTCAGTCATGTCCATTTTTATTTTGTCTCTGAGGAAATCAAAGATCATGTCATGAAAATGAAGTGTCCAGCACTTAACATGATCCCATGCTGATTGTAACAGGCTTCTAGGAATTGTCCTACTCTGTGCTTTTGGTTCCCTATTGTGGTTGACCATCTCCATAACAATCTAAATAAATGAAATCTAATTAAAAAGAAAAAGGACACAACTGCCTCCCCACTCCCTCTTTAAAAGCTGAATGAATAACAATGAATCCTCTCCAGTAGGAAATTTATGAGGCTGAGAGTTAGGGTCCTGATCCTGAAATCTTTACTCATGCACTAATCCTCACACACTTGATTTATCCTTTCAGCTTCAGTTCACACAATGACTCATAAAAATAAGTGATGTAGGATTGGGCCCTTCAGAAACTTGCAATGACGCAGTTTTCCCCAGTGTTTTCTTTCATTATTGTGATTTTTAACTACTGACTACGCAGCGGAGGAAATATACTTAGCATAGAGAACTTTTTTCAACCGTTACTCCAGTAAGTAAAGAGAGCAGTAACCTATCAGAGAAGGATTTGATCCAACAAGCATACAGGTATACATTTTAGATTTCTTCAGTAATAGACTTGCCTCTCTTGTATCAGACGAGGACCGTTGCCAAACAGGATCATCCCATTGTATTACAGTGTGGATGTTCCCTATTACAATGCTTTAAACGATCTATTTAGGAGAAGCTGCTTCAAAAAAAAAAAAAGAAAAGAAAAAAAGAAGAAAAGAAAAGAAAAAGAAAAGAAAAGAAAAGAAAAGAAAAGAAAAGAAAAGAAAAGAAAAGAAAAGAAAAGAAAAGAAAAGAAAAGAAAAGAAAAGAAAAGAAAAGAAAAGAAAAGAAAAGAAAAGAAAAGAAAAGAAAAGAAAAGAAAAGAAAAGAAAAGAAAAGAAAAGAAAAGAAAAGAAAAGAAAAGAAAAGAAAAGAAAAGAAAAGAAAAGAAAAGAAAAGAAAAGAAAAGAAAAGAAAAGAAAAGAAAAGAAAAGAAAAGAAAAGAAAAGAAAAGAAAAGAAAAGAAAAGAAAAGAAAAGAAAAGAAAAGAAAAGAAAAGAAAAGAAAAGAAAAGAAAAGAAAAGAAAAGAAACCTGGATGCTTGTTTGCTAGTATTGAAAACTGTTTGCAATAAAGATCACCACCAAAAAGGAAACAAAGGAAATTCTAGACTACAGTAAAGCCTGATCTGTTTAGTATATACCCTTAAAACTTAATGTGCACGGTTAGGATCCAGTTAAGCAAAGTGCTCTGTCGCTAAAACTTGGATCGAAGCAGCCCTGCTGTAAAGTTTCTTTCCTGATGTCATTTTAAAGTGAGAAGAGGAAAGAAGAGAAACAAATTGACACGTACTGTGATAAATTCCTGTAATGGATTAGAAACAGCGCGTTGCTGACACTGAAGTCAGAAGAAGAGAACAGTTTGGGAAATGGTTCAGAGATGCTGGCTCTGGTTATTTCTTCCAGTGGAGTAATAAGAATGCTGGAAACTTGCCTTGCGTGTGTGTGATCTGGACTCAAGTCCCTCTGGAAATGCATTAAAAAAAGGGAGGTCTTGTTGCTAAAGGGTATTGTTTGGAAAATTATACAAAACAACAACCAGCAAAAGAAACCGCTTTTGTAGATGATGGGAAATATCAGGAATGGATAAAGTTATTCACACTAGGCTGAATTCTCATGTCTGTCTTCCTATCTGAGGGTGAAGAAGGAGTAAAGAGAATTTAGGATTTGTCCTGTTCCTGCCTCCCCAGGTACTCAGCTCAGGGGGTCCCGTCAGGACTTTATAAAGACCAATTTTGCAGATCACTGGAGAGGCAGAAGACTGCTAGTTGACTGGTTGGGATCACATTTATTCTGTGTTCTTCTTCTGGTTTGGGTAGTACATTTTGATATATTTAGGAAGTTATCCTCCAACATCTGGGAATCATTTTCACACCAAATGATGGGAAGACAACCCTCAATTACACCCCTGAATCCCACCCCACTGTTGAAAACAGCACGTCTGCATGCATGTACCCCACTTACTGCCTGATCGGGGGCTTCCTGAGAAGCTCTCCTCCTTCACAGCCCCTTCTGCCGGGGCAGCTCTTCTCCGGGGCTGGAAGCCCACGTGAAGGAATCCAACTTCCCTGGCTCTCTGCCCCTCGAGCAGCTCCTGTTCTACAGGAAAATGCACTTTTCTGCCCCCCTCCCTGCTTGCCCTGATCTGGAAGGAGGTTTTGGAGCCTCTACCACGGTTTTGGAGCCTCTACCACTGCTGGTGTCCCATTGCTTCCTTCTTGCACGCCCCCAGTGCATCACACCATCACGCTCCCCTCTGTGAGGCCATTAGATTAGAAAGAGCTGTTGCTTTGGTTGGATTAAAACACAGACATTTTGCCCCGAACTAACAATGTCTTGCAAAACAGGAGGAAGCTGACGGGAAGGAGGAAGAGAGGGCTTTTCCAGAGAAAAGTATGCCTGGTGGGTCTTAATGGAGGTGTAAAACTATACAAGTGTGAAATGTTATTATTATTATTTATGAACTACCCTGCACTCTGTCTGACACTGCCTGAGATATCATTTTACTGGCACATGCAAAGCAATGCAATTCTTTGGCTTCCTTCCCTGCTGTAAGTGTACCCACAGCCTGAATGGGGCATTCGGGGACCTGTTTCCGGCATGTGGATCTCACAGACCAAAATGCACAAGGAGAGACCAGAGGTCTGCTTTGAACAGGGGCAGCAGGCAAGGCAGCATTCCCGGCAAGGGATTTCTAGGGAGGTTTATAACCAGGGAGAGTTTGGCATGTGAGCTGCGCACTAGAAGACACACATGATAATCACAGAATCACAGAATCACAGAATTATCAGAGTTGGAAGGGACCTCTAGAGATCATCTAGTCCAACTCTCCCGCCAAAGCAGGATTGCCTAGAGCACATTTCTCAGGACTGCATCCAGGCGGGTCTTGAAAATCTCCAGGGAAGGGGACTCCACAACCTCCCTGGGCAGCCTGTTCCAGTGCTCTGTCACCCGAACCGTAAAGAACTGTTTCCGTGTATTTGAACGGAACTTCCTGTGTTCTAACTTGTGCCCATTGCCCCTCGTCCTGTCACTTGGAACCAATGAAAAGAGCCTGGCTCCATCCTTCTTCAACCCACCCTTTAGATACTTGTATGCCATAATCAGGTCTCCCCTCAGCCTTCTCTTCTCCAGGCTAAAGAGTCCCAGCTCTCTCAGCCTTTCCTCATAAGGGAGGTGCTCCAAGCCGTTAATCATCTTAGTTGCCCTTCGCTGGACTCGCTCCAGCAGTTCCCTGTCCCTCTTGAACTGGGGAGCCCAAAACTGGACACAGTATTCCAGTTGTGGCCTCACCAGTGCCGAGTAGAGGGGGAGAATGACCTCCCTCGACCTACTGGCCACACTCTTCCCTATGCAGCCCAGGATTCCATTGGCCTTTTTGGCGACAAGGGCACATTGCTGGGCCATGGATAATTTACTGTCTACCACAACCCCCAGATCCTTCTCCTCCAAGCTATCTCCCAGCAGGTAAGCCCCTAACCTGTACTGGTGCCTAGCATTCTTCCTCCCCAGGTGCAGGACCTTGCACTTGGTTTTGTTGAACCTCATTAGGTTCTTCTCTGCCCAGCTCTCCAGCCTGTCCAGGTCACGCTGGATGGCAGCACAGCCCTCTGGGGTGTCAGCCACCCCACCCAGTTTGGTATCATCAGCAAACTTGCTGAGGATACACTCTGTCCCCTCATCCAGGTCATTAATGAATATATTAAACAAAATAGGACCGAGTATTGACCCCTGGGGGACACCACTGGTTACAGGCCTCCAACTAGACTCTGTGCCGCTGATCACAACCCTCTGAGTCCTGTCCCGCAGCCAACTCTCAATCCACCTCACTGTCACCTCATCTAGCCCATACTTCCTCAGCTTCCTAATAAGGATGTCATGGGAGACAGTGTCAAAAGCCTTGCTAAAGTCAAGGTAGATGACATCCACGACTTTCCCCTCATCCAGCCAACCAGTTATAACATCATAGAAAGCTATCAGATTGGTCAAGCACGATTTACCCTTGGTAAATCCATGTTGACCACTTCCAATAACTTCCTGTTCCTCAACGTGATTGGAGATGACATCCAGAATGAGTCGCTCCAATACCTTCCCAGGGACAGAGGTTAGACTAACCGGTCTGTAGTTCCCTGGGTCCTCCTTCTTGCCTTTTTTGAAGATTGGAGTGATGTCGGCCTTCCTCCAGTCCTCAGGCACCTCTCCTGTTCTCCATGACCGTTCAAAGACGATGGAGAGTGGTCTAGCAATAACATCCGCCAGCTCTCTCAGCACTCGCGGATGCATGCCATCAGGGCCCATGGACTTATGAATGTCCAGCTTGGCCAAGTGGTCTCTGACCCGGTCCTCCTCAACTGAGGGAAAATCTTCCACTCTCCAGACCTCCCCTTTTGCCTTCAGAGGGTGGGATTCATGAGGGACAGCTTTAGCAGTGAAGACCGAAGAAAAGAAGGCATTCAGTAACTCTGCCTTCTCTGCGTCCTCCACCACTAGGGCACCTGTCTCGTTCACCAGCGGGCCTACATTTTCCCTAGTCTTCCTTTTTCTATTGATATATTCAAAGAACCTTTTCTTATTGTCTTTGACTGCAGTGGCCAAGCTGAGTTCTGATTGAGCTTTGGCCCTTCTCATTTTCCCCCGACATAGCTTTGTTATATCTTGATAATCCTCATAAGTTGCCAACCCCCTTTTCCAGAGAATGTAAACTTTTCTTTTTTTCCTGAGGTCCAGCCAAAGTTCTCTATTTAGCCAGGCTGGTCGTCTTCCCCGTCTGCTCGTTTTTCGAGACAAGGGGATGGCCTTCTCCTGAGCTTTTAAGAGCACCTGCTTGAAGTATGCCCAGCCTTCCTGGGCACCTTTGCTCTTCAAAACTGCCTCCCAAGGGACACTCTCGACCATGCTCCTAAACAGGCTAAAGTCTGCCCTTCGGAAATCCAAGGTGGCAGTTCTGCTGGCTCCCCGCCTTACGTGATCAAGAATTGAAAATTCTATCATTTCGTGATCACTGTGCCCAAGGCGACCTCCAACCTTTACATCCTCCACAAGACCTTCTCTGTTAACAAACAGTAGGTCCAGTAGGGCACTTCCCCTAGTTGGTTCCTTCACCAGCTGTGTTAGGAAGTTGTCTTCCACACACTCCAGGAACCTCCATGACTGTTCCCTCTCTGCTGCATTGTATTTCCAGCAGACGTCTGGGAAGTTGAAGTCCCCCACAAGAACAAGGGCAGATGATTGTGAGACCTCTGCCAGCTGCTTGTAGAATACTTCATCGGCTTCTACATCCTGATTAGGAGGTCTATAACAAACTCCCATCACGATGTCTGCCTTATTAGCCTTCCCCTTAATTTTTATCCATACACACTCAGTGTTGTCATCCACACTGTTAAGTTCCTGGCATTCAAAACTGCCCCTAACATAGAGGGCCACCCCACCACCTCTTCTTCCTTGCCTATCCTTTTTGAAGAGTTGGTAGCCATCCATTACAGCACTCCACTTGTGTGTGTCCTCCCACCACGTTTCTGTGATGGCGACTATATCATAGTTTCCTTGCTGTACAATGGCCTCCAGCTCCTCCTGTTTATTTCCCATGCTGCGTGCATTAGTATAGATGCACTTCAGCTGGGCTGATTGCCCTGCCACTTTCTTGGGGGGACAAGCCCTAATTCGCACCTGATCATACTTAGGCACTACTGTAGCTACCAAATTATCACTACCCCTCGTGCCTTGGCTGTCACACAATTCACCATCCCCCACCACCACTGGGACAGGCTGCAAGACCTTGCTAACACTTTTACCCAGAAGCACTGGTACGCTTCTCCCAGGCACCACTTTTGTAATCCTGGTCTCATCCCCGTCCCCCTTCAAACCTAGTTTAAAGCCCTGTAGATGAGCCCTGCTAGCTCTTGTCCCAGGATCTTTCTTCCCCTTCGGGTTAGGCTTCCCCCACCTGTTGCCAGCATGCCTGGTTTCCTGTAGATGAGCCCATGATCAAAAAAGCCAAAGTTCTGCCGGATACACCAGTCTCGGAGCCAGGAGTTAATTTCCTGACTCCTCCTATTTAACCCCTGGTCAACCCCTGCAAATGGTGGGATAGAGGAGAACACTATTTGTGCTCCCGATCCCTTAACCAGCCGTCCCAGGGCCCTGAAGTCATTCTTCATTGCCCTTAGACTTCTGGTACCTACCTCATCACCACCTACCTGAAATATCAGTAGTGGGTAGTAATCTGATGTCTTAACCAGGGAAGGGAGTTTTCTCCTTATGTCCTTAATTCTGGCCCCAGGGAGGCAGCTGACTTCCCTGTGGGATGGGTCCGGTCTACAGATAGGGCCCTCTGTTCCCCTCAGAAGGGAGTCCCCTAGCACAATTACCTTCCTTTCTTTCTTGGTTGAGGAAGTCCTGAGGCGGCGGGGTGAGTGCCCAGCACTGGGCGCCTCACTGGATGGATCATCCTTTCCATCCTCGATCGCCTGGTCTTCGAATTCCAAAGCCAAGGGCAATTGGGATGGTGATGATGATGGAGCACTACGATACCATCACTGGGAAAACAACACACATTTTCATACACGTAACGTCCAATAACAAGCACCCCTTTAAAATAATCCTCTAAGCCATTTCTACCCTCTGCTAACACGTGCCTCTACATAACCGCCAAATTGAGGGTGGAAGGGAAGGGGGAAAACCTCAGACCAGCGGCAGGCAGAAAATGAAACTCTCAGAATAGGAGAATATCAGAGCAAAAGCGGGACCGTGGTGAGGGGGCCCCATGGGGCAGGGGAGAAGGGGAATAGCGGGGTAAAAGGACTGCGGGCTAATCTGGCTTCCGCGTTACCTGCCTGCGTGTATTACCCACACTGCTGCTGGGCTGTGGGAAGGAAGCTGGACCGCTCGGACAACCCGTGGGCTACTCACGGGGGATTTCCAACTGCAGCAGCAATCCTGGTTGTAGAAGGTGGTATTTCAGGGCTTGCGGCACCAGGTCTCCGGCAGAGACAGCCAAGGGTCTGAACAGCAGTTCCCCTTTCACCTATAGCCGTATGTCAAAGCTTCTATAAATTAGAAGGGGTCACCTGCTCCCTGCTGACCTGAGAATGGTTTCCCTTAGATCTGGTGTCTCTAGCAGCAATGACTTAAGTACTTTTAGTGGAGGAACTGCTCTGATGATCCCTACTTTCCCCATTTTGGCAGTATAGAGGAGCTGTCATCAGGATTCATCTCTCCTACTATTGTTCACCCCCTCCCCCTTCAAAATAGTAAGATTTCCTGCTGTTTTCCTGTGAGTTAAATACCAGGGATTTAGGATGAGCAGAGCAGCAAATCATCTGTTGGCTCTTGCTTCCTCCCTCTCTCTCTCTGCAAGCAGCACTTCCTCCAGCACTGATTTATATTTGGTTCCGCAGGAAGAGAAGCCACCAGGGGAGGTTTCAGCCTTTGACACCACAGTCACCAGAGACCTGCAGCTGAGCTCATGCCTTGCAAGAGCAGCTGCGTGGATGCCCAAAGAAACCCAGCCTACCTCCCCATCCTCACTCCCACCCTGGCTCTCAAGGACTTTGGTGTTTTGTGCCCACTGATTGTCCTGATGGATGCAAAGTAAAGCCATGAATGTTACCTGGCAGTGCATCCTTCTCCCCCAGCATGTTCCCAACCATGGTGTGGGTGAGTGCCACCATATAGTGGCACCTACAGAGGTGCAAAACTCTCAAACCAAACCCTTTGCCATGCCAACGTATCTCTTATGCTGAGCTTCCTGACTGACCTCTGCTGTGTGAAAAATCCTCTGAGATCTTCAAAGGGAAGGTGCTTAAGAATATCAAGCTGCTTTTAATTGAATGTGGCTTCCTGAATAGAGCACAGGTAAGCTCAGATTGCACCCCCTAGTTTTAAGAGGAACCCTGGGCATCTGGGAGGGGTTGTTGCTTTTTCCCTCAGTGGTGACTAATGACCTTGCCACCAAAGAAGCACTGTTGATTTGTCCATCCAAGCAGATAACCACTGCATTATATATGTTGATCGTGCTCTTTTATTTTGAGGAGGTGATGCAAATAGCCATCTGGCAGATTGCTAGCACATCTGCCCAAGGTTTGGATGGAACAGGTAGATGATTAACAGGGGTGGGCCATCTATAGCTCTTGATTTTCACGCAGGGCTTGCAGGGCTCCCACCCTGAGGCTACCGCAGGTGAGCTGCAAGGGGCTGTGCTGGCCCAGGAGATGTTCGTTAGGTGATGAGAGGCTTTGAGATACTGCGAAGCAGCTGCTGCCAGCCCCAATTGGTCTACAATACTCTCCGGGACCACCGTCATCACCTGCCTTTGGGGTTACCTTCTGTCCCTGAAGCATCATCCCTCCTTGGTCCCCCACCAGCTGTAGGATGTGCGCCACTTGCTTGGCTGTATAGTACGTGACCGCTGAGTAAGCAGCTCAAACTGGCTTTTGTTCATCTTTTTAATGGCTCTCCCCAACATGTCGCACTGGTCAGGAAAAGACTCCATTGATTAGCTCAGCCTTCAAGCTGAAAACTTGCAAGCTTTTGACTTGATGTTTTTCAGCCAAGTATTTCACCTAACAGAGCTCTGGGTAGGGTACGTGGCTACTCCTGCTTGTCTGCTCCGACAGGTGGTCTTGAAAAAAATACATTTCCTAGCTGAACTTTTATTCTGACTTAAAAAAAAAAAGTCAGTCTTAACTTGACTCTCCGAGGGTCTGTTTTATTTCAATAGGGAAACAACTTACTAATTAGGGTAAGACTCTTTAAGAAAATATGTTTTCTATTCCACTGATAGTCAGTTACAAGCGATAACACTGTTAAATGTAGTGCCTAATAAATCTAGAAAAACTACCCAATAAATGTAAGTAATAACAATGATTAACAATAAATTAAATGCAGAGAACTAGGAATGTACCACATTATTTTTAACTAGTCTGGTCCATCGGGTTCTTATTATTCAGTTTGTCCTCCACACCTGGAGTTTATTAGAGTGTAATACAAACTAAACAGTCCCTCAGAGAGGCCATTGGAAGGGCTTAGTATAAAACAATATACAAGTTTAATATTGGTAACTGACCTTTTTTTCTTTTGCAAAAACCTATTTCGGTAACTTGATTCTTAAGGAAATGTAATGCTTTTTTACATAATCCTAATAGGTAATTTTCTTTTTTTTGTTTAATTTAGATTATTTTTATTCACAAGACAGCAAGACCTATGGCCAACAGTCGGTGATCTATTCTTCCAGATATAAAATTGTTACTCAAGAGTATTTTTCTTTCTTCACCCATTTAAGGATCAAGCAAGCAAAAGGGTTAATGCTGTAAGCTCTACTAATGATGAAAGTGTACAGTTAGAAATGGCTAAACTTCACCACAGTCATGCCTGGCTAAAGGTTTCAAGCAGCTGAAAGTTCAGGGTTGTTCGGACTCAAGTGGCTTTTGTTTGGCACAGTGCAGAGATAAGGTTCATTTGCTGCAATATGAATCCAGGCCTGACCTTTAAACACCTCTAAAGTTGGACCAGGGGCGTTGGCTCAAATCAGCGTAATGTTTTTTTAATACATACACGTGAGTAACAACGAAATATTCTTAAAGGTTCATGTTGTTTGTAGCTGGGATTTTTAGTTTGTCTTCCTTCAGGTTTTCATTTTAAAATGTTGGAAAATTGTCATTGTCTTTTTCTTTCTCTCGTCCTCCTCCTCCCTCCCACTTCTCTTTTGAAACCACAAGCTATGGGCAAGAGTAAATCCACAAGACAAAAGATTCTTTCCTAATTTATTTCCCTGAATTTCCATTGTTACACTTATGCCATCTAATGGACTGCAGTGTTTTTCTGTCCTGTTCCCACTTTTTCAAATAAAATATAGTTTAATGTTTCCGAGGTTTTTAACTCCTTTAAAACTTAAAAATAGTGGTAGGAAAAGGCGCTTTTCCTACACAATGACCTGTAATATTCTGTGCTCTGCGTATCCAGTATTGTACTACTGCTGCACACATACCAAACCCGTACGCTGTTTCAGACTAAAAATCCTTTTGTTTAGATGCCTTTACATGCTCTAAGCCAGAATTGCAGACATTGACACTGCAAATTAGCCCACATAAAAAACACAAAACCCAGCTCAGAAACAATTAAGAGAGAACGTAAAATTCAATGCTGTTCAGAGGTGCAAATAAGTCAACTAACATATGGAATTTGGAGCAGGGACAGGAATATTTCTTTATAGTCTACATTATCTTCAGACCTACTCATCTTGCAGGATTGGCTCCAATTCTTACTCACTCAAATAGTGATGCCAAAAACCACATACAGCTTGCTCACTCTAAGCCTCCTTCATTTTATAATCAAAACCATTTTTATTTTGATTCACTCCCCCTTCATTTTAAGGGATGAGAAACTATTCCTTGTTTCTGTAAAGATCATCTTTGCTTCAAACACAGACTTGTTCAATTGCTTGATCAAATGACCAGGCAAACATGACAAAAATAACTAATATTTTGAAACAAATAAAAGACAAGTGCAATTGCCAATGATTTTTCAGGTGGGTTCTTGTTTTGGTTTGAGTTGTTTTGTTTTTTTTTTTTTTTTCCCTAAGTATCTCTGGCAGGAAAAAACCTCAGAAGGAATAGTATTTCTGGATCCTTTGCAAAATTAGCCAAGAAAAATGGAATTTGCTGTTGCACCGAGAGGATTTAACTTAATGGATTATAAAGCCATTGGCCAATAAAGTTGGATCCATGGCTCCAGTTCTTTATATGTGATCTGGTCCATATTCCTAAAAAGTTATAGTCTGAAAACTAAAAAGGCACCACAGACCCCGTGGTGCTGTGTCTCTGTGAAAAGCCAAATCCAAGGTGCCGTCACGTGGGGAATACGCGCTCAGACAGGTTGTGCTCCGGGAAGCAGGCAGTCGAAGGCAGGACTGCCCCTGGCCTCCCAAAACGGATTCGATGGCCAGCAGGCTTTCTTGGCTCATGGATGTGCTGTTCTGCTTCTGCCTTTCCACCACGTGAAGTGTTGGGTTTGCAGAGTGTTTTGGGCTGTCCTGGCCGTGGGGGAACAGGGGCTCCCCACGATGCATGTGGTGCTCGTTGCTTTGTGTGGGCGAGGAGACAACACGCGGCCACAGCTGCCTCTCCCCGAAACGATCCAGTCCACCGGTGTCCTTGGTACCGCAGCTTCAGCCGGGATGCCCGCTGTGGGCCTTACTGACATTAATGAAAAATTCACCAAAACCAGGAGAAATTTGAAGGCTCCTCGTTGCTTTTGCTGTCGCTTCTCCTACCAACAGGGAAAACATGCTGGTTTTGTAGTACATGGATCTGCTCTCATTTACGCTGATGTACCTTTATTCAAAGAGGAAATCCTGGGTTACTCTGACTTAAGGTCTGCCCCTGGGAGCGTTCCTGAGTTGTTTTAACAAAGCTGTGTTCTCCAGGCTATCATTTACATACCCGGATGTCTGTCCTGCTTGATCCATGCCCTCATCAATATGCTTAGCTTGAGTGTTATTTGATTTGATTTATTCTGCTTTCTTTGGAATCATAGATTGATCCCACATAAAAATTCCTGGGGAAATCAGGCAGTTTCTGTGTAGCACTTGATTTTCACTGCACTGCAGCCCCCTAAAAACTGTAGTCTGAGAGGGGAAGGTACAGAGGCTGAGAATCAAAGCAGAAGGCTTCCACAATAAGCTGAGACTCAAATAAAAATGCATAGACATAGGTAATGATGGCTTGGAGAGGAACCGTTCTTTTGCAATTGAATGTATCGAGCATCCAAACATCTTTTTTTCACATAACATATCTTTTGGGAGTCAAAGCCCTATACATAATTAAGGAAGTTTCTTTTTTAACCAGATGCATTGTGATGTGTGCTCTCTAAACAAAATAAATAACCATTACAATATGAGAACCGCAGGATCATTTTATCCCTCCCCCTCTCCCTCCGCTTTGAATTTTCTCTATGGAAAATCAGACGCCATATCCACCGCCTCCTAAGAGCAACACTGTGATCTTGCAGCCTCCTGCATCATGGGAGCCCAGGCGCTGGCAAACAGGCAGCAGCGTAGACCATCTCTGGAAGGAACAAAGAGCGCACAGAAGCGGGAGGGTGGGCTGGGAACCAGGGAGCCAGAGCATCCCTGGGTGTCCTCCTTGCTGGGTCATGTATTGGCATAGAAATGATGCCTCCTTATTGATTCCTGCCCTCATTCACATACGTGTCCCACGAGAATGTTTTTGCTCTGCCCGTGTTTATCCTTTTATTTGTACAGGGCTTGGGGATCTACTGGAGAAAAGCGATACTCAGGAACGAAATGTCATTATGGTTTGACTGTATTGGCACTTAAGAGACATAAGCACGATAGGGTCTGTCTCAGAGGCAAAATCCTGCCCAGGTCAAGGTCTGCTTGTGCCCTAAGTGCTCCTTGAAATCACCGGCCCTCAGAAAGTATTTTAACGGTGCAAGCAACAGGCTCTGAGAAAGACAGAGGGTAGCAGGACTCGCACCAGTACGGAAGGAAAAAAGTACTACTGTGGCCCTCGTTACTTAGGAGTGAGTCTAGCCATGCCTACGAGGAAACTGGTTACCTCTGCATTTCTGCAGTTCGTGGGTTTGAGAGATAAATATGACATTTTAAAGAAAGATGCGAAACCGGGAAACAAATTACTGCTGATGTAATTGAATGAAAAGCCTACATAGGTTGAATAGGGACAGCCTAAACCCAGAGCACTTCTGAAAACCAAGCTATTTGCTCACGCCTTTTGGTAAATCCTGCTGTCCTTCACGCGTGGCAGGCTGGGATTCCCTTCTCTGTGTAGGCAATGTTGACTTGTTTTCTTTTTTTTTTTCCTGAAGTATTTACATGGAGAGCTTCTACCCCACGTTTAAGGAAGTAAAATCCACAAAAGTTAAAATTCACCCTGGGGCAAAGACTCTGTTCTTGGACTTGCCAGATGTCTGGCTCCAGTCCAGGCAGTCTGACTTCCAGGTTGGGCTTTTGGGGAAGAAAGCAACCCTCGGGACCAAGCAGGTAGGAAGGCTCCTTGCATCTCCCACAAGGGAAGGGATGGGAGGAATGGACGTATGATTTGTGGGCTTGGTTCAGGCTGGCTGACCTGTGCTCCTGATAGCCAGGGTGGGCTGCATCAGGGAGGCACTTCTGGCAGGGACTCAGCATGCCTGGAAGTCTGCAGAGCATATGGACACCATGTCCTACCAGCTGGGGTGGCTGATGGACACCAGAGAGTAGTCCATAGGATGGAGACAGGATCGTTTGCTCTTCCTCAATGGCCTTGTTTTTTCAAGACAGCTTTTTCATGTCCAGAGTGTCCCTCCCTTGCCAAGCAGGATGTCTGCATCCCGCCATACTGACCCAACACTTTCGTCCTTCTCTTGGGCTGCAAACAGCAAGACACCCAGCTGCCGTTAGACAAGCTGTGGAGAAGTCCCCAGTGTTGCACAGTTACAGGAGTGGGAGAGATGCAGAAACAGGGAAGAATAGTGGTGTCGGGGCTTTGGTGTTTCCTATCCTCAGCCTGGTCCTCCGGTAGTCACAGTTTGGTGGTCTGAGGTGACCCAGCGAGCACCAGAACCCATGCAGCTAACAAACTTACTAATGATAGCCTTCGCCCTTTTTCTGAACCATGTTATTTCAGGGTCTGGGCCACTGGCTCTCTCTGGAAGCTGTGTCCAAGGCCGGTGCCACGGGGATTGCATGCGCTACCAGGAAATGCTTTGAATCTTTCAGTGTTGGAGCAATGGTGGGGGTGAAGGCACATCTCTTCCAACCTTTTTCCCACACTTTTTCATAAATGTGTCACGGTGACCTCCGGGCTAGCCTGAACCAATCTGTTCATTCCTACCAAGCCAGGAGATTCTCAGCTTAATTTACCAACTTGGGGGCTTTTTGAGGGAGAGAGATATCTTCAGATGAAACACTATATTTCAGGATGATTATTGTTATAGTTAATGGGAAAGCAGTTTATATGAAACACTCTGTTCTCTCTGTGTCCCACACTTCTACGGGACATGCTGGATAACTGGTACCATAAAAGTGTGCTTTTGGCAGGATTCAGATAGCAATAAAGTTATGCACTTTAGATTACAGCTAAGAGAGAGAAGGGGGAGAAAGGAAATTCCTTTTCAAATTATAATTTCAACATGATAAAGTTGGCTGAAGAAGTGCAGCAACAGATAAAAATCAGCCTTGGTAAAAGGCTGTGACCATTCAATAAAACAATGAAACATTGAAATGTGCAGAAAGTGTTTTACCGTGAATTAAAAGTGCAGAGAGTCCATCAGCGAGCAGCAGTTAGCTAATGAGAAAAGCAGATGCATGCATTTAGGAAATGTAAAGAAAACTTAAACCTTGTAAATTTTTATGTATTGCCCCTTGCACCAAAATATGAAAACCAGGTTAAAAAAATGAAAACAACACAAAACCAACACAAAACAAAAAACCCCCACCAAGTATGTCTATGAAAGAATTAGGAGACCTAGCCAAAAGAGAAACAAAAAATCATTTTAAAAAAACCTCTATCAACATATTGAGAAAAGAAATACTGAGACATAGAAAAATAATAATTTTTGATTCTCCTTTTTTATTCCCTAGTTATAAACCAGAATTTTTTCCAGCTCTTTTTGGCAAGCCCAATCTGCTGGAAATATTGAATAATGGGTATGTTCTATAGGTACATCCTCAGAAGGACACCTAGACATGATGAAGACAGTTTTATCAACTGTCTATTGAAGTCTACAGGTAAATGTTTGCCCTAGAGTAAACCAAAAATCCAGAGCAACCTCCAGAAGAGCAAAACATCTAGGACCCTAGATTTTCATAGCTTGTTCATCATTTTAAGAAAATTCCCTTGGAAGGTACAGTGCTAGAAAATCCAATCTACAAATATGCCTTCAGCATAGACAAGAGAGTGCTTTTAAATCTAAGGCAGCACTTGGCTAAACCGATTTAAAAGAAAAATACATATGCTGTGTGGAGGCAATTTTAACACAATCCAGATTATGAGAGTATTGGTCTAAGAGATGATTTTGCAGGTTATGAAGTTCTTGAAAAATTTATCACTATCATTGCTTTTTTTGTAATCATTAGCACCATTGACATGAAGGAGCAGTCTCTTTGGCTGATGAACATTTTGAGAACTGTAGCTGGCTTCAAGTAGCCATAATTTAGGTGTAAAGTCTTCATCTGGCATAAAGGGACATCTCAGATCTGCTCCGTGCATTACTTCTGTTGGTATGTTGGCCCTCAAGAAGCTGAAGTTTGAAGCCTCATCCCTCCTCGCTGCAGGCAAGACCCTCCGTGAGGTTGGCAGTGCAATATCCTTGGCAGAGCATGAAGCACCACCCGACTTCAGGCTCTGGCTTGAGCGCTGCTGCCTGCAATGTCCTTAAATGTTTCACTGGTTGAAAAGATTTGAAACATGCAAACTAAATGTCAGCACCTTGCTACCAATATCTCCCAGATATTAAAGCACATTCATGTCTGAGGAGCAGTTAGCTTGGATCAAATGGAGATTGGCTTGAGGGAACTGCAGGACTGGCTGCATGATGCCCTGTTTTGCTGGCTGTGCAGAGTGCCTTCAAACAATCCCTTCTCTGTAAAGCAACCATGTAGGATCACACGAAAACTGAGGGTGGAAATGGCCTCAGGATGTCTGTATTATTCCAAGCTCCTGATCAAAGTAGGTTCAGTGATGAGATTGGAGTAGGTTGCTCAGGGCTTTGCCCGGTTGTGTTCCAAAAACTTTGAAGGATGAGGACAGCTCAGCCTCTCCGGGCGTCCCACTACTTGATTGTCCTCATGATGAAAAAGTTTCTTCTTTCAACTAATGTCAGTTGTCTCTTGTCATCCTGCAGTGGCTCTTACCATATTAAGAGCCTGGTTCTGTCTTCTTAATAACATTCTCTTAGGTACTAGAGGATGTTAGACAACATTGGAGGATGTGGATTGATTTCACACATATGCGCGGAGTTGGGAAAACCGGAAAACTAATCAAAGTCTACCGAGAACCTCTGGAAGGGCATCAAAGCAAACTTGTCCTTTCCAAATGTGCTGCAAACTTCTCTTTCCATTTCCCACCCACATCAGTTGGTGGTCAAACCTGTGTGTGCATCTCCATGTGCCAGCCTGGCACTCATCTGCCTACAGTTCATAAAGACATGCTCGCTTCTGCCAGATTCCCTGCAGAGATACTTGGCTGGGGCCTGTCTAAGATAGCCACAGCTACCAGCCCTTCCTGATTGACCTGAAGATCCTGCCAGGGTGTTAGGGACTGCTGTCTGATCAACTCACTGGAAATGGATTGGGTTGCCTGGTCACCTTTCAGGGACCACTCAATAGTCCAGGGATTGCAGAGATCTCAACTTAAAAAGCAGGGACCTAACACAATCGAGATCTCTTTAAATCTGAAGCAGGCATCTGTAAATCACATAACTCTGTGGATGTCAAATCTGGCCTAGAGGACATACATCTACCCCCCTTCCTATATAATATACGGTAGCAGTTAACTGTAATGAGTGGTAATATAACTCAAGTGCCAAAGGGATTAGACATAGAGGGTTCAGCATAAAACACGATACTCAGGGTTTATTCTTTTTCTTTTTCTTTTTTTTTTTTTTTCCTTTAATTTTAATGTGGTGGGCTGGGGCATTTACATTTAATCCCATTGTTGTATATACATTCTGTTATTTTCAGTCTATAAAATTTATATTCCTCTTCAATTAGATTACAGCTGAACCAAAAAAAGAGGGGATTCTGCACTGTGAATGCCATTCCATTTCCTACAGAGCACAGGCAATTGTCACCTCTTTCCTCCCCTCACCCTCCGTCCCCCCTGCCCCGCTCCTTCCCTTAACTCAGCTGTGCTGCAGCACTTGATCAATTGCAACTGCACTAAAAAAAAAAAAGTTAGTCATACATGATCAGCAAAATGGCCCAAATGATGTCATCCATCAAGATGGACATCGCAATTTGCCAACTATTTTCTCATAAATCAAATCATAGTCCCACAAGGAAGAAGAGCAGCTCATGAAGAGCCAACATGGCAGCAGTTATCGGCAGACTGAGAGAAATGCTCCCTCAAGTATACAGTAATTATTTTTACTCGATGGGAAATAAAGAGGGGAGAGATGGTAGTGTAGAACTGGAGAGTGTCTGCCTCACTTCATTACTATTCCCTAGGCAAGGGGCGCAACATATGCTTTTCATTGTGAAGCCAATAATTTTGAATCTTGGGACAGGTGAAAACTTAAATGACATTTGCAAACCTTGATTTATTTCCCTGCTTAACTCTGGAACATGCTTTAGATTTAGCTCTATAAGTTTCCATAGATTAGTGGCCAATGTCACTGTATTTGCAGTGACCTTTAGCAAGTCTTTCCCTTTTTGTATCAGTTAATTAAATATTTTGGGTACTAATAATGCCTTACCAAAAACCATCCCCGCTTTCTTTTTGTGTACATGTATGAAACAACAGGGGGATAGCATGAACATTTTAATTTTTTATTGAGATTCTCTCTTGCAGGTTTCTTTTTCCTCTCTTTCCCTTGCTCTCTCTGTTTTTCCCCTCCCATGTGCGATTTTACTTGCTGGAAATCTCATTAAAAGTTATTTATGAGCTGCTAGTGATCCCGTAAGGATTACACCTAATTCAGTCTGTAAAGCTTTTGAGTTACATTGCTTCCCAGGAATAGTCCCTTCTTGCTGTAGCAAGAAGGACCACCTCTCCCATTGTTTGACTTTTGTTATCATTAGTATAAATACTTCATGAGAGGTTCCTTACAAATGCAGAATGGATCATTGACAGGACTTATGCACCAAGTGCCATTTGGTATGTTAAGATTTTGCTTCCTGATTCTTTGGTTCATCCCATTTTACATGTCGGGAAACTAATGATTCACAAAGGTGACATCATTTGTGCAAGACTCACAGAAAGTGCCAAGAAAAGACTGTTTCCTTGAAAACAGTCAAAGGTTAATAATATTAGGGTCTAGAGTTGTATTTGCTAATCAAATTAAATCTGCTAGTGAAACATCAGAGGGGTTATGGATCCAAGGTAAACATTCTTCATCTCTGCAGAAGTGAAGATTTCTCTCCTTTCTTAGCTTCTAATTTTATTGTCAGGCTACACTTTTAGAATTTTTTCAGCGTGACAATGAAAATGTATCTAATATGTTCAGAATATCACATACAGCATTAGATATTCTGATTTTTTTCTAGAAGACTTGGGACTTTCTGTCTTAGTTCACTTCACCACTTGGGCAAGTTATCATTATAAGAATAATTAGAAGAAAGTGAATATAGGTTTCTTATTTTCCTCCAATAGATGGATAATCTTAGGAAAAGAGGGAAGTTAAATCACCTGTTTAAGGTGTGTAGTCAGAAAGCGTGAGAATTAGGAAAATTAGTGAGAATTAATATCATTTCTTGCTAGACCATGCAGCCACCCCTTTGTGCCGTGACTTTGGAAAGGGAACAGGTAATAATCAGTGCAGAAGAGCTTTCCCGGGGATGAAGGTCTGACCACAGACAAATCAGAGCGTTTGGGCATCGATTCACTTCATTGTGAATAAGCATCTGCTAAATTTTAGCATTTACAGCTCTCAAGCCAAACTGGGCCAGTTTACAGTGCTAGAGACTGTAAGCACAGCAAGAGATGGTCTCTGCTCCAATGAGAGAGGAAGCAAGAGCAGAAGGGGAGCGTTATCCTCTTCCTTTACAGATAGCAAGTGAAGAGGCTATAAATACCCTCACCAAGGTGAGTGAAGCTGGCTGCTGCGGAGCTGAGAACTGAGCCTCAGTCTCAAATCCCAGTCCTGACCTGTAGCCACATAAAGCCTGTCCTTCCTTCTACCTCTGCTAATTGGTTTACCCAGCCCACCTGGTGAACATCAAACCCCCTCCCAGGTCAGCTGTTCAATAAAGGGAGAAATTTCAAGGGGGGAAAAAATAGCTCACTTGGGATGAAGCAGGTTTTGTTTCATCAGCTGTCAGGAAGGACTGCGGCTTTTGTTTGAAGGAGGGGTGAAGACAGGAAGAAAGTGAGATGAAACCCATGTTATTTTCCAACTGGTCAGGGAGAAGCAGGAGGTGGACAGAGACTGAGATGACCTGGTTCATCCACCTTGCTTTTGAGGGTGGCCCTCCACTGATCTCGGCTGTGTGGTCCTGGAGCTACTCTCTTGTTCGTCCCGACCCAGGCTGCTGTCCAAGAAGTCGCTGTGGAGTGCAAAGTACAGTATGTAATATCTTACCAAAAAATAAAACACAGAAAACTCTTGCTTTCCTATAAGCAGTAAAGGAGACAAGGAGGGGAGAAGACAAAAAGTATACCCTAATTGGGGATTCGCAACCCAGCCTATAGAACCTATGAAACAATGTTATACCAAGTCACTCTAGAGAATTGCTAATAAAAGAATAAACATTTTTAAACACGTCTTGTGCTTAATTAATTGTCTAACTCAAGAACAAAGACTACATTTCTTCAAAGTTCTCAGTTTTCCCTCTCATGTAGTACAAAATCAGCACTAGGATTCGTAGTTACTCATACTGGAGTACCACTTGGCGTCATTCCACTTGTAATTGGATTTCCAACTTTTCAAAATAATTTGTCTTAAAAAAAATAAATAGTTATTTTCCTCGAGGCTAGCAGGAGCTTAGAAAAAGAGAATATTTCCCTCATTCTCTCCAAATTGCTTCAAAGTCACATATATTTGATTAAGCAAACTAGTAAAAACTTTAGCTGTATCTTTGCAAAAGCTACTGAATGTTGCCCATGACAGACTTTAAGGTGGAGGTTTAAGGGCAGCAAAATTCTGTTTGTTTTTATCACGACAGAAGATGGGTTGTCTAATGATCGAGGCAGGACACTGGGAAGTTCTCCATGACTCTTGCCTTTAATTTGCCATGGGAAGGTCCTTTTGGCAATGACTTTGCAAATCCTTAAGCACGGTAGCGAGAAGAGATTGTCGGGTGGATAAGGCATGGGAGATGCAAGGATGAGCTGCCTGGGGCAGCCCCGGTGTCTCTCCACCAGGAATTACTCAATGGGACACATTCGATTGATGCTGGCACCTATGGTGGTCCCTACTGTCGTTATAGATAAGGTCTTACATTATATTTTTTTTCTTATAGGGAAATCTATATGGGAAAGCTGCCTGATCCCATAAACTTGGCAAGGTGTGTAATTACAGCTCTGCTCTACCTCTCTGAGTAACCTATAGTGACTGGCAGAAAATAATGGTCTTTATTTGAGGACAGTGACTGATTTTTATGTATTTCTTCATTGCTTCCTTGAATGGGCACTGGGGACTGTAACTGAAGCACAGGAAAGCCACCTCACCCCATCTCTCCTAGTGTCACGTTTCACCTGCCCTGCTAGATACACAGTGAACAGCTTCACCTGCCTTGGGACCAACCACCAGCAAACGGAGATAGCCACCAGCGGTGCTAGGAAGTCCTTGTGCTGAGACAAGGGAAGTGGCTTGTAAGGCTGAAGAGGAATTGTCGCCTGTGCAAGCTGCCCACCAAGGGCGGTGTCAAGCAGGGACAAAAGAAAATTCACCATTGCTCTGGAAACGGCGCTATTAAAACAGGGATAGTGGCTTTTCATTTAGGGTAATGAATTTTTTTTATTATGGTTTCAAGGATCTGTCCAATGATAAACATTACTTTGGGTTATGTAGTGTGACATAAACATTTCACCTCAAAGGGTATTATTAACAACTCATAGTTGAACCCATAGTGGATACATGGCTGGCTCCATATCACACTAGAACTCCTTCTTCTTGGTTCTGGGCATATCTCCTGCTGCAAAACATCAGTTTAGAGGATCCCACCTACCTCAGAAGTCACTGCTCCAGCTGGATCTGAGGGCTCCCAGAAGTCAGGCAGAAGCCCAAATTCCTCAAATTACAGCCAGATACAATTACCAGCTGGAAAAAAGACCATGCCAATAATATATAGAGGTGTAGAAGCTACTAAAACAGGGGGAAAAGGATCAAAAAGGAAAAAAGGTCTCTTTCTGTAAAAAAAAAAAAACAACAAACCAAACCCCAAACAGGCAAGAGGTTTTCATTTGAAGAACTCCAGCTAGTTCTGCGTGCTACAAACATCTCTCCCAGCTTCCTGAGAGCCCCTCACATGGCCTGGAGCAGATTTGCTGGTTCTGGTCCAGTCAAGCTTCTAAAAAGTCAGGCTGAAATCTGCTTAAAATTTCCCTTTTCTCATTTCCTATGACTCCACAAGAGTCTGTTCTCCACAAGATAGAAGAGAATTTCTTAATTCCTGTCTCTCTTTCCCTGCCTACCCCCAGCATGCTCTGCTCAAATTGATGCGAACGTTGGGGGACGTAGCGAGAGAAGAGAATTTCCCTCAGTATCTGTAATCCATCTCCTTTTTAGCCAAGTGAAACACAAATGGTAATCCCTTACATTTCATTTATAGAACGGGTTTCCACAGCTATGGAAAGATGAAGTTGCTATTGTCGTTGCTTTTCATCTGATTTCCACTAGGTCTGCAGTCTCTCCGTGCCAATGTGACACCCTAAAATGAATGTGTAATTTGATTGCAGTCAGGCTAGTCATGGATAAGAACTTCCTCCCAGTGATGTGATTTCTTTGCATTTATGTACCCAACATCTTTTTGCCAATTTTTCATTCAGTGCCATGTTCTGTGGCAACCATTCTTAGTTTTCTGCCTATTATCACTCCTAAACTTCTTTTATCTCTCTTCGCTTCTTCTTTCCATTAAATATTACTAGCACTGGAATATTTTTCCTTTCATATCTTGCATTTCTTCTACTTGAATCTAATTTTATTGTGGTTTTAATATTTGGCTTGACAGAAACACAATTTCCTGCGTTCACAGGATGAAATTGGTTTTGTTTTATTGATAACTCAGTTCTTTTCTACTATCAAATAACCACTACACATTCTCATTTGGTACAACTGCTCAACCACTTTGCACTGCCAATAACTAACAATGAAAATGTACTGGTAAAAAAGTGGAAAAATACCAGTAAAAAAGTCCCTTTGCCAAGCAATTTTCAAAAGATATTATTTTTAAAGTTTTGACCTAAACTTCACATTAATTAAGATGTGCTAAAGGGAAAAGTCAAAATGTAATGGTTTAGTTACTTTAGTTTATAAAAATGTGGGGGCTTTAATACAAATGGTTCTAGCCTGAAACCATTATTTTGGCCAAAACCTCAAATTTTTCGCGGGGCAGAAGAAAGACCTTCGGGTTATAAACACAGTTTTCTGCACACAGGTGTACACCTATACATATACACACACATGTATTTATTCTGTGAATAGGTTTTTGAGCATCTGTTATAGTGCAGCAGAGCCAATTATGCTTCATTTCTGCCTGGGCAGAGAGGTTCTGCACTCTGTATGTTTTTCCAGTGGCTGTGCCAGTTAACGTGCAGGATTCCTCTGCTTTTCTCCTACCTCTGTTGGTTTTTTATCAAGCTGAACAACAATTGTATTCAGCTGCTGTTTTGCATGTAAAATAATCTTTGCACGGATGACTGCAGGTCAGACTTTTTCTTTCGCTGTGATTTTAATGTTACATGGTAAGCGTGCGTTTCATCACCCCGGTGCGTTCTGCTCTCTGAAATACTTTCCATTCGCCCAGGGTGGAGTGGAGGAGATGAGCCTTGCTGGCATTGTAGGATGTCACTAATGTATCGCTCTCCGTGACCAGTCTCTGGTTTTGGGGGGCTGAGCTCAGACAGATCCTGCTGGATCTCCTACTGCTGTTATCTGGTAAAGATGGACCCTCCTGTTCAGGCAGTAGATGTTCACGGGTTGGGATGCAGCAGCCATAGGCGTCACCCCACGCCCCATCCTGGAGGATGTGAGTTTTGTACAGTCTCACAAGCAATGGCAAGGCAGTCACCGATCTAGGTATTTTGGGGTGGGTGGGGTGAACACAGCAATTTGCATTTGTAGGAGATCATGGGTAATGCTTGGGACAGCAAGAAGCCTGCAGGATGCTGTATGCTCTTGAAATGGTGGAGACCCAGCTGTGCTGCAATGACGGGGGAATTATATGGCGTATCCTGAAATGAATTTCCGCCACGGGTGTAACTGGGAAGGTGCAGGCTGGAAGGTCTTCGAAGTCACGTGTGCCCAAAAGACTGCAAAAGAGGGCTGCTCTTGTTCACTCCTGCGCACCGATCCGTAGGACTTGCCAAAGTGCAGAGGTTCACGTGCGTGAGCACAGCTAGATGGCACCAGCTGCAGAGCAGGGCACATGCATTTCACTGTTGGTTTGTCTTCTGCTCCTCCATGTTCTTGCTCTGTTCCTCCTCCTTCTGCCACAGGGGAAAGCCTTAGTCCTTGAGGCAGCGGCAAGTTGCCCTCTCGCACGGCTCACGCTCCAGATCCTTAGGGCACCTAGGGATCTCTAGGCACTATTATAAATTTTAATATCAATATTATAAAATGAATGAAAAAGCAGATCCTTCTGGTTAGTCCAAAGCTCATTCTAAAGAGAGAGTACAACCAACAGATGGGCAATGTGGCAAAGGAAAATGGGCATCTTCAGGTGGGAAATCATTCCTCAGTGGCTTCTGTGCCCACAGCAGCTCCAGTGCTGGCTGAGGGAAACTTGGCCACCTCCGCTTATTTTGGAGGATCACCGAACTTGGAATCCAGGCCCAAGGTTGGAGCATTTCACGTGCCGGGGCTCTGCCTGCTCCGCAGCAGGGGAGTAACCAGCAGTGGAGCAGGAGAATTCGAGTGCAGGAAAAACAGCAAAGTTCTGTGAAAAACATGGAGGGCAGTGGAAACCTCTTAATTCCTTTATTTGCACGACTAATCAGCTGGGCTTTCTGCTTGCTCCCCACACAGCTAAGTTTATACTATTTATTTTGCGCATCACTGCATTTAAATTCAAGTGCAGGAGAGGGGAATATGGGCATTTTCATTTGTTCAGCATATTTATAAAAAGGCACAGAAATGAACATGTGGCATCAGATGAACACCTGGCAATCAAAGCAGGGAGAGCCAGCTGTTGCCTTTGTAATCGAAATTACAAATTCACACCATCCATTCTCTTCCCACCGTCCCCGCACCGCTCATGAAAGCGGAGGAGTTAGCTCTGGCTGTATAAGCTTGAGAAGAATCAGCCAAAGACAAGGCTTGCGCAATCTGCTAAAAAAAGAAACTCTCCTTGCCTTTTCCTATAAGAAGTGATAGTTTTTAAGCCAGCTGTGCCTGCAACTCCCGGTTGCTACAGAATTCTTTCTGTGCTGGACGAGTCTTTTCTGCAGGGCATGCGACTTTCAACAACTTTGCAGTTTCCAAGTTGAACCCACTTCGTTCCTGCCTTCCCTCCAGCTGATCAGCGCAGTATCCTTCATGCTCAAGTTCATAGGTCTCTCTTCTTCTCCTCTGGCTTGTTTAGCTGCTGAGTTATTGAAGACCATGGGTAATAAAAGATGCCTGTGTTACACTCCCTTGCACAGTCTGTACTTGAAGGCATCGGTCAGGAATCCTATACGTTTAAAAAAAATGGGGAAGCAGAGGACCAAAGGCATCTTGAACACACACACACTGTACCTAAATGAAAATAACAAGTCAGAGCCACCACTTGAGAACGTGCGAGTCAATAAAATTTTATAAAAGAAGCCCATAAAGCTGCCATGGAAGTTTAACCATTGCGTGCATCTAGGGTGAGTGCAATTCATTGGTGCTGGAGGAGGACCTTGAGTAGTATTCCTTTTATCTCCCATGCTGGGATCCTTTATTTGAAACACATGGAGGAGGCTAAAGTTTGTTCTGAGCGACTGCAGTGAAAATAAAATGTTAAAAAAAAAACACTCACGTGCACACACGCGTGTATGTACCCAAACAGATGTGAAGAAATTAAGACGGACTGACAGCCAGGGTTGCACTCGCAGTAAAGCACATCTCCAGCAGCGGAGGGCAGAGGGGACCGGCTTCTCTGGTGGCAGCTGATAGACACAAGCACTTGAGCGGTTCACAGCCTCTCTGTTGTCCCTGTCGTAAGATTTGTAGGTGGCTCTCAGCCAGCCACCGGGCTGACGGGTTAGGGGTCGTGACCTGTTGATTTACCAAAGTATGATCAACTCGCACAAATTATCAGCGTCAGAGAGCCTTGACAACTTCAATATGATGAGCGATGAGAACAATTGTTTGTGACACGTGAAAGCAGCGGGAGAGCACCATTCGGCATGGCGGGAGCGGAGCTGTGGGAGAGCTGAGGGCAGCTGTGGTCCCCTTACCCACCCCAGAAACCCGTCTCCTCTGACTGGGGCCAAACTAAGCCTCGGGGTCCCACCGGGCAAAAGCATCTGCTCAGCACAGACAGAGGTAGAAGGAAACAAGAGGGGTTAGAAAGTGTTTCAAGGGATGGCTCAGTTGTTTTTTTCCCCTCACCGCTGTTGCACTCAATGCAATGAGGTGTTGAGGGGTGGGGCCTCTAAATGCGATGGGAAGCGCTAGGGGATTCCGACCTAGGAAAACCCTAGAGCTGGTGATGTCTGTGCGGTTTAATCAAAGGGATGTACCAGCTTCTTCACGTTATCTTTGGGAGCCGTTGTCAAAATTTTTTTTTTTTTTTTAAAAACCTTTTTTCCCCAGCTTCATTCATGTAGGAAAAATTTTGCCTGGGGTAGGATGGGAAAATTATAGCTGCTGGGCATTTTGCCTTGATCCATCAATTCCCCTTAATCGACCATGCTATTCAGATGGGGGCAGAGGATAGCAGAGGCAGCTGAAAGGATGCGGGGACTGCCAAGGGGTTAGGGCAGGGGTGGCAAGCGCGTGTGTGTGTGTACACACGTGTGTGGGTGTGCAGGGAGGAGGAAGAGGCACTCCGGGAGCACCTTGGCAGGATTAGTCTCTGAGAAAATCGGTTCTTTTTAAGAAGCTGCAGTATTCTTGCAGAAAATGCTCTTGCAGTGCACGTGCCTGCTGGCACAGCCGGGCAGTGCTGCCCCTGCCCGGGGGAGCGCGAGGGACAACGAGGACGGCCATGCAGGTACCGGAGAGCATCTGCCAGGGAGGGAGCACGACCCAAGCCTGGCTCCCATCCCACCGTCTCCCACTGCTCTGCCTCGTCCCACCTGAGCAGCTTCTCCTCGCAATTAACAGAAATAAACAAACAAGAACTATTACAACTTCTCCGGGTGTTTTAGTCACAGCGGGCATATTGTATCCAGCCCACTGCCACATTTATTTGCATCCATTCATTTTACTCTGGGGAAGGAGACGCACAAAATAAGTATAATGATCAACTAAGGTAACAGTTTTTAATTTCTTACTAAAAGTTTTCAGAACGTTTATTTTGGAGCCACAGTATACAAGCTAGCAGAGATGAAAAGCGAGGATTTTTTTCATCTATCTTTACCATAATAACCTTTTAAATATTTTTATACATATATATATATATATAAAAAGGCAGAGGAAGGCAGTGCTTTAAAATATATATGTCTAACCTTGGGTTTAAACTAAACAAAAACAGTATTTAAAGAAATATTGAATAAATTATTTATTACCCTGGTCAATGGTTGCAGAAATACAGTTTATATAAACACATTACGATTCCAACCATTCTAAGTACTGGGTTTAGAAAAAACCCAAACCCCTTAATGCAATTTTAATAAACCTAGAAAAGCCACGCTCTTGTTTCAAGCTGAATAGTTTGCTGTTTCTGAATAATAATCATTCAAGACCTAAATCTAACCACCAGAGTTTAGTGCGCAGATGAAATAAACTTGCTGGAAAACCCTTAAGAAATAGATGTTTGATTCAGGATCTGAGTCAGTAAAACAAGATGTGATGGTTTAGTGGGACTGGCGTTAAATAATAGAAAATGAGGACAAACAATCAAGAAAGAAGAGGTGTGACTTTTTAGCAGGATTAATTAATAAATTAATACCCGTGCGTATGGATGGAGTACAAACAAGTCAACAACAGATCATATTCCCTTAAATGAATATAATAAGCAGATCCCTCCAAAAGGAAGTTATTTGTCCTGGAGTAAAGACCATGCGTGACTGGACAGATGGATGGATGGACGGATGAATGGAGAGATAAGATATATATGGGGTGCACAGTGACACACGCGCACGTGCATACACTCACACACAGATATTTATATAAAGCAGATTCTTCAAGTATATCTTTTATCACTCTCCATTTAATACCGTAGCATTTAATTTTATTTTCGCCTCACATAAAATCTTAGTGTGTTTTAGTAAGTGAGCCACGGTATATGAAATTGTACTAGATTCAGTTATGCTACATCAGGAATAGTTAAAGATCACCCCTTTTCCACATTGCATTTTCATTGCTAGAGATAGTCGTGTTTTTTTCCAGGAAAAAAAACCACCCCAAAACAAAAAACAAGCCTTTTGTCAAAAGGGCTGATTTCTTGTCATCAAGGCTTTCTCTGGAAAATGTTTACGTTTTTGCATTTTTAATTAAATAGATTTTTTTTAATTGTTGGAACATAAGTTTCAAAACAAAAAAATTCCATTTTTTCAGTTCAAAACAAGATTGTTTGAAATATACGTTAATTAGCATACAAAAATAACAATCCCAGTACTAAAATGAAATGTCTGAGAATGATCAAAACATAAACAGGTTTCCGCAGCCCTGAAGTGATATAATTTTTTTGCTTTACAGAAGTTTTCAGGCTTTCATTGTTTGTCAAAATGAGCAAAAAAAAAAAAAATTTTTTTTAAATACACAAGAGATTAGGAGAACAATATTTTGCCCAATTTGAGAGTACTGCTCAGAATAAGTAAGAGTATCAGAGCCTGGACAGAATAAATGAATAAATACATTAAAAAATAATAGATCAAAGCAATGTGGTTTTGAGCAAGAAAGCACTTCCAATTTAAGGGTCAGCAGTTTTGACATAGATATACAAATATTCATGTGTGCATTAAAATAAAACCAGCGGGATATATAAATCTATACACACATGCACATCCACCCTCTCTAATCACTTTATTTGATTTTTGCATTTGGCTTTTTCTTTTCCATGCCGATGTGCTGCACAAATTTCATGTGGAAACTTCATAGCTAAAACAATCGCCACAAAAACCTGGATTAATGATTAACTCTGAATCAAGAGTTATAAGCACTCATCAAGGTAATAGATGATACAACTTAGCCATTTCCTTTCTCTTTTCAGTTTTTCAAAAGGGGCAAGGGAGCATGAAGAATAAAGCCAGGCATCCTTATTTGGTTGAAATAATAGCCAGTATACCAGAACTTCAGACAAATCCTTCTTGCTTTCTTTCAGTGGCCTTAACCATTTTGATCTCATTTCATCATTGAATGGACCCCTTAACAGAGAGTGACCCCATATTTTAGGACTGAAAACATACACCTTGTTAGTGTGAGTTTATTTTTTTGTTGTTTGAAAAGTGGGCAAATGTAGTCAAAGCTCTCACAAAACATCACAAGAGGCTCTTTCTTCTTTCATGGCACATTGAACATGTAAAGTAATCATTGTTTACAATACAGAGGCAGATAGCAAAGACGTGTTTGTTGTCTCATGCTGTATCTAATTATGCATTAGATTTTGATTTCAGTTGCTTTGCCTTTCCATGTTATTTTAATTTTGAATGATGATCACCGAAGGGGAAAAAAAAAAAGGGGGGGGAAGAAAAGACAGGGATGTGTCAGCAAGGCAGCGGTCCCCCTGTGTGGAGCACGTGTAGGCTGGACCTGGAGCACTGCGCTTGGCACTGGGCACCTCATTACCGCAGGCAAATTGGAGGAGTTGGGGCCGGCTGCGAGCGCGGTGAAGGGGCTGCTAGGACCGGCTTGGGGAGAAAGATTAAAAGACTGAAATATGCATAGACTGGGCAAGTGACGAGGCAGCCCCCCTCCCGAGGCGGTGGCTCTGCGCAGCAGAGGGAAGGGAGTCCTTTCCAGCAAACCCGAGGGACTCCGCTACGGAGAAACGGGGCGATACGGAACAGAAGGGAGACCCAAATGCAATCTCAGGAGCTTCTGGTTTTGGCCGTGAAACAACAGCGAGCCCTGCAACAGCCTCCCCAAAGAAGGTGCTTCGCTGGGGATGTGTACGCGGGGCTGAGCGGAGAGCGATGGAGTTCCCAGTGGGAGCAATCCTGGCAACGCCCCGGGTGCACCAGTATGCCATTTGCACTCATGCCTTGTTTCTCTCTCCCTCCTTGTTAGCTATTTGCTTATTTACTTATAACGTTCACATAATTTGAGGCTTCCTAATACTATAATCCTAATGCCTTTTATCTGCTCTGAAGGGCCTTTACACCCAGCCAGGGAGCTCTCAGCCTCCCAGCCCCATCAATTCTGCTCTCGATGCCAAGGGAAAGATTGCAGCAGCCTGTGATAAACTCGGGGAAATTAAGGGTGGGGTGATGCGAGCAGTGCTAACTCACTTTCTGCCCTCCCATCTCCTCCGGAGGAAGATCTAGTTCAAGCAGGGAAGAAGTTTGAAAGAGGGTTCCCATGCCTGGCTCCAACACTGGCTTTTGTTTGACCCACAGACAAAACCGTGCCATGGGTTTCCCTGGAAGCGCAGCGCTCAAAGCCCTGCCAAGGACACTGCCAGGCACCGGCGGCACCGACCAGGAGGTGTTTAAGTGCAGCAGTCATGTGGGTAATCCTAGGATATGTACTGAGGCTGAAACTGGCTTCTGCTGGGCAGAAGAAAGGTAAAAATGGATCTTTTTGAGTAAAAAAAAATGCCTGAAAGGTCTCGGAATGTTACAGATTCTTTTAGCGGAAAAAAGTACTTCCAACTTTTTTCAACCCTCTCTAGTGAGCATATTAGATGAAGAAGATTAGCACAAGAAATCCCGCTCAATGCAAAACTTGTAAATATTGAACAAAACCTGACAATTAGCCAGAAATGAAACGGCAAAATATAACTACAGAGAAAAAAAGCAGTTAAAAATTAATTGAAATTACCCCCAAAATAAGGACATTCACTTATTATTCACCAAATATTTTGAGATAGTGGAAAGGAGAGATCAGACATCTGCATATAGACGTTGATAAACAGATAGAAAAATAAATGAGAGCTATGCGTGAGTGAGCCAGGGGCGCCTCTTCCAAAAACCTCAAAGGAAAGACTCGTATAGGTGTTAGCAGACGGCGGATCAGGCCCCAAGCCCCTTAAGTGGACAATCCAGAATATTATAAATCACTCTTGGGATCAAGTTGCATCCGTGTCATCTAATTACAGATAAAACTACAGTGTATTTAACATCTCGTTAATTTAAATACCTGGGGCCATATCACGCCATCAATTTTTAAGTAGATGTCCCCATTGGTATCAAAGACGAGTTCACACAATACGGCCTGCGTAGCTGAACCTTAAGGGACAAAGCAGACAAAGAGAGGGAGAGAGTGCCGCAACAAAATATTCCCCTTTCTTCCACTCCCCTTTTCAAGCTCCTTCCTTTCTCTGTTATTGGCTTGGTTGCCTGCACACGTTGTGTTGTCCCCGAGTGTGATGTCTATAGTCATCATTCTATAGGGATGATCCTGAACCATGTTCACACGGTGAGGATCCTCAAGTTCAATTTTAAGCTCCCTCACCAAAACAAGGTCTTCAGTAGCGGAAGGGTTATCACGTTTTTCTTTCAAGCTGTCAGAGGGTGTCAGAAAGATTACAGATTTTAACATTTGTTCTGTTTTGTTTGGTTTTGTTTCTGATCCTGACTAGAAAAATGAGAGAAAACGCAGATACTGACATTAGATATGTCAGAGAATATTTTACAGTTTTCTTGACAAACAGTAGGCTCTTTATGAAAAGATTTTTTAAATCAGGTTTCTAATATTTTTAAAATATCTTTTTTTTTTTTTCCCCAAAACAGTCTCCAGTGAAATGCAACGGAAAACACGTTGCTTTTGTTTTTTGAGAGTCAGAACATTTCAAACACTTGGGACTTTGATTTTTGCCACTTTTCTTCTGCTTTCTTTTCTTGCTGACTACCAAGTAGTACAGATTTATACTATCATTGTTATGATAACAGTTACAGTTTCCCCATCATCTTCCATTTTCCTTTGTATTTTTTTTTTTTTTTCAGTTGTGCACCTGGCAGAGAAAACTCTTTTTAAAAAGTTACAATAGTGGTAAGAGGAAGAAAACAGAATCACTAAATGGTTGTGGTTGGAAGGGACCTCTGGAGGTCATGTTGTCCAATGCCCAAAGTAAGTATGACAAAATGGGGCTTTTGGAAAGTTAACATTTTTCTTCCAAATCAAGCTTTAAGAAATTAGAACAGCTTCAACAGATTTCGGAAGGATTAAATTATTTTTGCATTTTCTATCCAGCTCCTGTTAGTACCATTGTGATAACGACACAACAGGTGCTCAAATCTCGTAAACTCAATATCTTTGACTTCAGTGGCCCTTTTCACACTTCTACCAGTGGAAGACCTGTTCTTACGTTATTTAGTGTAATAGCCTACTGCGTCTGAGCCTCTTTTTCAAAATTGCTTGAGATGTTTGCCCTTTCCTTTGCCCTTAAAAATGCTCATGAATACACATCAGATTGTGGCCATGAGTTTTCCTGCTGAGTTCAATGACTGTTCACAGACATAAAATTAAACCCAGGTTGAAGTACCTCGCTAATCAAACCTTAAAATCAATACAACCACATAGACTTGATTCAACTTCCACTTTAGCTGGAATCAGACACTGAAATGTGCTGTGTAAGGCTCAGACTGTTATAAAAGAAGGAATTTGGTCTTTGTCAAGAAATACAAAATACTTTTCGGTTATTTAGGTCTACACTTTAGAAGAACAAAATAAAGAAACCTCCGTTAGGTATACCATGTCCTCTTCTTGAAGGATCTCTTCCTAAGAGCTTGAGGAGGTTAAGACACCCTATGCTGAAACACCCTTTCTCTCCAAATGGGAATTTATTCCACGGCCTTCATTAAAGTTGAAGGATTTGGTTCTTATCACACAATAATACAGGTGTCACTAACAAAGTAGCCAATGGAGAAGATGGTGGCAGAAAGGCCACACTGCAAGAAGACGAGATTTCTTTTGACTCTCTAGACTTCTGCTTTCCAAGTAAAATTTCCACAGTAACTCAGATGCCATAGTATTTTTCTTTTTTGATATTAAGAATGTTTCACTATTATTATGACAAAACTCACTGCCTCTATCAGGTACTTAGCAGGAATAAGACTTCTCTGGCTATTTTGGGAGAGCTTCATGTTCGCAAGCTGCTGTGTTTCATTGATTTTGGAGTTATACTTTCTGCAAAGACCAAAATGATGAATGTGAGCCAAAGCCACTCTGAGGGCCAACCAGAACTGTTGGGCTGCAATGAGGTCTCAAGTGACTTTGTCACCCCATAATGAAGTGGTTTTGACTTTCTCAAATATTTCTGAAGCTGGTTTGGAAACTTTAATAATGAGAATATTTTTCTCTTTTATAACATCATCATTAATTTTGAACTAAAGAACAAAATGCCTTGGTCTAAAGGTTCAAAAGCAATTAGGGATTTGGGTGCTTTTAGTTTAGGGCATCAAGGCATTCAGCACGTTTTTCATAAGTGCTCAGCACCTGCAGAGATCACACCCCTTTCAGAAGTCACTAGGGATGCTTCCAAATATGTTAGCAAGGTGAAAAATAAATGAATAATGCCATTAAATTAGGCAGAGAAAATAGCCAAGGGAGAAGCCTCCTGAACCTAGACTGTCCTCCAGGACAAAACCACTTACATCCAAAGTTAAATTCTCGGTTAACAATTGCATACTGGTTTGGGTTCAGATTTTCATTTTGATCCTAAAAAATTCCTGTCCCCCTTTTTTCCTTTTCAGAATTCTCCAAGGTTGCTCGAACAGAGTCCCAAATATTTCGCAATGTGAAAGCCACAGTTTATAAAAAGCAACTGTGTGAACATGCACAAGAAAGAATCAGAAAGTTGCGTAAATCAGACCAAGTCTTTGGAAGCTGGTGGAGTCTTTCCATTGACTTCATCAGCTGCGGAGCAGGACCTAACGTAGGAGGTTTTTACTTTTATTGGACATTTAGGGCTTATTTTGGAACATGCCAGTAAGACATGGGATGGAATTAATTTGAATAGAAAGAAAACCAAGTACCACCAGAAACAGCTCCATATAGAAAGTGAAGTGTTTAAAGAAATGGGCTGAAGGGCAAGGCCAGGATTACTGTTTAGCAAGGGCAGAGACCACGAGAGGGGAAGAGGCTGCTGAGGTAAATACTTGGACAACAGGGGAAAGAACCTTAAGTGATGATACAGATGATGCAAGATCCACAAAGAAGAAAAAAAAGTGCAGAGAGAACATGAAGTGAAAAACTCAGGAAACGGAACAAAGGAAGAAAGGCAGAGATTCAAAGGTCACCTAGGAAAGTTTCTAAGTTGTCTGTATACAAATGCGAGAAGTGTAACAAAGGAACCAGGGGAAAGAGAGAGACCAAGAGGTAACTCAGATGGGATTCGATTGATCACTCCTTCCGTGAACTTTTCTAAGCATTTGCTGTATGGCACTTAAGCGCACAAATAGCTGCAGACACATAAAACAGCATCAAATGTTCTAAAATGACATACCTGTTTGCATCATCTGCTGGGTGTCCCTCTGCTGCGGCCTGCAGCGATACGGTGGTGGAAAAAGGATGTTTGAGTACCTGAAACTGGGAAGGTATGCAGGACCTTTTCATTGATGTACTGAGGAGCAACCTCTGCTCCAGTGACCTCCCTCTGGGACATCCAGTAACCTCCCTCTGGGACATCCAGCACCCCAGGTACCACAGCACTGTCAGTGGAAACACTCTTCTTCCTACCCCTTCTCCCCTAAAATAACCATTTGTGAAGTAGACACACTCCCGTACTCCCTGCTCTGTTATGAATGGAGAAAACAAAGCCCAGCCATTAGGAACTCTCCTTCCAAGTCTTCAGGACTCCCTCCCCAGATGTCATTAACTATGAAAATGAGGTAATTAGGCACAGCTGGGCTGGATACAGCTGTAAGGGGTTTCAGGGGGCCCTGTGGCTCCTGTATGCAAAGAGAGGCAGTTATTCCTTGGGACTGTAGGAAGTTTATAGCTCTTTGACAGGAATTATCTCTCAGCTCTACTTAAATGAGACAGCAGTAAGTGAAAAGCCTTGAAGGAAGGATAACAGTACCACATTTCACTGTCCCCTTTGCCAGCAGCAGTCATATAGCTTTCCTGGCCAGAAATAGGCTTGCAATCAAAGGGAAAGTTTGTGGCTTAATCTTCTTTTGTTGTAAATGTGAGAGCCCATGAAGATTAGAATAATTTCTACTCATCCATATGTCAATAGCTGTATTTGAATATGAGTGTCCTCTGTCTTCCCTGTTCTAAAGGGTAATATTTATTATAGGGGCACTTCTATATGGGGTACCTATGCATGTGGCACTGTGTCAGCTCTCTGTACTTAAGGAGAAGCTGCGTTTTGAGCTCATGGTAGTAGTTAAGCATGGCGTACCCCAAAGTAACAGGGCTTTCTTAGTTATACCATTCTTCACAGTTTCTCTGCTGTCAGGTTTTTGTTTGGTTTTTTGGGGTTTTTTTTTGTTTGTTTGTTTCTTTCTTTCTTTGCTGGAAGGGGTTCGTGCAAAGTCTTAGATAACTGTGTATTAATAATATAAATAACGCACAGAGACTCCACTGCAGGCTTAATTCCAATCACACCTTCAGAACTGTGGAGCTTCAGAGGGAAAAGATGGGTTGAACAAATAGGACAGGGAGCCTTGTAACATGGAAAGAGGATGCGCAGCCTGAGGAGCTGTTGCCAGTTCTCTGGCTGATCACAAGTGTTTTAAAGGCCAGGAGAAATGTTGAGTCACGCCAGTAACATTGTCCACAAATTTTCAACAGTTTAGATATAAACAAGTCTTATTCTTAGCTGCCCTGCTCGCAGTGAAGACAGGATTTCATAAGGGTGATTCTGGTAGGGATAAGCTTTAGGTCAGGATATGTCTCATCTCACAGAATACTTGTTATTGAAGGATTCACTCAGGAGCTGTACTTACCCTTTTTCTCCATTCTACCTAACTATGCTGTTTCTATGTGAAACATACTGTTATTACATTATGAATATGGTCCTCTCCTCTCCCAGTCCCTTTATGCGTCTTGGTTGAAGACACACCACGCTGAGTCGCTTGTTCTCAGCAGCACAGCCAAGTGCAGGAGTCTGGCGAAATACTGCCAAAGGGCTCCTCCAGTAAGGGAGTGTGACGATTCAGAGGTGGTACATTCCCTCTGCTTCAATACTGTGTGACTGTCTGCTTATGGGTGGAAGAATTTGTGCTGGAGGCAACCTTTGATTGACACACAAACCCAAAATCTTATTGTTTCACCTGGGAGTTTCATCAGTGCTTCCCGTTGGCTTCTGTTTCGTTACCTTTCCCATTAATGGGAGCAGATGTGGGTTAACATACAGGACTTTGAAACCATTACTATTTAAATATTTACAGTGTTTGTGCCACTTTCTGCAAAATTGAAGATGCAATAACCAAAGTCCTACTTAGGTTATTACATTTTGCTGAAGTAAATTCCTCCCGTGCTTTCAATAATATGGTGAATTATTCACTTCCTAGAAAGCGGTAGACTATTAAGGCATTGCTATCTTTCATCCTAAAACGATGTAATTCAGGCAGAAAATAGATACCCATTACTAAAACAATGGAGATGTGAGGCCTTACGTGGCTCTGAGTTTCTTGCTAGGAGTTACTGTTGTACCACAAAGAATAAGGCGGCAATGGGGAATTGCTGCTGTAACTGCTGGAGCACCACACCAGCTTTGCTTCCTGACATGGCACCACCAGACTGCAGGATGGCGGGGAAAGGATGCTCTCTCATGCTGCTGTTCAGTCCGTGCTGTCACTAGACATGTTCACCCAACTACGGGACGACCTCGGGGCTGCCTGTGATGTGTGATGGAAAACAATAGCAAAAGTGCTCAGCTTTCCGTTGCGTACCACAGATATCAACCTCCCCAGCACAGCCGGTTCTGCTGGAAATTCAGCCTGCGTTTTTGCATCTGGATAAAAGACCTTCAACCTCGGTACCTAATTCTCAAGATGCCAAAATGAAATCCCTAGTTCCTGAAGCACTGTTGATTTGAATCCCAGATTCCTTCACCCTTTCTAGAAAGCAACAAACTTCCTGCTGAAGGAAATCTTTCTGCTTTTACCAAGATTCTCTGGCTTTTTTAAATCTAAGAAACAGAAGCACGTAACTTAAAGGAATCGGTCCGCATCTGATAACTGCACCTCCTTTTCTCAGCTGGAGCTAAAATACTTACAGTAAAGTTTTCCTCTTTTGTTTCCTCAAGAGATGGTGCACACATGCCCGAACATAGTGATTGTCAATAATTTTGGAGCAAAATTTCCTGCTGACCTACAGCCTGCTCATTCTGAGTATGATAGTCACCTCTAATTTGAAAAAGACTCCTCTGCAGCTAATGCCTTTGATCCCGACTAACTGTAGTTCATGGAAAGTAATTGGGGTCCAAGCAACTGGCTATTTTTGTTCTACTTTGTTTTGGTCTTGAACCTTGCAGGGCCTTTTTTTTTTTTTTTTTTTTTAATGGACTGTATTTTTAACATTTCCCAGAGCATCTGGAACTCGGGATAGATTTTTTTAAATGTATGTTGAATTCTGAATATGCAAATATAGAATCAGATTCCTTATTCACTCTTCAATACTGTGTTTTTTAAATCAGAGGAAGTGAGAGTCGGTGCTGACATGGATACACATTTGTGAGCTCTCTCCAGCAACATAATTAAGAGTTCTTGGTAAATGTGTTGCACACAGTAGTTCAATTTTCAAAAAAAAATACATTTAAAAGGCATTGTATTCTTTCTGTACAACACCTTTTTGAGAGCAACAATGACTGTATTTGGGGATAGAGGTTTGGCAGTAGTCCACATTGATCTGTGGAATATCATCCCTTGATTTTTTTTTTCTAACAGGTCCTGGAAGCAAGAAAGTAAAATCTTTTAAACGGGTTAAATACAAGAGAAGCAAGACTCACCCAGCAACCCACCCCAAGGAAAAAAACACATCAGAATAACTAAGATGAGGCGATTCTGACCCCTTGATGTTAGAGTATTAACTATAGACAGACTCAGCGAGCACGTACGGCATTTGAAACACGACACAAAGGCTGTTCAAATTCATGATGATTCAGACACACATCAGTGAACTCTGATCATATTCACCCAGTGCAGAAACCCACCAGCCATAAGCTGACAAGGACCCTAATGTGTCACGTGCCTCGCCTGCAAGAAGCTGTATCACCAGGCAAGGGAGTTGCTAACACTTTAATGATGAGTCTGGCGAAACGCATTTTATGCTCGAGAGAAGGATGGGAGCTGGAAGGTTCCAGTTGATTCAGGTGTTCTTCAAAAACACTTTGCGAGACTTTTCTTTCCAGAAAAGGAATGAGAAAGCAAAGGCATTGGATCCGCCCCTTTAAAAAGAGGTAGACTAGGGGAGGGAGCAAGGGGAGGGAGAGGGGGCGGTCGAGGCAGAGCTAGGGGAAGTTGGCTTTGGAGCAGAAGCTATAAACTGAAGAAATGGAGCATTATATTTCATTGTGGGGAAAGAGGAGGAATCATCATCTGGATGGCCTGGGAAGAGGTTTCATGCCTCCAAGTATTGAGTTTCTACTTGGCAGCTGGTGAACTGCGACTGCTAGTGGAGCAGTGCACCTGGTAGGGGAAATCCCATGGCCTTCTGCACGCCCATCGCTGGAGATAGTGCTCCTCTGTGCACTACCCACAGGAAAATGCACCAATCTCTTGTACCTCAAACCAGTTGTGAACATTCAACTCTCCTTGTTCCAAGGCTGTCTTAACTGAATTGGAATGAATTTTGCTTCTATCCTTCTTGGTGTGTGTATGGCAGGGAGAGCTTTGGAGAGATCCCAGGAAACAGCTTTGTATTCTTAATGTTGCAGCTCCTTTGGCCTGCTGATAATTTCCATTCACATTTATCAATCCAACAAGAGTTTCTTGGTGGCGATGACAGCACTTCCCAGAGACGTGGCTTAGCCTGGGGGTGCTCCATGGCTACCTGAGAAAACGGGCAGTGTGCCTGTGTGCCCCCACCGTGGACTGGCATGGCTCCTTTCACCCCACGCCAGCGCAGGAATATTTCTCAGCTTATCACCTTTATTTGTATAAAGTCCTCTCATAATGCTGAAACTTGCTCTTTTCATACATGTATAAGAGTTTGATAGGGTATGAGATTTCAGTGAAAGTTCATTTGCTTTTGGTTTTTTTTTTTTTTTTTGCTATTGTGTTGGGTTTTTTTTTTCCCCAAAATCCCTTTGTCATCATTTTCACATTCTGTTTCCATTCAAACAAAGAGCAGCTTTACATGGGGAAAGAAAAGGTCAGAGGTTACTTAGAGCATGCCAAAGAAAATAAGAGGGTAGCACATATACAAATGTTTTCATCATTCTGGCCTGATTTTGCAATCTGGGACTATGCTCAGCTTTCACTAACATCACATCTTAGGGCATGCATCCCACTTGCAATTGCTTTCAATAGAAGGCAAGGGCAGCTAGTTCCTTGAGATACTCAATCCTTTACAGATGCTTTATAGCACCACAGTAACCACAGAAAGCCCACATCCAAGCTCCACGCTATATTCTCTCACAGATCAGAGCCGATTTGTTACCGACTTCAACAGGAACTGTACAAACCGTCCGAGGGAGTATTTAATTCTTCATAACATAACAGCGTGTTGCCGTGAAACCCCTGACTGGGGCAGAACCCCACTCCCACACACCGAAACAGAGATCTGCTGTTGCATACTTCACCCCTGATTAACTGGTGGAGTTTCCCAGATGTTCAGCACCGTGTACCAGTATAAATCGTGCCACTGCTGCTAAACTTAAGAACTCTACTTTCAAGGACCAATGATTTTCACAAGCAATAAAGCTGAATGTATTTAAGCAACATCTACATACAAGGTCAAATATGTTCAATATCCCCTTTGGCAGTGACTGCACAGCGTATGTCTGTGTTTAGGGACTGAAAAAGACCTTTGGAAAGATTTGGAGAAGTTCCTTTATTTTAGGAAAAAGGCAAAAATATGTTCTCCACAAAACTGATATTTTGAGCCCTCTTATCTCTGCAGGCTGAGGTTTTATTTTCCTTCATTTTGCAAAGTGCGACTGCCTATAGAGGTGCAGGATCACTGCAGGATGCTGGGAAATGCTTGCTCTTTCCCTCCAACCTGGGGATATTCCCAGTTCATGAGCTGACCCAGCAAGATCCTGTTTAGGAAGTTGCCAAATTAGTGCACCTAAACCCCATGGCTCTGTACGCTCATTTAAAATGCTTTTTGCTAGATACAGCAGTATTAAATACAAGATCCAGAACAAAGAACCCTTACCTATGTCCTCAGAAATTACATTTTTGAAAGCTGTGCATGGTCCTAGATCCGTATTAAATTCCTCCTAAGGTTTACCATCCAGTCCTCATGAAATCCAACCTTAAAAAGTTCATACGTCCTGTGAGAGGGTCCCATACATAATCACTCATGGCGAATTACTCACCGTGCAAATGTATGCAAATGCATTCCCACCAGTTAATCCAGTGCCACAGATACAGCTGAAAGTGTACCTTGCTGAACAAGGAATAGAAAGGAGTGGTGGCTGTCTTGCTTAGATTAACTGTACATGCCAGGCACAGTTTGGGTTTTGGATTAATATCATTCTGCGAGAAAAAAAAAATGAGTGGGTCGTGGAGCATCCGTGATCCCTCCTTTATTTATTTATTTTCCAAGGTCCCATAGTTTCTGCTTCTTTCATTTGCTGGTATTTTTAGTGTGCTCAGGAATTATTTGGTAAGATATTCAAGATTTCTAGTGGGATTTCTTGATAATGGACAGATTCTTTCTCTTCATAATGATAGCTGAGCTTCTTGAGAGCAAAGAGACACTTTGTTCTTTGTTCTCAAGGAGACAAACTGTTATTTCTTTCCCTGAAGAAGCTTCTAATATGATGGGTGAAATATCAGGAATAATTAGACCAAATGGTGATGTAAATCCCACTAGAAATAATGCATCCGTTATTTCATTTTATGCCTATCGCTCTAGTTTCTGCCTGATTTAAGTCCATGTGAAGAAAGCTGTGGGTATTCCCTTTATAAGAACTACAATAAATTTCTTCATTGAATATTTACTAGTCCTGAGTTGCTCCTTTTTTGTTGGACCATCATTACACAATTAAAAAATAAGAAGGTAATTTAGCCGTTTCGAGGGCTGGTATTGCTTAATTTCAGGGGAGGGGGGCTGACAGTTGAAAGGTTAATGTATTTCACTGATTGGGCCCCTGGGGTTCATTTTGCGGAAAAAAAAAAAAAAAAAGGCTCTTTCAGTTTTTATTAAGAAACCCACGTAATGAAAAGGGGAAAAGCATCACGTACTTGGCGCACAGGAGGCAGCGGCTGCAGGAGCCCGGGTATCTCTCCCTGGCTCAGCACGCAGCCGCCCCCTTGGCCTCGCTCCCCTGGATCCGGGGCAGTGAGGATGCGGTCCGGGGCTGGCGTGGGCTTTGCCGCATCCCGACCCATCAGCACAGGGTCCCTGCAGAGGGACAAGTCCTGCCGGGTGTGACACGGGGACTGCGTGGCGTCCTTGCCATAGCTCTGGGGGTGAGAAGAGGAGCGAGGGGTCCTGGACGCTGCATGAGTTATGAAAGTCCCCAGAAGCAAAGTTGCTTGTAGGTGCCCCCCTTGTAGGGCTGGGTGCCGTGGGCACCCTGTAGGGACCCAGCGGGGACCGGCAACACAAATCCCAGCTGTTCTGGCCCCAGCAGGCAGCACCCCGGCTCCACAACCCCGCCAGGGTGCAATGTCAAGTGTCGGTTGACCCACGCCACGTTGACGACCAGGAGGAACCCCTTCTTCCCACCCACGGCTCGAAGGCTTGGCTGGCCTCAGGCCTCAGAGCGGCAACTTAAAATGAGTAAAGCACTTCGGGAAACAAGAAATTAAACCGCAAGAAAACATGGTCAGCATTTTTCCTAAAGTTCTACTATTGAACCGCTACCCCAGACCCTTTCCCAGAGATATTCCTCCTGCGTGCTCCTGCTCGCTGTCTGCTCCCGACTACAATCTTGAGCGACAATCGACAAGAGAAGGGCTGTTTTTCTAAGGTTTAAGCAAACGCTGGGAAATACCCTCTTCACGCGATTAAATGCATTCATCTTAACACAGTCTTACGATTCAGACACCGGCTGAAAAGCTATCAGCTCCACAGCATTTTAAGAGATAGCAATGCTTTGTACCAGCTTGGCATACGCGTGCTAACTATTAGCAGGGAGAAGAGATACTGGTCATATAAATTACTCGGTGTTGGTTATTTCTCACCGCATTTAGCAAGCAAAGTTTCTTGAGCTGAAATCTTCTTAGTGACAGTGCAGTAAGTCTTTCCCGTTAGCTAAGTTAGCATGCAAGTGACACTGCTTGACATAATTTAACTTGCTGGATTTTAATCCATTATTAAAAGAATTTTGTAAAACTTCCACAGTGCTGATGTCTCTGGCTGATATTTTTATTATTATGAAATCCCTGAAACTCAACATTTATAGGCACAATGAGGTAGTAAAAAAATACAAAATAGAAATAAAATCATTTGCTTGGGCTGGAAAATTCTGAGCATTGGAGAAAAGGTTAACAAAATAAACCAAAAATGTCTCAGTCTTCAAGCATCAAGAAGAATTGTAAGAATGTCCCTTCATTGTCTTTTTTTGTACCCCCTATAAAAATTGTTTCCCTCTCAGCCCTTAATGAGATGTTTTTCAGCAGTGTTTGTCTATCCCAAACTACCATGTGAGATGAGCGTTGGAAGTACTGTGGTTTTAGTTTGGGGAGTTGTGCCGGGGATGGAGCCTGCGTGCGCGCTGCGGAGCAAGGCAGGGTCGGGAGCGCTGCCTTTGCTGCCAGGGACCCTCTCTCTGCTGGCGTTTGCTCTGCTTATCAATATGCTTTATAGATTGAAATGACTCAAGAAAAGGGAGGAAGGAAAAGTTCTGCCTCTCAGCGCAGTGAAGAATTTGTATTCGCTTATTTTCACAAAATTAAACTGCTCAGAAATGAATGAGAAAAACGATATTTTATTAAAGACACAGCAAAAACCCCAATGAGTTAAACATAATACTAACCCAGAAAATAGAAAAATGGGCATATCTACATATCTGGTTGAAAATCAGCTTCAAAATTCATGCAGTTATTTCGGAGTAAAATACCTTCCTGCCTCCTTGTTTGGCTGTATAAGATCCATGGAAATAAAATGCCTTTGTTTTTCTTAACCTGAGCTTCAGAAAAGGATTGCAGCTACAAGGAGAAATTCCGTATCCTGCTTATCTCTCTTCCCTTAGATGTGATGGGCCGCTAAAAATAAATATGTAAAATTCAACATAACCATAATCCTGAAAAAATTGGTTGTAACTAACAGATAATGATGACTTGGTTAATTAATGGAATAAACAGAGGAGGACCATGATAAAGCTGTGGTAAATTTTGGTAACGAGCCACATTCCAGGAAACCAGATGTATATGCATCATGTAATACAAGTGAGTGTTTTTTATAGTTGTTGGTGTTAATTTTAGAAACTGTTAAACACACTGAATTGGATGACTGAAGAAATGCTCGTTCCCAGTGGTTAGCAGTCGTCCCCAGCTCTCATCTCCATATCCAGTGATCAGAACATAGGACGAAACTCGCTTTTAAAATCAAACCGAAGATATTCCGCCTTCTCCTGCGGCTCTCCGCTCACAGTCTCGGTGCAGCAGTATTCTTGCACAGCTGCAGGAAAGCTCGTTTTTTCAAGATATCATAAACCCATTTTTCTTAAACAGAAATAGTTTGGTTTCTTTTTGGTTACAAAAAAAAAAAAAAAAAGAAAGAAAGACACCAGCTTCAAGGTTTTGAAATGAATGTACAGGAAAAATATCGCTTTTGTTTGTATTTTTAAATACAGTCTGAAGAAACAGTTACTTCAGCTTTAAATATCGGTTGCCAAATGGTAATTATATTGTTTAATTTTAAATCATATGATAGAGTTATACCATCTAACACTGCAAACATTGCACGCAAACACTTTTTGTTATCATGAGAGAATGATATTTTAAAATGCACAAAAGCATCTTCAAAGGCAAACTAAAAATCTATTTTTAGTATGAATGTGAACTTTTCCTATCTCCTTTTCTGAAAGTTACGGAGCTCTGGATTGCACTGCCAACTCGTCGTGGCGAATAACCCCTACGTTTAGCCTTATGTTGTAAAATGCATTTATATAAACATTTCACTCTATTGACACAAAGCTACAATTTTTCTTATGGGTATTATACTTAAATCAGCTATCACTTCTCTTCTAGGGAACTTCTGGTAGCAGAGGAGCTTCACAATCTTCCTGTAAACCTGCAAAACCAGCAATTAGGTAAGACAGCAACATTACCTCGCAGTGGTAAACATTAGCTTAAAATAAAATGAAAATCCCCAATAATCTAAAAGGCTGGCACGTTAATAGTGCTTGAAATAGTTTATAATCTGAAACGTAGCTATGTATTACTCTGCCCTTCCCTCCCGGTTACGGAGCTGTTGTTTACAGAGTGCCAAGGGCATTTCTGTCTCATTATCAAATACATAAACAGAAGAATATGCATTTAGTGAGGGATCTATTTTATTGTCAGTCTTCCCTCCCCCCACCGCACCGCACACACTCATGATATTTCTTGATGTTTTCTCCTCCCTTCTGCAGCCTCTATATTTCCAAGAAACTGTGTAAAAAAGCCTAAAACAAATAACATCCCCAGCCAAGAGGGTGCAATTTCTAAAGCAAAAGCAATTTACTTTAAGGGTTTTTTAAGATCCTTCTCTTCCCCCCCCCCCCCTCCCTTCCATGAAGCATTTTTGTGTAAGCTTATAATTTACTTTAAAAGCTGTGTTTAATACTTTCCCTTTTTATTTTTAAATGTTTCGGAGGGCACCTTATTGCTAAGCCGTGCCGTGTATTTTTTAGGAACTGGGATTCAGCTCCCGGTGGAGTCGGTGCTGAGGCTCCCGCGGCAGGTCGGGGAAGCTGTGAGCGTTTACTCCAGCATTTGCCCCAGTGAACGCAGCGGTCCCGATTCAGAATGCGTTCCCTTTTCTCAGGTCAAACTACCACGGATGCTGTAAATGAAATCCCAGTGTCTCCGGTGGGAGCCTTGCCAGAGGACGGAGTGTAGAACTCGGTGCGTAACGCCCAGCTGGACTCAGGGCCCCCACCAAGTCAATGGGCACCTCTCAGTGCTCGGGGGACGCTGAGTCTGACCCCAACTCCTCTGTCCCTGAAACACTCAGCCTGATAAATACCTCAGGCTCAGGAAAAAAAAAAATATGTTGAAGAATAGTATTTCTCTGAGGAAAGACTAATGGGGTCGGGCCCTAAATTATTATCCTCGTGATATCTCATAGATCAAATAATGGAAAATGTGGGAAAATAATTATAATATATATATTTAAGTTTAGAAAGTTAACGTCCCCCAGGTTTTTTTTTGTAAAGGAGATTTTATGAATATTGAATGCTGTAAACCAAACACAAAGCACAAGCCGGATTCTATCTGTTCTCTTTTGGTGAAGGATAAGAATTTTTTTGAACACTGGAATTATTTTAATTTTAGGAAGTTAAAAACTAATGAAAAATTGTTTTCTTTCTAGTGGGTTGTGTATTTAATTGGCTCACAGTAGGAAGCAAACGGAGTAAAAAATGTTTTTCTTCATTACCCTGAACATGTACTGTCCCTTATTTGTGAAAGAAAAGATAAGGATGCTGTAACATAGTATTTGGGGGAAAATATAGAATAGCCTTTGTAAATAAAGACAAATCTGGAAGGAATATATCAATATGAAAGTAGCCTATAGAAAATTTTTACTCCTATTTTTAAAATAATTTTTTAGGGTAGTTGTTCAGAAAAAAAAATATTGCACGTGTAGAGTTATGTGAACAAATATGACAATACGCTGGAATTCTTACATTTTCAGCTCGCGTCAACAAAAGGTTCCTTGTTTGTTTAGGTTTTGTACGCGTGCATAAAACAGCCTGCATCTATATTTGTATTTCTCTCTGTTGCTTTCTTAAATGATTTGCCTTCTTTTCCCTTAATTTCAGCTTGATCTGCGCGTTTAAAAAATAAAGAAAGTCTTTTTTTTTTTTTTTTTTTAATACAGTTAAACTTGTTAGCCTAGACCTCAGGAATTATAAACAAATGATAAGTGCGGTACTTTATCTAGATAGACACGCTCGGCTCTCCACAAGTGCTGGCGGCGGGCGGCGGCTGCTACATTATACTGCACTGCCACCTTCCGTCGCCCGGGCCCGGCCCGGGGCTCCGCGCCCGCCGCCCCGCTCGGGATGCGCTACCCCCGGACCCCCGGACCCACTCGGGGTGCCCTTCCCCGGACCCCCGGACCCGCTCGGGGTGCGCTCCCCCCTGGCCCCGCTCCGGCTGCGCTCCCCCCGGCCCCGCTCGGGATGCGCTGCCCCCGGACCCCCTCGGGGTGCTCTCCCCGCGGCTCCCCGGGTGATGGACCTCGGCTGCGGTCCGTAAGGCAAAGCTCAGCCTAATTGCTAAGGGGGAATGGAGAGCGGTGAGGCTGGAAGGGAAGAGGCTGCCTGCGAGCCCCGAGTGCGGGAAGGCGGCGTGGGGGACGCTCCGAGCTGCCCCCAGTGCCCCGCGCTGGTGTGAGGGACAAGCCAGCAGCGTCGGGAGATGGATTCGGAGATCTTCACGAGCTTTCATTTCTATAATTCCGTTTATGTACCGACAGACCCTTTATAAATCATTCGTTGCCGGAATCTCTGCATTAGCTGTATCGTGGCTTGGGTTTTTTTCTTAAAGTAATTCTTATTTGCAGGGTTTTAAAAATATTTAAAATATTTTAAAATATTTGGCCTGAAGCTATTTATTCCCCTTAGACAGTGATATGGAAAGTCTGATTTATATTCTAAAAGAATTAACATATTTTGGATTGTTCCCTTTCACTAAACCTAAACCCCAGACTGAAGGAGAAGCATCTGGCACAATGGAAATTGTCACAACACAGGCTGCAACTTCGACTGGTGAGTGAAGGCTTCCCTTCGACGAGCAGATCACAGAGAGGAGACTGTTTAAAAGGACGCTGTGGCTACGCGGCAGCGGCACAGCCATGCTGTTGCAGGCAACGAGGAGCCTCAATCTGCAGGAGCCAAAGGCAAAGAGAAACACACTCCCCTGGTGCCAAACCCATTATGTGTGAGGCCAGAGCAACCTTTGCTTATTAATTTTGGAGAGGAAATCCCTTAAACATGCTCCCCCCTCCAAACCCACGGGGGGTGATGCTTGTGGGGGCTCCCCAGGTGATGGCCCATCATGGGCAGGATGCTCTGCGAGCGCGGAGGTGCTCAGCGAGGAGGGGTGCTGGACCAGGAGGTGGCTCCCAGCTGATCCCACCGACGGCCTCGCTCCGGGTGCTCGGCAAAAGCGCAATCCCCCTTGCCATAGCCTTTGCTATTTACTTATTGACTCCTCTTGCCAGCGGCTCTTTGCTTTCAGGAGGCAGAGCGGAAGGAGAGGGAGAGGAGGGCTGGGGAGGAACGGGAACTCTTCTGCACAGGAGGTGGACCGTGTTTCTTTCATCTTTACCAAAGGGGAAGGAAAAAGCCTCAGGAGGGTATTCCCAGGGAGGAAGTAATTCCCTTTTCTTCCACCCAGCAGGAGAGCGCTTCCTGCCTTCAGCTCTCTGCGCGCCGGCTCCCCAGGCCAGCGGGGTTACGCGCTGCCTTCTCCGGCCACAACAACACACAGCGCCCACACGCTGGGTGGGTTTAAAGGTCCTCAGGGCCCCTTTGGGGCTGTGACGAGGCTCATCGCTTGCTGCAGGCTCTCGTAGGATGGGGCGGGGGATGAGCACACGTGCTCCCCAGCATGGGTGAGCCCATCTCCTTGGGGTGCTGGGACCCTGCCCAGCGCCGTCATCCTCATTTTCTGAGCAGGAGAAGCCTGGCAAAAAGCCCTCGTTCCTCATGATGGGACATTCCAGTATTGGGGACCTGGAGGACAGAGGGGATAAACTGGGGGTAACCTGACCCCCTCTCTCGTAGCACGGAGCCTCTGCCCGCAGCGGTAGCAGCAACGCCGGCGTCAAACGGGGCTGCGAGTTCACCTCCCACATGGAGGCATTGCTCTGCTGCTTAGAGAAACATTATTATTAAGTACTAATTTCAGATGAAAGAACTCATGCCTGGGCAGGCGTTTCTCCCAGCACCAGAAAAACCTTTAAAAAAGAAAAAAAAAGAAAAAAAATAGAGAGAGAGATGGCTCCCTTGCCTGTTAGATGTCTACAACCCTTGCCTTGGCTACTACTGTTGGGAACCCAGGAATTTTTTAACACCCAATTAAATTAGTGTAATTGGGATAGAGCTGCAATTTCTTTGCCTCCAGCTGTGAGTCATAATCTGTTTAGCACCTGAGTGTTATTTCACTTTATTTTTAGTACCTAGCCCATAGCTGGGAAGGGCAGAAAGCAAACCCACCCGTCAGTCAGGATTTTGGGAAGGTGTAGATTACTTATCATTAATTTAAATGTGGCATTTAAATGACCGTTCACAGGTGGTTTTAATGCTGTTATTAACTTCGTTTTTTGGACCTTGTAAGGGATACATTTGAAAAAAGAAATGCCAACGACTTCGAACTACAGGCCATGCCAATAATACACTGCCACTACTACGTCAAGGGGAAAACTGTAAAACAGGAGAAGAGTTTCTAATGATGGGGGGAAAAAAGGACTTTATCATAAAAAAGAATAATAACAAAAAAGAAGTAAAAAATGATCAAAACCTAGTCCTGTTTGGGCTACTGGTTCAGCCTGAAGTACATTTCGAAATGATGAATCAGCTGGAGAGAAAAACACATTCCAGATGTTTTCTGTGTTTGTCTCCGGTGTTTACTGCATCATGCTTTATCCAGAGGGGTTATTCCATGGAAACAAATGATATACCAAGTGTGATCAGCGAGGAAAAAATATTGATTGTGGCAAGTTTAAAAGAGAAACTAGCACTGGGCAAATAGCTCAGGGTAAAACACAAACCAGCCTGAAACTTTGTCCGCGGTTCAGATCCTTGGTTATGACTCAAACCGGCCTATCCACCAGCCTTAGAAAAATCCCTCTGAATAGTGGTTGATGAAAACGGTGGACAAAAATAATTGTGATGGATTGGGAAACCAAGACCACAACAGTCCTGCAGTGCTGGATTTCAGCGGTGCTGTACTGGGAGGAGGAGAGGGAATCCCCCCAGCCAAGCTGGGGCAGCCGAACGCCGGGGCGAACCTGCTGCGTCCTGTTGCATGGTGGCGGACGTGGGTCTCGGCTTCGCTGGGGTCAACGTGTTTGGAGACCAGTGCTGTGGAGCAGTGGGCGTAGGGCCAAGAGGAACCGATGCTGGGCTTGCCATTCATGGGAGAGGAGGGCTCTCCTGGCACAGCCAAACTGGCATCGCACAAGAGAGCTTGGTGCCAGATCCTCTGATTCATCCCCACCCTAAAGAGGTTTCACCTGAAATGGTAGAAGATTTACAGACATCAGAGATGGAGTAAATGGCTATGGTAATCAAATACTGCTGACTAGTGGGACAGGTCCTAGTAGTGCCCCCACAAGTGAACTGGGAATGACAGCAGGTCCGTGCCCCTCCTGATGGTCTGTCTTAAACAAATAACAAAATTCAGGTGACTTATCTAAAGGGGTGTTTATTTTGCAAAGCAAGACTGAAAGCCTTAAAAAAAGAACCCCACCTCATCTTATCCATCTATCTGCACTCTCCAGATCAAGGTTTCCTTTAAAAACAAAATAGCCAAAAGCTAATTGCACGTAAGTTTAGACTTAAGATATTTTTATGACGCTTAACAGGTGGGGAACAAAAACCCTGTCACTAAATTGATGTCTCTAAAATATCTGCCAAAACAGCTCTTTAAAAAGATATTTGCACCTTTATTTAGTTCCTTCTTGTGAGGAATGTTTACTGCAGTCCGTAGATGTGGTTATGTCATGTTTCCACTGTGTTTTCATTCAGTGCTGCTCTGTATTTGTGGTTTTCTCATTTGTGACAGTCTAGTAACTGGAGCCATTTGTACCTGAGCAAATAATATCAAATCTGAATACTTTATAAATATTTACAGTATTTGGTGTGTCTCCCACTCACATCAAATGCAAAGTATAAAAAGAAAAAACAAACAGAAACAAACAGAACCTGTGTTACGTTATAATAAATATTTACTGTATGTACTATTGACTAAAGAGTCCCATACAGCTATTTAGGAGGCATTGTTTCTGTCAGGCTGTTCTATATTAAAACACTCTAAATGAAGCTGTTTGAGAATAAAAATGTGCATGTTAGGGAGTGATTGATGCCTATGACTTATTTAAATTTTTTGGCAAGGGAAAGTGGTTTTTGTTGGTGGTTTTTTGTTTGGTTTTTTTTTTTCTTCCCTGCACATGTGGGTAGTGAATCAGGCAGGAGCCTGGGACTTTCTGGCACAGCTGCAGAATTCATTGGAGCGAGGTCCCGGCGCAAGACTTGGGGGGAACGTGACCCTTCGGGCCCACCGGTTTGAAGCAGAGATCCCGATTGCAAACAGTCGGCACTGACGGCAGGGCAGGCGGCAGCAGAGCAGCAGCCGCGTTCCCTGTGTAACAAAATCAACCTTAAAGCAGGGAGGAAAAGACTGTCAGGTTCACAGGGCCAGAGGAGTGTTGCAGAGGAGGGAGAAGGAAGCCCTTCAAAGCATTTGTTTTCTCTGGTTTCGAGGAACAGCTTTACCAAGCCCTGGACACGGGCATCCTTAACAAACAAGCGGAGACTTTTCAACGTGTCCTCAGATCCCGCTCAGGGAGGGAGCCCAGAGTTGCACCTGCAGGCTTGGTGTCAGGAGGGACCTCGAAAGCTTTTTGAATCACTTAATGGAAGGCCTCCCACCCCCTTTCTCTTTACTCCTCTTGCCACTGCAGTCCATTTTCTCCTCTTGTTTCTCACCTGCACAAGAGCTTTTATCTTTTCTCCCAACCTCATATCATTTTCCTAAGTTACCTGTCCCCAGGTGCCTCCAAGCCTTTGACATATTTATTCTTCCAAGACTGCTGTATTCCCTTTTTACCCAGACCGGTGCATCGCAGGCCACTTTAAGCCTGGGATGGAGTTTAGGAGATCTGGGTTCAATTCCAACTCCTTTGTGCCCTGGCCACCAGCGTGGCTTCCTTTTCCTGTGTCCATTCCTTGTCTGTCACATACAAATTGGCTCGTACTCTTCGCCACCCATCTGCAAAGGCTTACTGGCTTGCTTAAGTAAGTTTATTGAATTTATGCCCATAAACAAAGTTTGATAAGTCGCTGTAATTTTCAACCCCTATTTTGCCCCAGTTCAGCGCCGAGGCCAGTGTTTTCTCACTGGTAGGGGCCTGATCCCGTAAAGAAGCTCAAAGCAGACATGGTGCTCTGCAGCGTTTGAGCCTCTCCTGAGATGACACGAATCAGCAGCATTCAGCGAGGTTTTTCCCACTGCCCCGTCCCAGTCAGATCCCTGCAATGCAGCCCTGAGGGCCCCGGGCCTTTGGGCTGGATGGGTCCTTGGGTGGTGGGCCACGCCATGGGGCACACCGGCATTGCGCAGGTACATACCTAAATTGAGGAGCTCACTGCTGCAGGGTGTGGGGAGGGGAGATGGATCAGAAAAGGGCGTTAGGTGAAGGCATGGAGGGAAGGATCAAGGGGTTCTAGCAGACACAGTACTCCAGGTGGACATGCCCCAACCCGTGAGTGCTGGAAAAGCCTAAAGGGAAAGGAGAAATCACAGGAGAAATCCTGCCCCATTTCTTGCATGCTTTCCCAGAGCATAAGACTGCCAGAGGCAGGGCTAGAGCTTCAGTCTGGTTGTTCTTATACAAATGATCCTAAAAGTTCTGCTCTTTGTTTGGGCTGTGTTGCACATAACTGTAGATGCATCTAAACAAGTTGCTCAAGCAGGATTTTCCAGTACTATTCCTTTGCCCACCTCCTCAGCCTCTTCAAGTTGCATGAAATCACAATTGGTGCAGCGTGGGCAGTTACCAGGTACCCTCTGCGGCATTGCACCGAAATCCGTCTTTGAGTGAAAGAACAGTGCTTTAGAAAAAGAAATAGATTTGGTCTGAGTAAAACCTTGTAAAAACATCGAGATTTGGCCGGGCCTATTTGTAAAATACACGGCAGATCCCCTGCCTGAGAACAACTTAAATCATCAATATGGAAGTTAAAAAGCTCATTTCAATTGGAAATTCCAGCTAAATTGTTCCCAGTTAGCACCAGAAAGGAATGCTTTAGACTAAGACAAAACAGATGCAGTCTGTTAGGTTCCCATTGTACAGCAGACTTCCCTTGCAGGGAGGTAGGTAGCTTTGCACAAAAGCCCCCCTCGACTTGTAAACAGAGATAGAGCCGGCTGCCTCTACACCAGCACTTTTGTTTCTTCCTGGGACTCTTCCAAGGCAGACAGGGCAGGGAAGGAATAAAACCAAGCCTCCCAAGCACCACCGTCCAGGAGCAGATGAACCCAGCACGCTTCAGACGCTGGAAAACACTCTCCCTCTAACAACTGGCTTGTTCCTTCGCCAGGCGCGGGCTTCAGTGGCCATTTCAAGCAATATGCCGCGAACCACCACCCGGCTGCAAAATCAGAGGCAGCTCTCGGTTACGCCGGGGCCCTCCCTGTAGCGCTCTGGCAGCAGAAGGCAGCCCCCGAGCATGCCTCCCCTGCAACCTCCCCGCTCACCGCAGGGTGTTTTTTTCTGCAAGACCTCCACGTTGGCCCTCCTCCTCGTCCCCAGATTGCCAGGCAATGTAATTACGGTCTCTTCTGCAGAGCGCATTGGGTACTGGAGGAAACAGCTGTTATTTAAGCTCTCTTTCACTTGCTTGAAGGACTGGATAAAGCTACGGCAGAATATGGGGAGTAGGAGCAAAAGGAATTAAAGATACCTTCCAGCCCCTTCTCCCCTCTCCCCCGTATTTGTCACAGTCTCGGAAAGAGGACTTACCTACACGCGGCCTCATTCCAGATTAACTACTGATGAATTAATTCCTTGCGTGCGTGCTCCTGTGTCCCAGAATAAGAGCGGGTTACTTAAAATCTCTTACACTAGCTCATGCAGTTTTGGAGTGAGGGGTTTTAAAGTAAGTGGTAAGAGCAGTAGTGCTAATCCCCAGGGGCAACCTGTGTTTGATCTGATTTAAACCATTTGGCATAATGCACTCTGCCTCTCACTAACTCCTTGCATGAAAGCTGTCATACCCAGGTTGAGTATAGGCAAGAGAAGCCCTAGGTGGGCACAATCTGGTCCTATGCCAGTAGGAATATTGTCCCCTCAGGTTCTGCAGGTTATTTCCTGTCTCAGGTGGAAATATTTCTGGGGCTCCAGAAGTTAATGAGAGCTTCATTTTGTTGACATCCTCTGTACATTGTGTGCATCCTGAGTGCTAGGCTATCCATCACCCCGTGTTGGAGTGAGTGCCCTCACTGACCCCTCTGCTCAGGACCTGTCCCTCCAGCCCCTGTCACAGCCACCACCAGTGGGACTGCAGCAGGGACTACTGCATGCCTCCAGCAAGGTTCATTAGACCAATAAACGCCACAAAAGCAGGTCTCTTCTGCAGTCTCCATGCCCAGCGCAGTTGCAGCTCACTGCTAAAAAGTCTTTTGGTGTCACTCACCCAAGGTAAGCTGCCACCTCCCTGCACTGCATGGCATCTTCAGGGCACACAGAGAGCCTTCTCCTGTCCCCAGAGCAGCTGGCTCTGCCAGAAACATCATCCTGGGCATCGGCACATTCACCAGCAGCATGCGTTATCACGCAGGTGAAGTGGCCGGCTCAGCAGAAGCGACACACACGTGTGACAGCCGGTGGCAGCCGTCAGGCGTTGGCAGGGCTGGCTCTGTGCCGGCAGCCGGCAGCGGAGGACAGAGTGTGGGTACCAGCAAGCTGAGATCCCACTGCCCTGAGCAAAAGGAATGTGCCGGTTTGTGCAGGACCCAGGAAAAGAAAAAAATGAACAAACTTACAAGCTGAGGGATGCTGAGGAGGAATAGCCACCGAAGTGAGTCGTGATGGTGTTTATAGCGGTTGAGAGAGAGTCTCAAGACTGCCAAGAGGTCCTAAGGGACCACAGCAGCTCGGAGAGACCCACATGGGGAGCAGGAGAGCAGGGCCAGGAGACTTGCTCCAGAGGGGGGTGACCCCGGTGCCAGCAGTCTCCCATTTCACTGCCAGGGGCCACGGGAGATGTCGCTTGTATCATTATAGTATAAAATAATTCTTAAGCCAAGGAGGCGATCTGCATGATTACCCTAACCTGGGCCTTGAAAAGGGGCTGTGCAGGGACTGGCAGTGCCAAAGCCATGGTGATGCCTTTTGGGGGCTCTCCTGGTGGGGAATGGAGTCCATACCTGATGCATTCACCTTGCATCAGTGGACACCACTGCAAACAATGTAAGCAAATAGAAAATATAAACACTAACTAGCATGCTATTTTGGGATACATACTATTGGAAGATTTGGGGTCCTATAAACTCTTGGGGTCCTATAAACTAAAGCCCTATTGAAAGAAAAGTTCCATTGTTTGTAAAATGTCTTAGGGCTGCCCCCTCCTGCTCCTTCACCCCATTGTTTCTGCAGGGGAAGTGATTCCAGAAGCTATAAAAATGTGTTGCTCTTGTTAAAAGGATTACTTTCCACCTCGTGGCGTGAAAACTGGCTGACCCCACCGACAGGCAAAGCGCATTGACAGTAGCAGTGAGTGGCTGAGCCCAGCGGGTGGTCGGCGAAGCCTGGGCTAGGTCACAGCGGGAGCAGGGAGGAGTGCCGGGGCCCGATCCACAGAGATTTGGGAAGGTGGAAGTCCCGTTTGCAAGGGGAGACCAGAATTCCTCAGGAAAGGGAAGAATATTTAGGCAAAGTTGTCAATGTGTCTTTAAAGCTGTACGCTTAGGATAAACCAGCAGCACCGTAGGTCACATTTAGAGGGCCTTCAGCAGCTGCGGGGGTGGGCTGTGCACCTCTGCAGAGAGAGCAGGATGCACCCACACAAGCCCGGCAAGGGTAGAGAGGAGCTTCCCACCGACCACGGGCTCCGGCTCTCCCTGAGAACATGGTGGGACCGGCGACAGCTTGGGATGCCCCGACCTGCCTGCGCCCTCCGAACCTGCTGACTGTCGCAGCTACTGTGTCCCAGTGCTGCTGCTGTTCTCCTCCAACAGGCTGTGGTCACTATGCACTTCCGTTTTGTTGCTTTAAAACGCATTAGGCAGAAAAAGTCAGTTTTAATGAGCATTGTGGAGTTATTTGAGCAGCAGAAAGGACAAGCAATAAAGCATTCATTTTCTCTGCAAGCAGGAAATTAACTGTGTGGGCAAATTCTTCTGGTGCTGTCTTTGTCTAGTGCCGGTGCAAAGTTTGCATTTCGAGCATATATGAGTTGTACACTACTATTGCAGCAGAGAAGTGCAAGAAAAATCCTATATCCAGATCCACTTGCATAATGGATCCTGAATACCATATATGAACATGTATTCTTCTGAAGCCATATATTTTTAAAGACATGCTTAAGGGGATACTAAAATTTCTAAATATCTTTTAATATATTTTAAGTGATACTCAGTTTTCAAAAGTTTTGCGCTCCATAAAACCCAAAGCCCTTTTCAAATAAAAAGTTAGTTGTTTCAAAAATATCCTAGGATTGCAACCTCCATCCTTTACCTGTTCTTCAACCCCACTGTTTTTTTGCAAAGCAAGTGATGCCAGAAGACATCAAAACACGGAGGGCACTGAATAGTATGTAAATGGTAGTGGGCAGGGCAGGAGAAGGATGGCAGGGCAGGACAAGGATGACCGTCTCCCATTGCCTTTGCTGCCAAGAGAACTTCCCTTCAGCCGGGTACAGTTTCAGGGGTGAAGCAGTTTTCAGAGGTTCTGCAAATATTTTCTGTTCTTTGCAGACATGTCCGTTTGTTCAGAACAGCTCTGCAGGCCTATGTGTTGATTAGGTCATTAATCCTGTCTTTAACTTAGGTGTCAAAATTCATGTGACTTAGTTTTATTACGGAGCTTTGCCATGAAAAGGCCTCTCATCTCCTGGTAGCTGGCTGGCTGGAAGCTGGACCATTTCTCATCCCAGTAATAAACTGCAGTGGCCCACCATTTCACGAGTGGCCTTGTTTTACAGTCCCTCCTAAGGAGCTGCGCCCTGTTTTTTACCTCTCTGCATCCCTCCTGGCCCCATATGTCGCATTTTGGCCTATGTAGGCGTGGAAAACTAAAGCAGGGACGTTGTCCTGTGGTCAGCGTCTTTAATCAGTTTGCAGAGCTGGGGAGATCCCTTCCTGCAAGGTGGCATTGCTGGTACCTGAGATGAGCCCAGGACCCGGGCTGCTGGTGCCCCAAGCTCTCTGACTCGCGCCCTCTCGTGGGGCCGTTCCCTTTGTCTCTTCTCGAGAGAATCAGGATGCTGAAGATTTTCTCATTCCTTCCCATTGCCAGCTCAGAGCAGAGAGTAACCAAAATGAACAGCTATGCTGCAGATGTCTCTCTCACTGCTTAACAGCTCTTTTCTCTCTCTGTCTTCTCTACAGAACTGCGTTTTCCAACCCTTTTTCCCTTGAGACGCCCAGCTGAGCTCCCCCTATAAGTGCTTAAATCCCCTGCTGTCAGCTTGAGCCCTGCTGATTATGTGGGTCGGAGAGAGCCTGCAAAAACTCAGTGCTCTGTGAGTCTCTTTCCCTTTGCACCTTCCTTTCCCTCCTTCCCGTTTCCCACTGCATCTTGCCCCTTTTGTTTCCATTTAAACCAAATCTGGCTGGCGAAGGGTAGCGCCGGTGCACTCCACGCAGGGCGTGCAAGGGAGGTTTCTCCCAGGATTCGTTGCATTGACCGGCTGCGACGCATCATCCCGTAGCCGAAAAAATTCGCCAAGTCTTGCCTCGCCTGGCCTTCCTCCCATCTCCTGTCTCCCGTACCCTTCTCCCTCTTTCTTTTCTCTCCCTTTTCTCTTTCTCCTTCCGTCCCGAGGTGGCTCCTGCCCGCAGGAGCCGTGCGTGCGTGTGAAGCCCTGCGCACAGCTGCGTCCCTGACATACTTTCGCACAGCATCCGACAGCGTGTGAGAGGTTAACTTACAGTGGCACGTACAGTATGTGGCCCAGATGTTCCTGCCATCCCCTGAACTTTCTCATGCAATTCGTTCCGTTGCTGATAAAGGTTATGGACTTGAGATACGGGGGGAAGTGAAGTAATGGATGGGAGGTGAAACAAAGGCTAGCCCTGACCCTCCTGAGCTCATCTTACACTCCTGCGTGTTCCTGTTTGGGAACTGGGGATGGGCACGGGGGAGATGTTTGAGGGGGTGGCTCAACCCCTCTCCTCCGGAGGTGGATGTCCTCCCTCTTGGAAAGGGAGCAGAGGAGGATTTCTCTGAGTGAAAGCCAGAGTTCCTTCCCAAACCACCTCTCCAGCTCTCCTTTGGGCACCGTCCTTGCCTGGGCAGCAGAAAGGGGAACTTTGTGCTTCCCGTCTCTCTGCGGGGTCTGTAGGAACATCTCAGCTGATATATTTATAGGGAAAATCTTGTCCAACCTCTGAGACACCCTTTGCCAAACTCCAGCATGTCTGAAGAGATTGCTCTTTTTTAATAAGCTCGCAATCTGGCACCAGCGTAAGGGGGAGGAAAAGAGGGTTAACAACAATATTGAAAAAGGCATATCTCTAGAACAGAAACCTTCCCTACAAATACCAAAGCAATGAGGTAAAAAAAAAGAGTTTTTCAATAAAATCCTTGTAAGATTTAACAGGGGCGAAAATAATGTATTTTCCTGTAAAGTCACTCTAAAAAAAGGACCAGTCTGTCTTGGCAGAAATTTCCAATATATATTCTTCCTGAAGCAACTATTCTGCATGGAAAGAAAATCAGCCCGAACCGTTAAAGTCTGATCAAATAGGTTATAAGCAGCCGAACCAGGTCTTGCATGGGAAAGTCTCAGGCAGGCTTAGCAATAGGTGTTGTTAACAGTGCCAGCTACAATACACACACACAGAGTTCAGCATGTATCTCCAGGAAGGTTTTTATGGCTGATCAAATATACTTTCCTCGAGAAGTTCCCTTCCAAGTCATGTGCTATTGCTGTGCAGGGCATAGAAATCTCATCTGGCCCCGCTGCATTCAGCAAGTCAGGGCTAACAATGGGAACCGTGTTCGTCCCGAGGAGGCCGCGGCGTTCGCAGGGAAGCTGGGCTCGCTGTACAATGTCAGACACATTTTATGGGCTACATTTTTCAAAACACCGCAGGCGGAAAGAGGGAGCATTATCTGCTAAATACTCCAGGGAGGGCCTTTATGGATTTCTCAAGGGGGCTCAGAACCGCTGATCTGAAAAGATGCTTACGTTTCATTGTGCGCTTTGCTTTGCCTGATTTGCATGGCTGAAAGAGGGGGTAAGAAAATGGACTCTGTGTCAGAACCTGAGACAATAGACAATGGTAGGAAACAGCCTGAAGTTTGTAGGAAAAAATTCTTTCCTCCGTTTTATCTTTGTCAGGATAGAGTTTGGCCTGGGGACTGTAGGATTATGTCTGAGGGTCAAGTCAAGAGGTTTCCACCTCTGTTCTTCTGGGTGACACCAGTGCTTCACGGGAGAAAGAAGACTCATATCAAACTCACTGGATTTCTGGAATGTGTAAAAGTTCTGACAAACCATTTCAGTAGGTTATTCTCCTAACTCTCCCATGAATGACATATTAGTAATTTCATCTGGACTTGGACTACCTAAAGCTAAGCAAAGCCCGTATTGTTTAGCTTGCGTGTTGGTTGTTACTGTGTGCCGGGTCAGGGAAGCAAAGACAAACTCCTGGGCTTGCCAGAAATGCAGAGTACCAAGTAGCAAGTGTAAAGAAGGATGTTCCGTATGCTACTCAGCATCCTGATTCAGAGGGACCACTGGAGGATCAGCATACCTCTTCTCCAGGCCTGTTTCACCTTTGGCTTGCAGAGGGCATGACTAGTTAGGAAGGTTTTTTAGAAAGATTTCTACTAGTGTGCACAACCATTTGGTAGTCAGCATTGGATCCCTTCAACATCACCTGGACTTCCTCCTCCCACGAGCCTCCTCCCCCTATTTAATTGATTGTAGAGCCCTGCCTGTTTCTGTTTAACCTAACCCTGAGCAAACAGGTACAGAAGTTTTGGAAAGGCATTCCCTGATAAAAAATTAGGGAAGGGTATCTGCGGATGACGAGCCTCCTTGGTAAGCAGATAGCAAAAGAGTTGCCAGTGGTAGGAAATCTGTGGTCAGAAGTGCTGAGGAGAGGTAAGGACTGAGGTGCAGGAAAGGCGGATCTCTTCTTCTCAGGTCTTTTCTCTGCTCCGTTTCCTTGTATGAAAAACTGAAAATAATGCTGTAACCTTATTTAGCAGAGTGCTTTGAGACCATGAAGAAAATACAATGATGGGTGCCAGTACAGGGAGGTTATAAACATTAACAGTAAGCTTTGCAAAGGAATCTGAGGATGATTAGGAAGACAAACTTCAATGGGTTTAGGGTACCTGTCATGTTTTTCATACTCAAGGGAATATTTATTTTTTTTCCTTAGAAGAGGGAAAAAATGAAACAGCCTTCAATTTGTACCAAAGAAAAAAAAATATAAAAATCAGTCCAGGGACAATAATAAACTACCCATTATAAAGGCAGAAACAGTGAGATTCTGAAAAGTCCAAGAGGGAATATAACATATTAAAAAGATATATAAGTGATTGCATTACTTCCTTGATCTTAATATTTAAGTGTATTTTTAATTAATTGGTTAATTGGAAATCAGACTTAAACTCAAAGTGAATCTCAGGGGGAAGACCCCTGTGCAGGGGAAGAACATGGTTTTTAGTAACTGACTTTTATGGCACTGTTGGTGCCATAAGTATGGTGAGCATTTCATGGGGTCTTAACATTAACTTGGGTGCAATTGATTAGACTCCAGGACACACACACAGAGCTTTACTCATTCTTTGATGAACCTGAATCATCTTTTTCCCAAAATGCTTCTGGAGGTTTACCAAAGCAAAACGTTTAGTTCTCTGGAAACTTCAGGTAGGCTGGAAATTGTTCAGGTGCCACTCCACAGTCTGGATCTGGCCTGCATGTTGAACCCATGGAGCCTACCAACTTGTCTTCGGCAGAGATGGGGACCAGTGTGGTGTTTGGTACCAGAGGGGCTACTGCTGGCTCCACAGCCTCCCCATGCTGCCCGAGTGATGTGTACAACCCCACGCCTGGGGTCAGAGCTATAGGTTGACTTCACCGAGTCAACACCACCCAGAGGAGTCCCCAAGCTGGAATCCTGCCCGTGGGAGCGTGGAGGTTGGGCAAGCCTGTAAGGCACCTCCTTGCTTCATGATAGGCATTTCGGAGCTTTCTAAGAGCATCCAAACTTTGTGTGGCTTCCCCGTACTGAGCCCAGGCACCAGTCTTTGTGAGGTTTGCACTTTGCTGATTTAAACCTGCCCACCTGCTGATGCTCTGAACTTCCTTCTGCAAAGAGGAATGAAAGGTACCATTTCACTTACGTCTGCTTCCATGAAGGCAAAATAGGAATTGTTTCATCTTCAGCATTTCATTAAGTCTCATAAGAATTATATAAAACTCCCTCTCGCTGACTTTCCAAGGAGAAATCCTTTGCCTTTGTGTATTTATACTTGCAATGGATGCAGCCCTAAAAATGAGCTTGGATTTATTATTCATTATGTTTATAATGGCACAGATGTGTGCAGAACTGAGCAATGGGGAGCAGCAAATCAGCCAAAACTCTTCTCATTCCTGCTCTTTCTATAACACTTTCTACCTCATTGGGGAATTTAAGCTGTTACAGAATCTCTGCCCAAGAACTGGCAGCCCAGAGAAACAAGAAGCAAAGTTAGGTTGTGAGATGTGTACGTAGGTCATTATCTTCTTTGGGAAAAATGCTGGAATAAGAGATTTCAGAATTTAATTTACATTTGACTATTACATGATCTGTAGATTATACCAGAGACTTAACCTTAGTTTGGCCTCTGGACTTGTTCTTTAGCCAAAATATTTAAGTAAACAACTTCTTATTTTCCCCCAGAACAAAAAGACATGAAATATGACTTCTTTTTTTTTCCCCAGTTTTCTAGTACAACATTCTGTGTTGCCACCATGGTTATTAACAATTTGCTTAAAATTTTCACTGTCCCCAGGAATCCTGAATTGTGAGAGAACACTGCATTGAGACCAACACTTCATTTTTAAATACAAAACCCAGATATGTTTAAACCCTTCCTCCTCCCTGGGAGCCAAGAACATGCCTTGACTGTGGAGCAGGAGATATTTTATTTCAGCAATTCTTAAATGGAGAAACACCCAATTGATTCAGTAGCAGAAGTGTGAAATCATTTACACAGAGAAAAACCAACTGAGGCCATAATGCCGCTGCTCCTGGAGTGTCCATGCCTGAAAACAAGCCCAGCTTGTCATTTATAATCATTTTCTACCCTCTCAATAGGCAAACAACGCATTTGTCAAAATCTTATGCTGATGCTTTCAGATTTAGTTCATTAGCTCTCATTGTGTCGGTGGGGATGGATCACTTCGAACCAACACCAAACAGGCTCCTTATTTTATATTAATTGTGTGTCAGCAGTAACAGGGAAAATGTGTCTTTTCCTCTCATTTCATTATATAGTTTCAGGGCATATTGTCAATTCCAGGGACCAGAAGTAAACCCTCTCTCCCAACCCTACTTACATGTTTGTACTGGGATCCAGTGGATTTGTTTGGTTTAAAGACAGTTCCCGCTTTCATTTCTAAACTCTGTGCTTTGGCTTATTGCTTGAAAAGCTGGAGGTCCTATACTTCATGGGCTAATTTACCCTAGACGCAACCAGTGCTGTTGCCCCTGGAGAAGTGTCCTGAATTTCTTGGCTACTCTCCTCCCCTCAGGAAGGATTTTCTGTTGACTCAGAACTTGTCCACGCTGGGAATTCAACACTGAGTTTAGCTGCAAAACACTAGTGTAGATACAATTTCACTCATCCCACCATGTTTCCAGTAACAGACTATCAGCTTTGGAAGGGGGGAGGATGGATTCATTCCTAGTCTGTGCTGTGCTGATACAAATAGGGGTGTGCTTCAGCCTTAGTAGAGGTGATGTGCTATTAACAGACCCTAAAGAAGGAGTCTTTAAATCAAGACATGGGTGTGGAAGGAGGTGGTGGCATCCACCCACAAGAATTAGTTTCCCTAATTAAGCCGGCACATTGCATCCTTTGCCCCATCTCCCATGGCTGGAGTTACAATCGCAAGTGATAAGTTTGTGTGTTCCCACTGTCTTGCAGAGGAGGACTGTGGACAGGACATCCTCTCAGAGGGCCTGGTATTATTGAAAATAAATTTGTAGGTTAAGTGTACAGGCAAAAACTAGTTCACTTTGCTGAGCCTTAAAAAAGAAAAAAAAAAAAAAGACTCACTGGTGATAGATAGCTTGAGGTCTCTGAAGCTAACATGTTTAACAAGGTCTATTAAAAAAATCACTTAGCATATCAACTATCATATTTCTAATGCATGCACCGCTAAAGGCAATATTAGCTTTTGTGACATGTTGTTGTAACAAAGTGCTGTTTGAGGATGTATCATCTCTTCCGCACACTTGGTAGGGAGGATGCAGTATTTGTCAGGCAAAGATCTATCTGGAGGTCTTTGGTCTGACTGAGAGAACCCCCCGGTCAGCACATGCAGCAATCTGCCCTCTTTGTACACAAATAATCTTCCAGGAAAAGGCTTACAAATGTGTTGGAATCAAGGCATTTAGCAAAAGCAAGATCCTGACTTTTTAGGACAGATGAGACTATCTGGGGTACTTACCAAAGAGACGATTGCTGCTATTTTATCTGCCGATGTGTTCAACCCATACTCTACTCTTGTGGGAGGAGGATGCTTCATAATTTAGAAGAGATATATGAAAGTTTAGAGGGGTATTCTATGACTTAAAAAACACATGGTTGCCAGTCCAGCAGCCTGAAACACCTGATTAGTCCTGTTGTGTGTTTACATATTAAGGATTCATGGCTTGAATTTGTAAGAAGTGTATTTTCTCCTCTCTGCTGCACAGGGAGCGGAAGTTTCCACTTAACTTTGAGCAGTGATGCCCTGGTCATCGTCCAAAGTAGCCACAGTTAATTTAGAATACAGTAATCTACATGAAGAGCTGGAGGGATGCCTTCCACCATGCCTGGCCCTGCATTGGTCAGTAATGAAACTAGGTGACTTCTGTGTCCAAGCTTTGTCATGCACTTGAAGAAATGGAAACTCTAATTAGATGAGGAAATAGTTTATATTATCATTAGATGGGTAACACCTTGTTGTAGCTGCAGAGTGTAACCTCTACCACTATTCTCACATGGCTGAAAGAAGTCAGTTGTGGACCATTTGGTGGAAACAACAGGAATTCAGCCAAAACACGGGCCTTTTGCTGCTGCACAGATGTTTGAATCAGGGAGTGAAAAATTCATTGCCAACTGTTTAGTGGAGGGGAGCATGTCTGAATTGGAGAACAAGAGAGACAGGAAGAAACCCAGCACCACCGATAGCTTTGCCTACTAATGACACAAATAGCGAGAGCTTTCAGGCCAGATGCTGATGGAAGGGACTTGGTTTCGAGCTCATGAGCTACCCTCCGTTCTTTTAGCATGCCTTCTTTTTAGAGGTCTGGGTTTTTAAATGTTCCTTAAATCTTTTTCGGTCCTTCCTCCTCCCAAAGCAAACACCACAGGGAATTTTGCCTGGCCGTTCAGATTGGAAGTGACAAAAAGGACCTGCTCGTGGTGAGAACTGTACACGTTTCTACAGATAACACCTGTAATGTGGTTTTACCCAGGATGGCCATTCCTGTGCCTAATGTTGCAGTTCTCACATAAGCCAAGATGCCATTGGCTTTCATTAGTCTTCTTGGTAACATTTTTTGCTTTAGTGGGAATTTTGCCTGGGAAAGGACATCACTGCCAGTCCTTGAAAGTAAGAGGAAATCCCGTGGATCCTGTTTGATAGTTTGTGTTTAATATTGTCACATTAAACCTGAGAAAAATCGCTCCTATAGCCTATCCGTATATGCATAGGATCCTCACACTACAGTTCTGGAAAATTTATGTTTAGACAAAAGAGACATTTTCTTAGTAGAAATGGGCTGAGGCAATAAACAAATAAAAAAGCTTTTATTAGAGAAGGATATATCTAGCAGGAAGTCTGGGAAATACTGATTTAATCTACTGCTCTGAAGGGGTATTGCCAAATCTTGGATGGAGTGAAATTCATGCTGTTTTAATTCTCTGTTCAAAAATGCACATGCAGTAGCAGGAGTAGAGCAATTATCCCATCTAGCCAAGAGTCAGGTTTAGTCGAAAGTACTCTTCAGGGTTCTCAGTTTGTCCAGCAAACGGCCGAAAATATGATGAGCTTATCAGAAAGCGTAACTGAGGGCACGCACGCCTCTTAAAATGGATTTTTTTTGCTTGAAATCTCACAAAAACCAGGCTTTTCTTGTGAGATTTTGTCTGCTTCCCACTTCAGACTAAGTCAGCAAGTCATTTATCCTAGATGGCAGAAGTCACTACTTCTGACCTCATTGATCAGAAATGACCACGTTACTAGAGATATAGAGTTCAACTGCTGAGACAAAGACTCATGACTGAAGAAAACTTCAGGCTTTCTCTGGCTGAAACTTCACATAATTCATGGTCAGGAACTAACCGGACACATTAAGGGTTGGTGTCAAGTTGAATGACAGCCATGCAGGCTCTTCAGTGCATGGACTGCCTTTTTGTAACGTATAGTCTTAGCACAATGCCGTTCTGTTCCATGACTGAAGCTCCTTGGTGCTATTAATGTGCATTTACTGGCAAGAATTTCATTGCCAATGCAAAAAAAAAATTAATCAGAAAACAGAAAAGATTGATTCTACACGCACTTCTTATGTATTTGTCCCAAACTAATCAACTGGTATCAACTCTAGCAATATCAGCTCCTTGTATTCACTGTGTCATATTGATCTTAGAAAGGGCTGGAATTATTAAGGTTTGGTAATACTTGACAACTTGAAATGCTGGAAAATGTGAATGAAATTTACTGCTCCTTTCCCTTCAATTTTCAGCCAGCTAAAGAATTGGTAGCCATTTCTGGACAGAGGAGGGGAGGTATTTTAGTTTCCCTTCCTGCATGTCCTGCTAAACTGATTCCAGAGGATCATGTTTGTTCAGAGAGGAACAGAAAAGTGGTTGCCTTCTTACATTGGATTTAAGATGATCATTTTTACATATTTCAGAAAGGAAGAAAGCATGCAGCAATCATCAACTTAGAAGAGTTGATTGTGATCATCTTCTCTGTTTTTCACTGATCCAGTTCCCACTGCAAATAGAACATATATAGGAAAACCACCTGACTTAAGTTGAGAAAACATTAGTGGCAAAAATTACGCAGAAACTTTGCTAAGTTTTCCCAATACTGACTGTTTAAAATTTATACCTGGCTTCAATCTGAAGTCATCTAACCATGAGTGTCGTCCTCTCTTGCAGTACATCCCCCTGGCCGAGCAGTCTCAAGCTCACCTGCAGGAGCAGCAAGGGAGGGGAGTTCTTAAAAATTTAGTTACAGGTCTAAGTAACTTAAAATAAGCTCAGACCAGCCTGGACATAAGGTGATTTTTTTCCTTTTTAAAACCAATCACCACATTCCTACAGTTATCCAAACAACAGCCCATTATATAGTGAGCACTCAATGGTCCTTATGAGAGCTGCACAAAAGGCTGATCTTTTCTAAGGCTTGTAAGAATTTATCATCACTGTCATCCTTAAATTTACTCTTCTATTGGAATTTCCTCCTTGTTTGACAACTGCTTTTTCCTTCCATCTATCACAATTTAGGGTGACTAATCAGGTTAGTCACAAACTCTTCAGAAATATACCCTCCAGGGCACTTTTTATTTTAGCTTGGGGAGGAAAGCATTTCAATTTATAGCATTTAACAGAAGCCTCTATGCGGTAGCCGTGAGGGTTTCTCTTTAGTTCAGATTTGCATATGCAAATTGTCCAAACATCAGTTCAGTTCTGCCTTTATACAGATAGATGAGATTCAAGGAAAGGAGAATGGTCTGGAGAGTGGAAGACGAGAAGGCAGTTCAGATCTGTCTCTGCTCTGCTACAGCATCGTTGCACGACCTGCAGCACTATGAAGTGGATGTAATAGGCTAGACATTAATAGTCACTAATTAATTGGTCTGTAGGGCAGATGAAACAATTATTATCGAGTTTGTTAAAAAGTACAGACAATTTCAGAGCTACTGTTCAGTGAAGGGAAGCAATGAAACTGCGGAGAACAACATTCATTTCACTTCTGAGACATCACAAATGTAGAGGATGCAGCTATAGTACCTGGGAATATGGGGATCACTGAATTGTAGAAAAGCAGACGGGCAGAAACCCCTGACCCAGTTCCTGACAAATCTTTGTCTAACCTTAAAGTGCAGCGCACAGACTTGTGTTTTTGTGGAGCACATCTTGCGGGGGAGGAGGTGGGGGGTGTCTCAGGCAGATCTAAACAGTAGAAATCCCATTAGCACTGGGCTAAACCAGTTGAATATGAAGCCTTGTGAGGAGCAATGCTAGGAAAAAGGCTAAAAATTACTCGTGTAACTTGTGCTTAAAAACTGTGATTGATAGAAAAATCTTCAAACTCCCAAGATAATGCATTCCTGGTCTTTCGTGTTCTAACAGGTAAAATACTTTTCCTAATGTCTAACCTTCACTTGAAGCTTATTATTTCTTGTCCTGCCCTTGGTGGCTGTGAGGAATAGCATGTTCCTTTTCTCTTTACAGATCTCTTTTACATATACGAAGAGTAAGTACCAAGAAATTGTTCTACAAATACATTTATCATAAGATGAAAAGAGAAAGGTAGCACCAGATGATACCAAGGGGGTGAAGTGTTTAAAGCCTTTTTTTTGTATCAGTGTTCGTTTAAAAGATCAGTTGAGAGCAGGAGGCTAACAGGATTGGAAATTGAATCGAAAAAGGATAGGAGTTCAGCACAGAATAAGGAAAGAAGTGGGAAAATTAGATAAGCTTCGTGTTTTATAATTGGCTGAACCTGATGAACTTCATCCTAGAATATTTTGAAAGTGGACTGAAATGATCTTAGATACCTGTGGTTATCTTTGAGAAGCCAGGAAAAGCTAAGCAAGATACCAGAAGACTGGAAAAGGGCAAATGTGGTACCTATCTTCATACAGAGGAAGGGAAAACAGAGGAGCATGGGAATTACAGACCAGCTCATCTATATTTTCAGCTCCAGGATATATCAAGCAATTTAGTTATTTGGAAGCACCTGGGAAAAGGAAAGGAATAACAGCCAGTGTGGGTTTGTCAAGAAAAAATCATGTCATCTTATTTCCTTTAACACAGGTGAACAGAAAAGAAAGCTTGATTTTGTTTATGAATTGACCATGGCTGATAAGATGAGAGGCCTTATACTGAAGTAAGAATGATTCAGAATACGCTGATAAGAAAATATTTTAGTAGTGAGACTCATGAAGCACTAAGCCAGGTTGCCTTGGGAGCTTGTGTACCAGTGGAGATCTCTATGAACAGGTCAAAGAACTATCTATCAGGAGTGGTTTAGATTTTGCTGAGATTGTTTCAGGGGAGAGGAATGGATTGGATGACCTCCAAAGATCCCCTTTAGCGTTATTTTTCTGTCTCCCTTATACTTCTCTTCTCTAGACTGAATAAGCCTCATTCTTTCTGTCTCCCCTCATATCTCCCGTTCCCCAGGCTTCTGATCATGCCTGTTTCTCTCTCCTAAATGCTCTACAATCATCGCATCTCTTTCTTGCAGCGTGATATTAAGAATTATCAGGTAGATGCTCTCAAGCCCCCAGCATGTGCCAGGACAAGGGGAAGGGACGTAGGGTCTTCTGCGCAGCCAGTTCTGCCAGCAAAACACCCGACTTATCTTCAGAGGAAAACCTACCACAACCTAACAAGTAATAGAAAATGGATTTTTGTGTGTGTGTGTGATATGTCCCTGTTATTTCATATAAAGCCACTCCTGCATTTCCTGCTTACCAGCTGAGGAAGAGATGTTTGAGTACTCTAGCTCTTTTGGAGATGTCCCATTCTCAGAAATTTCATGTTTTAAGATAACGTCAGCATTCCTCTCTGCCCCAGTTGCCTGCTTCTTCAGCCTGAAGTGAAAGGAGTCCCAGCAATAACAAAGCTAAAAAAATAAAGACGGCATGAATTACTATATTCTTCTCATGGTACAATGATGGAGAAAGGTCCCCATGTTAGGCGAGGGGAATGCATGTCACTGTTTCAATACTTAAGAATCAGAAGTGATTCACTGCACAGAGCAAAATAGCAGCTGTGTTCAGTTCTCAGCCATTCACTGGAGAGAAAGAATAGTTTTCACTCATAAAAATGAGTATGTGTCTTTATCCTGTCATGGGATAATGATGCACCTTGGTCCTTATCCAAAGCTCCCTGAAATCCAGAGAAAGACTAAGTCGGCCTCTGTGCACCCTAAACCAAAGAGGAGAATCTTTCGGAGTGGGATGAGCTTCCCCTTGCTCTTCTTTTCTCTCCATGCTGGAGTCCCACACCACTACTTGCCTGCCTTATAAATAAAGACCACCACCAAATAATATCTACAAGGCTGGCAAAAAGATATTTAAAGACACATCAGTAGTTTAGGGTCTGAATCTCAGAGCTTGCAGACCCAACATGCCGTGTAGGTGTCCAAGGATCAGCTCTCTGCCATGCTCTGCCGCTCAACGGGCTATCCCTGAAGCAGATGATGAGGCCCCTGGCAGCTCATGGGATCACCCACCTGCAGCAGCTCCATACCCACAACTGCATGGGGGGAAAGACGGATGCTGTTCTGAAGATTGCTGATCCATCAGAAAACCAGTAGTTTCTCTCAGAGGTTCAGTCTTTGACCACCAGCATCAAACCATTCTTGAGCAAAACAGCAGGAGCAGGAGACAGGGCAGGATTGTCTCTTTTGGTGGCAAACTGCGCTGGATTGACTTTAAATCCATCCTAAAACTGCACTTGTAATCTGTGTTGAGATTAAAACTAAATCATCTGAATTGCCTTGAAAATCCCTATCATAACATCAGAAACCTGTGTGATTTGTTGCTACAGAATTATCACTGGGAAACCAAGTGTCTGTGACAGACCTTGCTTGTAATATACTGCAAGAAACTTCCCCCTCAGATTTTCTTAAAAAAAAATAAGAAAGAAAGAAAAAAAGTAAGCAAACTGCAGCAAACCGCTCTGCTTGTCTAAGTGAAGAAGAAAAAATTGCTGCTTAGATCATTTAAAGAAAAGAGACTAGTTCATTCTTTTCTATCAGGGAGAAAAGAAACCCTGTTCCACCAAAACTCTTTGAAGATTCGTAGGGGCACTTCCAAATGCAGTCCAAGATGGCCTGGAAGAGGAAGACCTCCAGAAAGCTTTAGAGCAGTAGCCCTGTGATTGCATCGCAGCATTCCCTTTGCTTTTTTTTTTTTTTTTCCTCTCCTTCTTTTTTTCTTTAACTATCCTCCTGCAGAAAAGTCACAGGAAAGAAAAGAAAAGAAATGAAGACACTTCAGCAGCAGCCTTCCCTCCCCCAACTCCACAGAGAGCCATCTCACCAGATAAAGAGCAGTCCTGGAAGGATTCTGCACTCTTCTTCTGCCAGAAACATTTGAAAAAACATTTGTGCTCCTGGAGAACAGGGTGCCTTTTCTGAGTAAGTCTCTGTGCTGCGAAAGACAATTGATATTCTTCTTTTGGCCTCTTCCCCATGCAGCAGTCGTTTATAAAGGCAGAGAATCAGAAGAAAGGATCAGATCTGAAGGGGAGTGTTACATATTTCACTTTCCTGTTAGCTGGGAAAATCAAATATGACATCTCTCACCATCCAGGAGGTTGTTTCTGGCTCTCTGTTGTTTTCTTGGGTTTGGGGTTATATCTCATGTTAAAAGGTTTGGGGCAAGGAGGGGACGAAATTAGAGGAAAACTTGATCTGGAGGCGACCTGAAACAAATGCTGTGAAAGGGGGTTGGTCTTATATCTGGGATATAATGCCAGATTTGCACTGGTGGTTTTCAGGTGATGGGCACCTCACTCTTTCCCTGACTGTTGGGATCCCAAAACAGAAGGTACCCAAAGATGCCCAAAGCCTTCCTGCTTGTCTTCTTATTTTAAACGGTGCGTGCAAGCCATGACCGGATCAGCACCCAGCACTGTCCTGGTTTGCTGCTGCACGTGTCATACCCCCATGGCCTCCGCATTGCCCTGAGTCATGAGCTCCTGGGAGGCCACAGAGTTGGTAGGTCTTCAGCTGAGGAGCTGAAGGGAAGGTGCGCTTTCTGCCCAGCAGCTGTCCATGCTTAGAGAGCCCATTTTGGATATTAGTGTCAAGGTGTCTGCATCACGCAAACCACCAGTGCAATTGGAAGTAGTTGTTATCTTGTGCTGGAAGCAAAACAATGTCTGTCACTGGCTCCTCCGTGACACTGGGACAGAGAGCCCCAGATGAGACCAGCCACAGGTAGCTTATGCCCTGGAAGGAAAGACCTCCCATTGAGTGGTGATCACCCCATCACCTTTCATAGTTATTGGCTTTTGACGGATAATTCATGTGACATTTGCAGAACGGAAGCCATGTTAGGGAGTTACACAGAGCTGTTCCAAAAAAAAAATGGGATTGCCTCCTCTAATTTGCAAGAGGTGTCAGTTTTCTCTGAATCTGCCCGTTTCTTTCCAGCTCTGTGCATGTGGAAGTGTCTGCAGGGGGAGGTGGGAAGCAGGTACAGCATGGAGTTATTTTACGCCCTTGACATGTTGCCAGCACGTTTCCTCTGAGGACTTTGGCAAATATTCCTGCAGACTCCGTACTGTGAGAACAGGCTTTGCTTCCTCTTTGCTTTATGGCAGCGATGGCCTCTTATTTGGCTGCAGCTAGGCTTTTTATTACTGGAAATTGTTGGATGGAGATGCTGGATATGTAAGAAGATGAAAACATGGGCTCTCGCTGCCAGCCTGCATTTCTTTTGCTGTGACAGGCCTGGGCAAAGGGAGTTAGTAGTTCATCGGCTAATTTGGCTTTAAGACTCTGTTGATCCCCTCTTATGCATCCTCATGCCTGTGCATTAAACCATATGTTTAATCCTCTGCACACACATATGACTACAAATATATGTGTGTGCATCTGTATACAAACACACACACACACAGAGCAACATCTACATAAATTTGAGGCTTGATCCCGTATTGCGTGCTGCGGGAAAATGTATATTTCCTACTGTGTTAGACATTTCAGTGGAGCGTCATTGTGACCTGCACTAGGCCATGGCAGGGGGTGGGAGAGTAATGGCCAGAGAAATTCATCTGGCTTGTGTGGCCACAGTGAATTGCTCTGTCAGTCTGCTCCCCAGTGGCCCTGGCCCATCTGGACCCTCTCCCATGGCATGATTAGAAGTGTGCCAGACATACAACCAAGTTCCCGTCGTTGCCATCAGTGATTATCTACGCAGGCTATGTGCTTCCCTACCCCCGTGATGGCCCTGTGTGGGCTCGTCCTGGGAAAGAGAAGGCTGAGTTTTGGTGATGTGGCAAGGGGTGAACCATGCAGCTGTTGCGTGCTTCCAAGAGTGTTCGTGGTTCATCCTCACGGAAAGGCGGGTCGCTGCTCACCAAGGTGTGTTTGAGTCCAGTTCTCAGTCTGGAATGCAGAGGTAGCTATGTCTTAAGTATTCAATATCAATACGAGATTTTCACAATGGTTTGACAAGATCATACAGCAGCACTGCTTTGAACTCTAGAAGATCAGTGAGTGGGACTTACTTAATATATATACATGTTTTTTTAATTGAGAGGTTAAAGATTTTTCCTTTTTTCGCTGTATAGAAAGTTAACAAGGTTTTGTTACTCCAAAGGGAGCTTTTTGATTCACTTCTTTGCTCTCACAGTGCTAGGAATACCTCATCTTTCTAGGTCAGTTAAGAGGAACCTTGGTAGTGTTTGCTTACAGTGGTCATTACTTTGCAAAGAAGTCCTTTCTCCCAAACCCAATTAGGTGTCTAAATCAAATAGTCCTGCCCAAACAAGCAAAAAGCTGTTAACTTGATCATTCTAGTTGTTCTAATCAAACCTCTCTTTCAGGGTTTGTTAATGTAGGTCAAAGCCCAGGTCTGAACCCTGCCTCGCGTTGCTTTCGAATTGCTAATGCAAGGCTGCTGTGTCCCAAGCTTTGGGGCTCCTGGTGTCCCCTCCAAGGATAGGGTGTCTGGCTCAGTTGGAAAGCCCCCTCTGCTCTGTAGTGTGGTTTGAATGGAGATGAGGAGGAAGCTCCTAAACACCCTGCAGCCACTTCTGCTTAGTTCGTACCAGGCTCTCCCTTCGTCCGATGCTCCAGCCCTCCCCAGCTCTCCTACCCCAAGAACTTCTCCATCCCATCTTGAATGAAGCCACAATATCCACCTTCTGTTCTGCTTTAGACTACATCTTAACATTATGCTCATTAAAAGCTGTGTTTAGGCACTGTACAGTGGGACATGGATGTTCACATTGCAAATGCCCACTGAATGTTTTCCAGGTGTCTGTGAGGAAGCTGCCCTGCTGCTAATGTCTTCACCACTGTTCGTTATGGCAGGAAGGTCAGAAAACAAAAGCTGGGCCTCCATTTAACATTTTTTCCATGCATCTCCATGGCGTGCATGTGTGTATGGAAGAACGGGAGCTGCATTTGCACAGAGCAGACAGACAGAGGAGCTTTTGGCTGGAATCACAAGGTTGTGAAACGCTTGATGCCTTGACCTGTAACATGCAACTGTAAATTCCTCCGCGCTTGTTATGTTTTCCAGGGGTCACGGTCTTTAACAGTTTACATAGTGGAGGAGGAGGAAAGAATCCCTTTGTATTGTTGAGCGGCGGACGATAGTTCCCTCGTCCTGGCAGCTGGCACTGACACAGGGCTGTTCTTCAGGTGTTGCTTTGATGGATGGTGCCCCCGACGCCCACGGAGCAGCAGGGGTGGTGGCAGCCTCCACTTACTCGGCTTTGGCTGAAGAAGAACCTGTGGAGTCTGCCCGAGTGGGACCCGGCGCTGCCTTTCCAGCGTTTTCATTGCATTTCAGACGGAGCCTGAGCTTTGCTCCAGCCTAATTGCCGACGGCGATGGCCTGCTGAAGTGAACTTTTGCTGTGATGCTGCGCACGCACAACCGAGCGCTTGCAGTGACAGGTCTGCATTAGTACGAAATCCGGCAGCAGATTAAGCGAGGCTGGAGTCCTAGGGCTAAAGACCTTTAGTATCTCCAGAGGGTGGAGGAGCAGATGCTATTTTATTGTGCTGTAAACTGTCTTTGCACAGCAAAGCAACCTGACACTGTGTGATCTCGGTGAGTCACGGCTCCCCGCTTCAGCCTGGGATGGTCCTACATCCATGATTATTTTGGTACTCAGGCCACCACGGTGCTGAGATAGCTGCTTTGAGTCACGCTCCCAAAGGCACTACCAGCTCCTCTTTGGCTGGTGGCAGTGGAAGTCTGAACTCGATGTTCCTAGTACTGGTAAAAATAGCGCCTTGGATGCTCCAAGTGTCCCTGACACAGCCAGAGTTGAAAGCTCCCAGGCCAGTCAAACCTCCAACTGGGACAGAGAGCAGCCCACACCCTGTTTTTGCTCTGTGGTGCTGTGGTTAAGAGGAGGAGGAGAGCGCTCAGACTTGCAAAGGTGAAGACCCCAGGGCTTTCCATGCAAGCAATTCACCCTGTTGCCTCCAAAAAGGTTGTCTCTTCCGGCAACAACATTGAGATTACAAGGAGCTATAGCAGATCCCAAAGTGACTGTTGGTAGTGCTTGTTGTTTTGTGACACCTGGGCGAGGAAATACATTGTGTGAAATTAAACTCTGTTTGGATATAAGGAAACAGGAGCGTATCCTGAGTGTAGCCAGAGGTGATCCCCCAACCCCACTCGTGCAGTAGTCCACATCCACACATCTCATAGGTTTGCTGTCAGGTCCTGATCCAAGGTCTGTTGAAGAGAAGTCATTCAGTGTGCTGCTGTGGTTTTGGGATGTAAAAGACTTAAACTTTTTTTTTTTTTTTTTACTATTTGCACTATTTTTTCTCCAGGAGAGGCTAGACCTGCCGTGTTAGCTCGTTGGCCAGAGAGCTAAGGACAAACGCGCTGCCTGTTGGGCTCTGACACCACTTGTGCTCAGAGAATTTGCCAAACTGGTTCACGCAGCCAGCATTAAAAGCTTAACAGAAAAAAAAATAGGAAGACAAAGATATATGATTTCCTCTGTCTGTGCCTGTATTGCGGAAAACAAGGTGACACAAAAGGCATACAAGTAGAATGGGGTGAAGGCAAACTACTAGACTTTTCCAAGCATCAACATATTGATAAGATGAAGGTTTCATGTGCTTAAATTTCACGCGGAGGGTTGAAGTGAAAAAAGAAACTTTCTGGTGCAAGCATACAAAACCCCTTCTCCATTACCGTATCTCTTTTTCTGTGTCTTTAACCGCACGTCTTTCCACCTTTTTAATTTTAAAGCGCATGTGGGTTAAGCCTAGAATTTCCTGTGGCTAAGAGGAATGGGGTCTGATTGATCGTAATAGGGACAGTCTAAATGAAGTGCTTGGACTTGCCCCGGGCGCTTCTATCTGCAGGTGCTGGGAGCCCTTGCCAATGCGAATGACTTTTTGGAACACAAGTGATTATTTACTGCTGAACCAAGCCAAAGGCAATGCTTCTCCTTGCAGCTCGCAGCCCTCAGCCTCCAACAGGAAATGTATTTAGTTTTCAAATCCCTCTCCGACCAAAAAGAAATTCCAGCAAAACAGCAATAAACATCCAGAAAGTCTCCTCTTCTGTAGGAAAAAACACATGAGCTTGGGTTTAAAATGAAATATCCTGTGACTAATCTATTCTAGGACCAGGACGGGGTCAGGTTGTTGTGTGTGGGAGTCAGCAAGAGGACCCGGGAGAAGGCTACCCCACCCCATTTGCCAGCCACCCCCCTTTTAGAAACTCCAAATATCACCAACACAATGTTTTCAAACAACGATTGCAAAAGAGTTCGCTGTTTGATCCTCCTCTTCTCAGTTTGTCATTGATTTCCCCCATCAAAATAGTTTGTGCAACGAATCCCAGCTGTATTGCTGGCACTTTGCTCGCCAGTAAATACAATCCAAATGTTAATTCTTTGGAGCTGAGAGCTCCGTGCCAAGAAATGAATAATCTGTGCGAGGCTAAACAAACAGTTTATTGATGGGGTGGGGTGGGGTGCAGGTGGGGGGTGGCTGGGCTGAGAAGCAGGCAAGCCCGACCAGAAGGACATCAAAGCTACTTCTGTCAGAAGACTCAGTCACATGTGATTTGTTTTCTCTCGCCGCTAATTCAGTTACATGTTGAACTACTAATATTCCCAGGCAACAGCGCGAGCGCTTTCCAGCCCAAATGCAGCAGGCGGGAGAAGCAGATGTTTGCACCCTGCCCATCTGAATTTGCCCTCTTTGTCTTTTTTGTTGTAGGAGTGTGGTGGGGGCACTCGGATGCAGAGATTCTGCAGCCAGGCAGCTCGGTAGGTTCGTCTCTGCTTTATAAATGGGGGAAATGAGGCCATTTGGAAGTTAACGGTGGCATTTCTCTGGCAGCTGATGGCAGTGTGGCAGGGGTATTCTATTGAAATTTAAATCAACAGATTCAAATTCCCTTTTTAAACCTTCGCACCTTCTGCCTTTTTCTTCCGGGTTATCCAGGAGGTCAAGACCAGAAGCAGGATTAGAGCCTAAATCCCCCGAGTCCCAGGCCAGCTACAGCTCAGACTACTCATTGCAAACGCTACTGGACCCTGACCCCAGCTATGTGCTGAAGTAATCCACTTCGCAAATTTTGGGCCAAAGCCAGGGCAGGATCCCAGGAATGCCGCCCAGCCATGTCTCATCCCTCTCCCAACCTGCTGCACCATTACAGCACAGTCTGGACTTTTGTGGTTTTTTTTTTTTTTCTTCAAAGGACTGGATTGCGCTTGAAACCCAAACTTGGTAAAATACACGGACACAAAATTGAGTCTTAATGTTAAAAATAAAAGATCCGCTCCAAATTTACAAGTGCCACGTGCTGGAGGAATTATAGGAACAGGTCATAGGTTTATATTCCGCTTCTCAGCTGCACTGAAAGGGCAGGTATCTCCACTTGTCCATTCCTCCCCATGGCAAAGAGGGTCCTTCCCACCAGGCAGCGTGCCTGTGCTGGCAGTGCCTCCGTTGGAGACAGAGCCACCTGCCCAGGCTGTGGCTCGGAGGAGATGGAGGGGTTCCCTGCCCGCCAGCACAACCCTCAACACCCGGCACCACGCAGGCAGGGGAAGGCGAGGGCCCGCAGCACGATGGTTTAATAAAGTAAAGGCAGGAAAAGTCACCGGTGAGGGGGTTGTGATGACAGGTTATGGAGTTGCATGCACAAGTAGTTAAGTCCGTTCAGGTTTAATCTAACTCAGGTACTGATGCGGGCATTTAGATAGAGGATAACTCATGCTGTCATTAACCTGTCAGCATTACAGCAGGAAGATTATATCTTCACAAGAATATATTGATCTGGAAAGGGACGTGTTAGGCATGACCAAGCTTTTTCTATGCTGTCTTTTACCACCTGCTTTTCCCCTGATCAAAGATGCTTAACGTGTGTGGCCAGTGCAAGGAAAGCCATGTTTTCCTGTAGGCTGGAGACATGTTTCTCTTTGTCCTCTTCCCATTATCTTGGGTGCAATCTAAATATTTGGTTACTTACACAGCCCCTTCCTTTTTATGCTGATGGAGCGGTGAAGACAAGATTGGTGTCTCTGTAGATCTACCACAGCCTTTTGCAGAGAGACTTGCACTTGTTGTGTGTGTGCTCTGAGCAGCTCGGAGGCAGGACGGCTCTGAACTGGGAGCTGAGTGCGTAATGTAAGACTTTGCTGGAGCTCTAAGCCTCTTCTCAGCAGATGACTTACTGGGTTGAGGATTGCGGTGCGATGAAGTAGATCCCCAGGTTTTGGATCAGAATTGGCTCCTCCAGGTATTCAGACCTTGGGAAGAGTTTGCCAAGGTTTGCTGCCTAGACATGTGTTCCAACACCTAGTTTCCTCCAAAACCCACCAGAAAATGACAGCTTGCAGCCTCTGTTTGGGGAGAGGCTGGACAACAGCGTGCAGGACACAAGGAGAGGACAAGGGTTGCAGCCGTAAATGTGTTGATATTATTTAAGTGCACTGAAAAGGTAAAATTAAGACCATTGCACTGACAAATCCACCTGGGGTAAACGGTGTTTTAAAGGCAACAGAGTTCTTCTGATGCCATGGCATAACATATCCCTTCCCAACAGGGATAAGTTGCTCGTTCCCAGCCTGGGGCAGGTGGACTAGAGATGGTTTCCAAAACCATGGCACGGTCATGTTTGCAGTGCTTTCAGGTGACCACCTGAGGACAGGAACATGTGGGAAATCTAGGCAGTTGGCAGACGTGCAAGGACTAAAAGTGTAGGAATGAGTCCCACTTAACAGCAGGATATCTTGTCCCAGTCCTGATTGGCATCAAGATTTCTGACAGCAAGGTGTTGTCAGCTAAAGTTAGGTTTTTTTCCCTCCCTACCTCATGTAGATTAGCAAAACATTCAGAAGCAGAGCTTTGCAGTGTGAGATCAACAAAAGTCCCTAGCATCAGCATAAAAATGCTGATATTGGAGTCGCTTACACTAGGTAAAAAACTGCATTTCTGTGAGTTGTGCAGGTGAAACTTCGAAAGGCAGGTAAGATTTTTGTTTCATGTTCCTGCTCCCCTGGCTTTGGGCACGGGGAGAGGAAGCTAGCTGAGTTGAGCTGAATGTGGTTTTGCTCGTTGCTTGTGTGAGAAAATAAAGGTAACTGACAGTGGAAACGCTTCCCGGTGGCTCTGCACAGGCTGTTGCCCTCCAGACCTGCTCCTGGCAGGGGCTGATGGCGGAAAGGGAGAGGAAGCGGTTGTGCTTCCTTTCCCCGCGCTCACCCCAAAACACTGCCCGAGATGTGAGCAGTGTTAAAACATTTCCCTCCTTCCTTTTCCTGCGAGAGTCCACTCGGCACAGCCTTGTGCTTCCAGGGTCTGACTGGAGATACCTGGGGAAGCATGAGAGGCCAAAAATCTCCCAAGAACTGTCCTATTTGGGATCCAAATGTTGACATTGTTTAGACAAACCCTCGCCCTAAGCCTTCTGAGATGAAATTGTTTTCAATACTGCAGGGGCAACTGGCAGCTCTTGGTTATGAGGCAGGTGGAGGTTCCGTGAGCGTGTGTGGCTGGTCCCAAATCCTCCTGCCTGACTGGGAGTCTTGACCATTTGTTGGCAGCTGAGGGCTGGATGTCCACAGGGCATTACACACACATGCACACGCGTGCACGCACTGTTCAAGCGCTCATAAATGTGCCGGCATTTTATTTATTCAAGCAGAGCCAGGGCTCTGGGTGAATGACAAAGAGGCACTTCATCTCCCCTTAAACACAACCACAAATTAGGACTCAACATTAAGATCAGAGCAAAAAAGCTTGCTAACTTGTGTGTCTGCACATGACAACCTTGGAGCAAACTCTTCTTCCCCAGCCTCCCAGCTAAACTGGCCCTTTGCGAAGAGGCAATACTGCCTTAGCAGGGACTATGCAATCGTGGCTATTCCTTGTGCACTGGCCACACAATAATACACCACCAAAAAGGAAAAAAGAAAGAGAGAAGAGAGAGAGGAAGGGAAACGAGTGTTCTTAACAAAAGCAGAATAATATGCTAAGGCAAGGCTCTCTGTGATCTGCTGTTTGAAAGCAGGCGGGCATTGAGTTGTCGTTACCAGCCTCCATCATTTGAGGGCACCCTAGTCTTTGATGTTGGCTGCAATTAGCTGCGGGAGTAGTGTAGCAGCCATCTCTCGTGATGGCAAGTCTGTCTTTCATTGAAATGCTCTCTTTCCTCCAACCCTCCAGGTCAATGCTGCTGGGACTTGCTTCTTTACTGATGGCAGGAGCACATGCTGGGCTCGCAGATCACCAGCCTTATTGGTGTGTTGGGGATTGGAGGTGAATTGCCTAAAGGAGGGATGCGCTGGCATGCCAACACTGCTATTGATTAATGCTAATTATCATTTAATTTAACCTCCAATTAGTTTTAATCAATTGTCACATTCTCCCTGAGTATTACGGCAAGGATGATGTACAGTAAGGAGGATAATTGTCTTGAGCTTTTCCTTGCTTCCCAGATGGCTATTTTCTATCCCTTTCTTTTGCTTTTAATAGAGCTGGGTGAATAATTTATTTGCCAAATTTAGCTGCTGCTGCTTCTCCTGCCTCAGAACTGTCTGTAAGCATAGTCTGAGTCTGTTGCTTGGTCCAAAATTTCTCAACACAGTGTATCGGTTCTTGGTCTGTACAATGCGTTACGGCCATTTGATCCTGGAAATCCAAGCAGGGCGGTTTCACTTTAATCAGGCATGTGGTGGGGTTGCATGGCTGTGGCCCCAGTGCTGCTGTCAGTCATAACTCTGGGGATCCAGTTTTGCATGAATTTTCCATAACTATTTCTTAAAAGAATGGTCACATTCATGTTTCTGTCACCCAGAGCATTTTCTTTCAAAAGGGGAAAGCAGAGAGAAAGAGGAGTTATATCTGTCCATTGGAGTGCATCATCTCCATCCAGGTCTTGAATCCAAGCTCTAGCCATCAGAGAGCACCAACTTAACTTCTTCTCCCAAAGGACTAACTCGTCTTTGTTACAGCAGCAGGAGGCCTCTTAACACTCTTCTATGTGGTCTTTCCACTAGAGCTGGAGAGACTGGTTTTATCTGAATGTCGCGATGACAGCCTGGCCTTTCCATCTTGTATTTGAACGGACGGTCGCAGAGTATATTCAGAGGCACTTGTCCAATCCTAATAATAGTTCTGTCTGTCCAAGTGAATTGCAAAAAAAGTATCGATTCATTAATCACCCCCACTGATTTTGTGTACATCGCTGATGAAACATCAGGCAGCATTCCCTGAAGGTCAATAAATTAGGGCAGTTATCCAAAATTACCTTCTGAGATCTCTCTGAAAGCTAAGGGAAAAGTGAGCAGAGCACAGTCCCATCTATTCTTGCGGAGGATCAAAAGCAACTCAACAATACCTCAGGGCATCAAAGACAGCTGATAGATCTAACAATAACATCTTGGAGCCCTGATATTCATCTGTAACCTGGACTGCCCGTGCAGTGCAGTCTCTGTGCTGTACTCCGTCTGTACCCAGACCGATATGGGTCAAGAAAGGCTGAGACAGTCAGGTACTCAGGGAATTCGCTTCCCTTCACAACTTTCTCATTAACCGTGCCCACACTTGAAGAACAGAAACAGCACAGCCAGATCGTGTAATAGCTTGTTTGGATGCCTTTTCTGCACTTCCCAGAGATATCCCGCACCCACCGGCTGTCCCAATTTCAGGCAGAGCGGTTTCTCCCTGCCAGCCCTGCCGCCAGGTAGCTGCGGCGCTGATCAAAAGTCGTGGTGGATAAAGCAGGTTCAGTTCAGCTGGTGGGCAGGTCACATCCCCATCACCAGTGCCACTGGTTGTCTTTGAGCCTCCGCGGTGACCCGAAGCGAGGCAGTGGTGGTGGTGAAGGTGGCTGTGCCCCTGGCCCTGCTGCAGTCTGCTGGCCAGACTCGGCATGGGCACCCAATCTCCGAGGGGTTTCCTCCCTTTCCAGCAGAGAAAATAAAGAACTTCATTGCTGGAGAACTGAGAACCTCCAGTTCAATAGAAATCAGGAGAACTCGGGTGCTTTGTAGGAAATACATAGTTCATTGCAGGACTATGTCCTGACTTTTTTTTTTTTTAGTTTTAGTTTTGAAAATAGAAGATCAGCTTATGTGTACCACTGAACTCTTCCTCCTCCTCCCCAACTCATTCTGTCCCCAATGGGTCAAGTTACATGGGCTCAGATGTCCCAAGCAGATAGTTATGACTTGGTTCAACATTATTTCATTATAACCATTTAAGTTACAGGAGAACTTTAGTGAAAAATAAAACTATGCTAAAGCAAATCCATCGCTCCATAGAAACGAAAGCTGACCCCGCGCTCGCCTTTGTGCATGGCCTGGATAACAAACCCATTGTAAGATTAAAATGAAAAAAGAAGGAAAGCCAAAGCTTGTTTTGTTCATATAAACATGGGACTTTCGATTTACTTTTCACAGAGCTTTGACTGGGCAGCAGAAGAAATGTGAGCTATCTCACAATGTTCCCTTGGCATAACACGGTGCTTTCAGTCTCATTATTATTGCATTATATGTAGCACATCTGTTACTGGTCAGGAGCCAAACTATTTAATTCTATTAGATACATCTATACAGCTAAGTGATAATCTACACCAGGTTTATGGAACAAGCACTTAATTCTTGGCAGGGAGCAGCTCAAGACTTGATACAAGAGCAACAGAATATATGCAGTGTAGTTGTAGATCAGTGTCAGAAACTGGCCAGAAATCATTTCTGCATTCTTCGGCATGCAGGCATTCCAGTGTGGGAAACTATTCATTCAATTTATTGTTCTAACATCTGTAAGTTATTGGACGGGGGGGAGGGGAGAGGGAGAAGAGGAAAACGCTCAGAGGGAAAAACGTTTACCTAACAAAATACTAACTCTTTCAGGGGGTTTCATGTCAGCACTCTGTAAATAATAGGAGCCTTTTAATGCACATGTGGTAGTATTTACTTTGTGGAGAGGTACACAGAATCCTGTCTTGTTCAGAAAGTTTTGTGCCCCAGTGCTGCTCGGGCGTATAGCTTTTGCTGTACTTATTTTGTCTTGATCCACCTTTTACCTCGCTGAACACAACTACCAAACCCGAAGTCTGCTTGCAAGCACCCACCGCGCAGGCTGAACCTCAGGACCCCGGGCGGCAAGGAAGAGCCCGGCTCCTCAGCTGGCGCGAGACGGGTCTGCTCCCCTCGCCGGGCACACAGCAGCTCCAACGTTTGCCAGCTGCCTCTTTGGATCCCAGTCCTTTTTCCCTCCCTTCTCTGCAAGATCCTTCCAAACTTTGAGAGGGAGAAGTCCCTAAACCACGTGGCCTTCCCAGAAAGGCAAGTAAATGTGGTAGTACCCCCATTTTGGAGAGGAGGAGGAAGGGCACCGGGAGGTGATGACTTGCTCGGGGCTGCACAGGATGTCTGCAGCAGAGCTGGAGCGGGGGCCAACTCACTGAACTGTCAACAGCGCCTCTACCTTTATCCACCAGACCATCCTTCCTTCCTCTACGCTGAAGAATTGAAACAATTCCGAAAAGAAAAAAAAAAAAAAAAGAAAAAAAAAAAAGGTCTCCACCTGCAGAGTTTTCTGACCTTCCACTGACAGGGCTTTTCTTTTCCTCTCCCACCCCTCACCCATTTTTGGTCTCTCAGTGGAAGTAATTGGATCTATTTCTTAAGGAAGTGATGTCAGGAGACCTGGGTGTTCCAAGAGTAGTTATTTCCATATGATCTGAACAGGTTCTTACATACTGTGACACATACACTGTTGTAATTTAAACAGATCTGGTTCTTTGGACTGAAGACCATTTATTTATAAGAGTCTCCAGCTGGAGAGGAATCCATTTACCCACAGCCTTCAGGGAGCAGCAGCATCCTTAACTCTCTGCTGTCTCCCCCAGCACCAGGCATCTGAAATTTCCCTGAACCATCTTATCCCGAGCCTGACCTAAGCCAGGGAAAAACACCTATTGATTTCAGAGGTCCTGCTCTGCTGTAGGTGAACGTGGCTGAGCTCCATCGGGCATTGCAGTCAGCAGACTGGTAATCCTAGAGAAATCATTCCTGGTCGTCACCGGTGGTGCTTGAGTTCTTATAAGAAAAACCCAGTCCTTGTACCTAAATTTATGTGCTGAAGATAAAAACAGGGTTCTGAATGAAGGGAAAAGACCGTAATGCTGTATTATATTTAGGCTGTTAGCTTTGAGGACAAGTGCTGCCTTCTTTTTCCCGTGGAGTTGTACAGCATCTAATACTGTAGGGTCCTGGTTCATGACAGAGGTCTGACATACGACTACGCTGCAAAAACAATAGCATTAAATACCAATAATAACATAATCAGGTAATAAATAGTAATAAAACCTTGGAGGGAGGCCAAGTAGAAGGGTCTTCAAAGGCTGGGCTGCCCTGTATTGCTCTTGATCCTGAATGGTACCTGGCCTTCAACCCTGAGTGAAGTGGAGAGGTGTCAAAGAAACGAGGCTCTTGCTTAATGTGGGCCTGCAGCACCTGGGGATGGGATGAGGAGGGAGAAAGGTCTGTGCCTTGCTCAGCCCCTACACCTTCCCCTCCTGCCCAGTACAACGTCCTTCTGACCATCCAGGGCAATGCTAGGTCTCATCAGTGGTTTGGGAGCTTTCAGAAGTCATTTTAAAACCATCTCCTGATTCAACAATATACTTGCATTTCCCAAGTGCTCCCCAAGTCAGGGGTGCCCAAAGCAAAGCCAGTGACTGGCTTAGGTTTATTAGGTCTCAAACAGAGCCCTGACCTGTCTTCTCCCTCCAGCTGAAGGCCTTGGGCAGAGCCAGGCAAGAGGAACCGGTCACTGCTGACAACAGCAATTTGTACCACATTTGTCAACGCGCAGACTTGTAAAAGTTAATTTCCCAGCGCGTGGGGTTTTGCTCATTAAATAAATAACTCACACCCCAACATGGCCCGGGGACAGCCTTCAGGGGGGCTGACTGAAGGAAGGAGTCACCAGCGGCTGAACCTCAGACTTCCAGCCGGGATCTTCAAGGTGAGCTTTGCTCTCTGAGGAACAGGGATGGAAAGCAGGACGGGCACATCCTCTATACCAACCAGCCCACTCCCACCGCTGGCTCTCTGAGCCACTGCAGGGAGGCATTTATGAAAGTTTCAGATACTTTCTTGAAAACGGGGAAGAAAAATATAAACCCAAATGGTAAGGTTACATGTGGTTGTTACTGTTTATTTTCTGTTAGCTTTGATAATTGTCCCAGAGTCCTGTAGTTTGTGCCAATGTCCACCAGTGTTACCAGTATGCGTGCTGAATGTATTTGCTGATACGCAGAGGTTTAGCTGTGCACGGCAGCAGCTCCAGCATCACTCCCCTGCGCTGGGGCCATGCAGGCAGAGCTCTCAGTGACTGTCAAGGCTTGCACCTCTGCAGGGAGTCACACAAATTAACAGTAGTAGAAAAACTCATGTTCAAAACATTGAAGGCATTTCCAGCTACCCCACTGCAACCACTCTGTTTCTTTTCATGGCACCATTGCTCTCCTTCCCACCCACAGCTCCTCAGCTACGCCACTGAAGGAGCCTGGCATCGGGCTGCAAAGTGGGGTTTTGCAGTTAGCGCCTTTAAACTATCCAAAATAAAGGAATTTTTACTTTGGTTTGGTTCGGTTTGATTTTGGTAGACACCATTTCAGCAAACCTGGTGAGATGCTGGTAGCACAAGCGAAAGTAGAACACTAAAGTGAGGTGATTTCTGCAGGCAGGTAAAATTATTTGCTTATGTACTTGATAAGCGACTGTCATCCCTAGAAAGTGACGGCACACAAAAATATTTTGCCTACTATTTTCCTGCCATTGTCAGATCTCGTCCAGAATGGAGGACATAGTATCAGAACACTAGTGCAAGAAGCTGAGTGACAGGCATTTAATTTCCAGTGCTGTTCATCAGATATTTTTCTTGCACTCTTCCAATGAGAAAGAAAACGATATAAGTGGAATACCCCAAGGGGAGCAGCTTGTTGTAACTTGAGATTAAACCTGAAAAATGGATGGAGGATCTAAGATAGAGGTATTTTACTCAGCAGAGAACACCACATTCCTGGAGTGATACGTGGCACTTTGTCTGGGCTCATGTCTTGGCTTTGGTACCATCATAAATCCACCTTTGGGGAAGGTCAGGTGTTTCTGTCATCCACTGTTGTCAGGTATAATCCACTGGGACCACTTGTAGGAGCACAGCCAGCCACTGTAGGAAAATGTTAATGAAACCATACAGCCTGTCCATCTATAAATACAGCATCCAGTTCCCCTCAGTAAAATCAGCATGAGACAGTGGAGGGAGTACCAGGACAGAAAAAGCCAAGCAGAATAAATGGCCCCTGGGGCTGGTGCAGACCTGCTGACGGTTCGCACTGCTTGCTGGAGAAACCCCTGGCTAGCCATAGCTCAGTGCTCACGGTGTTGGACAAGGTTTTGAAGGTTTGGGTTTGTTTCCCAGTTTTCCATAATATTTCTGTGCCCCGATTTCCCGCTTCTGAAAGTGGGGTTGGTAGGGCATTGCACACCCTTCTTGAACGCGGTGAAGGCAGCAGCCCTATAAATCCCACACGGTTATAGGCTCAGTTGCACTGCACTGCCTTCTAGAGCCTACAAGTTCTCCACATGCAGTATAAAATAACCGTTAAATCATCTCTAATGCGGCCAACTTAACTGTAATTCTATAAGGCATGGATTGAGGATTTGTAGCAAACTGAACTGGTTAGAAAATATGGGAATCTTTTCAAGGGAAAATTTAAAATAACTTTTGCATCTATTTTCCTGAATTTGCCTGTTTGTTTTTAGTTAAGTAAACTTTTCTTTCTTCCTTTAAGCAGCTTATGTTCTCGTCTTCTTTTCTCTTTTTCATATTGTCATTAGAAAAAGTGAAGGACAGGAGGAAGGGGATGCAAACAGATAAGCTAGGGTAAAACGCCCAAAATCTTCAAACCTCGCTGGTTATTTTTTCTTTTTTTGAGATCATTGGGGGGAAAGTGTTTCAAAAATGAAAATTTATGTAAAAAACAGACATTTCATGAAATAGCTTGTTTGTCACAGGAAAGTATGGCTGAATTGAAGAGGCTGAACATCCCAAGGCCTTGTCTTCTCCATTTGCAGCTGGGAAAACTGGAGCGAAGCGCCAAAGTGATGACCCCGAGGCCAGAAAGTAGGAACTGGTGTCAGAAGAGATATTTAGACCACAGGAATCCCTGGGTCCTCTCCCAGATCTGCACCATCGCTCCTCACAAGGAACCTCCACGAGGTCTTCTACTGTAACAGGACTGCACTGTGCACAAGGAGAGCGCGGAGGGTTTCTCTCTCCCCCTCCTCACAAAAAAAAAAAAATATGTCCCTACATCTCGAAACGATTTTTCAGAGCCCCTTCTGCAGCAGTGGGGTGAGGGAGTAGCACAGCGCGGGGCCCGGTGGTGGGAGTAGGAGAGCAGGTAAAGCTCAGCAGGATGCTGGGGATGGGGACAGGCGGTGGGTTGGGGACAGGGGAGCGGTGCGGGGCACGGCCAGGAACGCGGGGAAGGGCTGTTAATAGATCTACAGAAGCTTGAATTAATTGGCTGCTGTTTACAGCTTGGGTTTATCGCTCAGCTTTTAATTAACTGTTTCCGGATTTAATCTCACAAATGTTCTGTCTTCGTCCTTGTTTAATCCGGCAGTCTAATGGCAAGCTTATTTATGCAGATCAATACTGTTTACAAACATGAAAGCCGCCTGTCGGTTTTTGAACTTTAGACGTGATGGCATTGGTTATCAATAGCTGAAGCAGCCTCAGCAGGTGGCGTGTCAATATGCAGCCAGTCAATATTCATGGAGCGGCCAAGATTAAAACTTTTTTTAGCGGGAATGGGAGGGAGCTGCCTAAACTGCTCATCATATTCATATACGGAGGATTTACTACCCGCTCCCGCCCCGCTTTCTTTTATTTAGTTGCAGCCATCTGAATGGAGCGCTAATGAGAATAATCAGGTTATTCAAGAATACGCGGGGGGGGGGGGGGAGGAGAGGGGGGGAGGGGGGGGGGGAACTGTTCCCACAATCTGTTCTGGATTCTTGCCTTCCCTGAGCCAGCTCACCTGCAAAGGCCTTTCCTTCTGTTAAAATGTTTTTAGTAGCAACAAGGAAGAGCTGGCTTGCTCCCTGCACCTAGTTTACGCTGATTTAAACCGAAACTACTGAAGGTATTGGATTATTTTGCACTTATTCTATTAGCTTCAGTAGGCGTGGAAGAACCGTTCAGAAAGCGCTTCCTTGCAAACAAACTATGAAAACCCAGTGGCTGGTAATTGTTGATGAGGGGCCGCACCGGGAGCAGCCCTTGATGGGAGCCTGCTCCTGCAGCCTTCCCTCTCCTTGGCCCCGCTCTTCTGCTTGTGCCTTGGGCTGCTCTTGGCATAAGCGGGAAGGGAGAAAAGGGTGTTTTCCACCCGAGTTTCACAGGTGTGACTAACACCGGGACTGACACCTGCTTATCCCGTTGCTCTAGATGTAGTCTCTGTTAAAGTCAGTGGCCCAGTTTTTAACACGGCGGGTTAATCACGTGCAAATCTCCGAAAGAGCAGAGCCGAAGCTGTTGGACAGTCACTAGTCAGGGCGAGTGGGAGCTTTTCTCGGAGAGAATTGGAGGTATAAACGTGGAACACAGAGCCTCAGCCTGATTTTAATACGATATAACCTTAACCTACGAAGGCAAATGAGACCAGGCTTGCCTGTGCCTACTATTTATTTGCAGAATACTCCCATCACGAGCTGCATTCAGGGACCAAGCCCCTGCTGTGCTGGGAATGGTACAAGCAGAGCTAATTGTATGTTTGCTATAAACACGGCTCTTACACAGTTGTTACACCTTCCATAAATACATTTCTAATAATCAGCAGACAATAGTATGGGCAAGCCAGAAGCATAACACAAAGCATAAGAATAAATTGCATTTAATTACAAGGAGAATCTAATTAAGCCCGATTTTCTTAGACCAGTGTTAGACTGGGAGTAACTTCATACACATTAATAGAGTTGTAACACATGTGACCCGTGGTATAATGACAATGACTACTCAGGGGTGGATTGTCAGATTGATGCACGGCATGACACTAACTCCGTTCCTTAATTTCAAAGGTGCAGAGCAGATCATTTCTATGCAGAACGTGAGGGCTCCAATCCTCTCTTTACCTTTGTGCCTTGGCTTTAGATTTTTGGCCATTTGCAGCATTTGCTGACATTTCCCAGTCTGTTTGTTCTAATATTCATTGTCGATTATGTAGCCAGGAACAAGCCTCTTGGGGCAACAGCCGCAGCGTTTGCACTGGGGTCCCGTGGCCTCCTCGGATCGAACACCCTCCGTAGCCTCCCGGGGGGGTATTTTGTTCTCTGGGTTGAGAGGGAATTTCATGACGGTTTAATTTGGACTCTTCCCAAGTGACACGCAAAAGGGGGGAAATAGGACATCAGGGAGGGGGAAATGTGGGGACATTGTGGGAATGCTGGGCCAGCATCAGGCTTTGCAAAACCAAGCTGGCTTTCAAAGCGACGCACCCTTGTATACAGGCGGGCTGGTTAGAAGCTGCTGATCTGTTCTCTAGCAACTTGTGGCACACCGCAGCCTTTGTAAGGCTGGCAAAGTCGGAGCAGCTAATCAGTTCTGCTTTATTCTCCTAGCCGCAGACCCTCGCCTGCAAAGCGCAGCGCCGTTTTTAATAGTGACATCTTCAGCGCCTTTCAGAGTCTGCTTGAAAGCAAATATAGGCCTTTTAATAGGTTATTTTAATGCATTAAACTACGGAGAGGAGGAAGAGAAGGGGGAAAAAAAAAAATCCCAGGCACATACATCTCTGCAAAAGTTTCAGAGTCTGGAAGAATCTGATCCAGAAACAAAAGCCCTTTGAATCTCTCCCCTTCCCGGCTCCCCCATGCCTGGCTCCCCCTCCCCTTCCTTCCTTCACTTCTCCCTCCTCCCGCTGAGCAGTAACAGTGCCAACTTATCAGATACTTTTAGCTGCCAGCTTCCCAGATACTTTCCTTTGAATGTGACCTGGCAGCAGCTCGCTGCAACTTTTGAACTGCTATATATGTCATATGCTAAGAAGAAGAAGAAGAAGCAGCTGAAGTATAATGACTACTGGAATACGCAATTCAAGACAAAGTCAAAATGCTTTCAGTGGGGAGCACAAGGCAATTTATTTTAACTCGTAAGGCAACTTTGCTATCCGATGGGAAGGGGGGTGGGGAAGCAAGCAGGATAATCGTCGTATTTTATCTTCACCTAAGGGCTGCGAGTCCATGGCCAGCATCCACAAATTGCCCCTCCTGACAGCCCTGCGGTGCCCGTAAGAGTTTGGAGTGAGGGGAGAGAGGGGGAGCGAGAGGTCCAGGGGGGCAGCCGGGGGGCACCACGGCCAAGGGGAGAAAGGGGAAACTGAGGCAAACAGACTCGTGCTGCTGCAACAAGTCTGCAGCAGAAATAACTCTAGGGATCAGCCTCCTGGCTTTCCGCTTGGTGGGTCAATAGGATCCCTCTGTTATATGATGATAGAAGGAAAATTCCAGGCAATCCAAAATATGCATGGAAACAGGCAAATGGCTGAGCCTCCCGTGTCAGTACCGGTTCAGGAAGAGCCTATTGTGGGAGCAATGGTCATTTGATGTTAATTGGAGCTTTTTTTCTTTTTGCTGGAAATGTATGGATTTTCACATGTTGTTTTAAATTTGCACAAATCAGTTCTGGAGGGAAGCATCTGATTTAAAAAACGAAAACAAACCCCATTAACAAAAAAACCCTCGTCCAGAAGAAATAGCTTTGATTTTTGCAGCAAAATAGATTTTCCTTTAGGAAGGTGGAAACGAACAGAGAAGTTTACAATGCTGAGATGTGGTGCAAAGCGGTATGGTTTATGAAAAAGATGTTTCAAGTGATTGGGCGATTGTTTTCTAACTTTTACCTGGAAGGAAACGTTTGAATTCCCAAGTATTTTGTTTCGGGACAGAGCAGACGGAGTTTTCATAGTCTGTGGGGTATTCTGCACAGTGGAAAAGCTGGTTCCCAACGAGCTCTAGCTCTAATACATTTAATTACTGCAATGCCAGAGATCTTTCTGCACATAGCTGCCAGTTGTGGCTGTTGTTAAAGAAGGAGCGGGAATGCTGAGACTAGAGGAAGGTGGTTCAAGACGTTCCCTCCAGCTCCCAGGTCGTATTGCTGCAGGAAGCTCCCAAGTGCTTCCCGGCACCTCTGCGTACCTCTCCCTGAAACAGGTAGACTAGTAATTATTTGTTATAAAGTTTATTAGTGTCCTTGGCACATTTCAGGAGACGCAGCTTAAGACCACCTTGGCCCCAAGGAGTTTGCTGGTACACTGCCACCCTCGCCGGGGCTTGGCAGGAGACTTAATACAGTAATTTCACAAAGCACTTTGAGATCAGGGGATGAAAGCTGCTATAGAAGTGCAAAATATAATGATTAATTGCCTTTTCTTGGTGGGAAGTTGCTATCATCTCTTCACTTTCTATGACTGGCAAACCGGAGGGAGTATTTAACTTTTAAAAAAAACAACATCTTTACAAAGTAACAAATTAAGATGCAAATCTGGAGGGGTTTTTTCCCTCTTCTTTTTTTCCTCTCTCTCTTTCTCTCTCTCTCTCTTTTTTTTTTTTCTTTTTTGCTAATTGGCAGAAAATTAATGACTGTGTTTCTGACTGAGCAGATGCTCCCGTCAAAAAAGGCAGATTTGGAATTTCTCTAACCCTCCTTTTAAAAACACATCAAGAAGGCAGTAGCATGTGGCAGGTCAGAAATTAAGCGAAGGTAACTGTACAGATTGTAAAGAACACAAAGGAGGTTTTGTGTGTGTGTGTGTGAGTGAGTGAGTGAGTGAGTGGGGGGTGCTATTTTTCCCCCCATCGCTCCCTTTTGTTTTAACTTCCTTGCATCGGATTTTATGGGGGGTTTTGTTTTTTTTTTTGTTGTTGTGGCTTTTTTTTTCTTTTTTTAAAACCCATATTCCACTGCAGCTCATAATTAGCAGCCAGGCCTCTGGGACCTAATTAACCAATTCAATTAACAAAAAAAGCATACAAGTCACCCTGACATTTGTCAGCCATTAGGAGGGATGTCAGGCTGGCAGGTTCTACCGACACATTAATGATGATTAGCTCATTTGCAGCTCACTTTTACCCCAGGTGTCCACCTGGAGAGACTGGCACAAAACGCTCAGCAGACAGGGAGAGGGGCTGGGGCTGGGAAGAGCTTTACCGCAACTGTGGTGACCCTCAAAGGGAGTTTTGACCTTTTATTGAACGTATAATCAATAAGTTTTTTGCCTCAGTTAAGAGAAACTGCTGTCCCCTCATCTGGCTCCTCCGCTCGCTAACCTTCAGAGGAGCGCTCGCCCAAAGAGCCGGGGGACCAGCGCTTGCCCCAGGGGCTGCAAACCCTTGTTTTTCAACTCCTTCAGTGGGAGAGAGGCCTTTAGAAACATTTTCCTTGTCGATAGCGCTGTTTGCTTGCTTACCGCAGCAGGGCTCCTTCACTTGGCTGGGGCTGTTTCTTAGTTCAAGCCAAGCTCTTTGTTCTCAGGATTGATTAACTACAGTACTCTATATAATATAGGCAGATATTTATATAGACGTCGCTTCCGTTCCTGCCTCTGATCTCCCTTAATTTAACTCCATTTCCCCAGCAGCTCTGATTTAATAATAAGTGGCTGATCGTTACGGAAATGAAACCAAGAGAAACACTGGCAAAGACCGCTTCCAGGATGGAGGGGTGGTTCACCCTTTGGGGTTTTCCCCTTTTTTTCCCAGCACCTGAGAGCAACTTTCCTTTCTGGCCCGGGTGGCCGACTCTGGGTCACCTGAGACCACTGGGGGCTCTTGCCATCTAGGAGACAAAGTCATCTCCCATTGAGGGCACTGCCCAGGAGGGCTCCCATAGGCCTGGTGGAGCAACGGCATTGCTGAGATTTGCTCCTGGGGGCACATTCACGGGGCTGGCCAAGGTTCACAGGCAGTCCCACTTGCCCTCATGGAGGCTGAGAGGGTATTTCGGGTGAGTGAAGCAGGGCACACCTCCAACACGGTGCAGGAGTCAGTCCCCCGCACGCTGGACCTGCAGCACCCTGCTTCACCCTGCCCAGCCGTCCTGCCTTCACCATCCTCCTCTGACCCAGGCAGCCCAGTCCTGGCTGGCTGTTTGCAGGGTTGTGCGACATAAAATGAGAATAAACAACATGCACAGGAATCATCAGGAGCCTCCGCGGGGGCATTCGCAGCTCCCTTCTCGTTCAGACCCATCTGCCCGTGCTTTTCCAGGAGGCCAGAGCATACCAGTTCCTTTCTTGTTGCCTCTTACTCTTGTGCCTTGCACCGTTGGCCAGCCCCAGCCAAGGGCGGACCACAAACCACTATCAAGTGGCAGATTTCTTCCTTGATTTTGTTTTTTTGTGAGTTTCCTGCCCGCAGGGTGAACTCCCTCCATCCAGAGGCAGTGACGGCCAAGTGCTAAACCCAGGCGCTCCATCTCTGAGCAGGGGAGAAAACCCAGCAAGCAGTTCAAAGGCAATCGGGTGCTTTCCTTAATTTCAATTAAATCCTAACTGCGCCTCCGCATTGACTAATCACCGAGGGGCTGATTCAGCTCCCTCAGCAAAACAGGACCTGTATCAATAGCCAGAGCCAAACACTCCTTCCTGGAAATCTGCAGTGCACAATAGTAAATACAGAGAACTGGGACTATTCATGTATTAACAATGCAGCGGCAGCAGCCCTTTATTGTCACACACATTGTTAAACCCACAAAGAGCAACTGGTAGGTTAAATCTATTTTAGCTGGGAAAGCTTGACAAAAATCCTTGCCACCAAGCATTTGATACTGATCACAGTGTCACATCAGGGAACAGCAAGCTCAAAAGGACGAGTCTTTTTTTTTATTTCTGAACTTTAGAGGCAACGGCCTCTCCTCTTCGCTGTCTCCCCAGGTCTTAGTCCTCTTAGTAGGAGGTGGGCTTTTTTTTTATTTTTTTTTTTCTTCGTGCCACTCAATGAGAGCAAATTCGGGGGGGTGGGATGGGGAGGTGGAGGTTTCGGGGGGAAAAAAAGTGCAGGAAACATGCAATGCTGTATTGAGGCAACACAGGTTGATGGGGAATGTGAACACAAGCTTCTTTCTCGAGGGAAATCAAATCCAAACCTCGAGAAGGCAGCAAAGGGTGCGGCTCGTGAGGCAGCAGGATGGCTCGGTGGCAAATAATCACACTGTAAATCAGCTGTCCTCTCATAACCTAGAGCATCTCTCTGAAATAAATACCTTGGCATTAACACGAAAGGCTCAACTCAGATGTATTTGTTTGAGTTCCAAACGTTCTTATAACCTATTTATTTTTCCTAGGAGTTTTCTATACAATGGGACCAGTTTTTTTCCCCAGTAACACATCTCCATCTGAAACCATGCTAATTTTCATGGCTTCACAGGTAAACTCCACAAAGGTCTCTGTTAAAAAAAAAACAACTTCAGCCTTGAGAAGGATAACTGTCCCATAAAGAAGGTGGGAAAAAATTCTTATACAACACCATTTGTCCCCATTGGAGGGGTCACTGAATACTGCCAGGAAGGTCTTGCGGGACAAGGGGATATTAGTACCATCCAGCTAGGGGAGTCTATCAGTTGCCTAGTAGGATATTATTCTTCTTATTTAGATGATGGCAATGAGCGACTCCCTAAAAGGGTACTTCAGACCTTCCAAAGTAGCACCCCATATTGATTTTATAACCCATGCATTGGTTTTACAGGGACCTTGAAGGTAGCTCTGTAAATGTAGATGCTTTTCATATTAAGGTGCTCCTCTTAAATTTTACAAGTGGACTTTCCCATTAGTAGGAATTACAAGTCGCTGGGAGGATAAGGTCCAGGGTTCTCAGCACAAGGCTTCACCGCTTTTTGTAATCCCCATGCCCCGGAGTAGCAGGATCACCAGTGGGTAGAAAAATTACATATTCTATATTTGCTGGGAAGAGCGGATGACATGGGGTCCCTGCAAATCTTTCTATGTATACATGGGTGAAGAGGGGTCTGGATTAAGGTCTTTGGATGTAAAAGGACCTTAGAAAATACCAATAGGCGAGATATTGAACTACCCACCAGAGGTCATTGTGGCTGGCATGCACTGCAAGGAAACCTGGGATTAATGAATTTACAAATTAAAAGAAACTCCTCATCCCAGAGCACTCCAAAAGGATTTTTCAAGGTAAAAAAAAAAGGAGAAAAAAAAAAAAAAAAGGCAAGTTCTGCTTCAAAATCAGGGTTGCATTAACCCTAATACATTAGCCCTAAGACCTGCCGACCTGCCCAAGCACCATCTTGCTAGATAATATCACGTTAACTGTCTCAGCTGCTTCCTTTCCCACCTGCATCATTTCTGCTCATTGCATTGTGCCTGACAGGAGCAAGTCGGGTGCTAGAGCAGCATCCCGCTGTCTGTCACACCGCCAGCATGGGGAGGCTGCGACAAGAGTGTGGCCTGTCTCTGAGTCCCTATGGTCCCCCCAAAAGGCACATGGCAAACCACACACGGAAAGACAAAGATCTCTACTGCTTTGCCACATCTCCTCCTCTTGGCTCACCCTGCTGCATTTATGATCTGCCTACACCAAGCTCCAAATAAGCATCACCCGCCTCAGCTCAAGCACCGGGTGCCTTCGAGCTGCCCCAGGGCCAAGGGAAAACAGCGACCGTGCCTTGATCCCGCTGCCGGAGGCTGAGACTCGGATGTGGTCCCTACACTGAGTTTCTCTGTGGTATCGCCACTCTGCTGTGAACCTTACGGCTTAATTTTATGGATGAATTTTATGCCATTGCAAGTCAGCCAGGCAGTGCAGAGAGGCTGTTTGCTCAGCCATAGCAGGAGTATCTGAAAACACTGACATCTGGTGACAGTTTGGAGTGAGATGACAACAGAAAAGAGCTGGAGAGCCTGCAGGGTGTCCATGCCTCTTTAAGGACTGGAGATTTTAAAGAGGCTTTTACATATTATTGCCATTTTTCACATGCCTTCTGCACCACAGCCCATTTGTGGACCCTGCTGCTGCCACTGTGTGCAGGTCCACATGGTCATTTAAGTGCATTTAAGCACTGAGTTTCGGCCCACCTCACTGCCGATCCATACTGTTCTCTTCAAAGGAAGGTATGCCAGTCTAAGGCTTGAGATAGTGTCCGAGCAGAGAAATCCCTCTGGAAAAAGTGTGCTCCTGTCTACACGAGGTGGCCATGAATGACAGCAAATCTCAGGCAAACAGAGGAAAGGTGAGGGTCAGATTTCTTCAAGGCTCATGCTCAGCAGCAGCTATGTGAATGCTCCTCTTCCGTCCCAGCGCGAAGCCAGACTGGCTTGCTCACCCCCGTTTGGCTATGAAATGGCTGGCCAGGGATGCTTGTCAGGCCGAGGTGACGGGGGGATCAGGCAGGCTGAGGGGAGCGCACATGGGCTGCCCTCAGTCCCCCAGCACCCACACACGCTTCCCTGCGCCAACAACTGTGCGTGCCAGCAAGATGCCATCCCCCCAGGCCTGTCCCACCACCTCCCACCCCATCCAGCTTCTTCTGTCCCCTCCAGCTCCCTCCCCAGCTGGTGATGGCTCCCAGCAGCGCTGAAGCTTTCTGGCCACCCCCTGTACCCAGGCATGGGCACCTCCAGGAGCTGTGTGGATGACAAACCCCATGCCCAAAAGCTGCATGGAGCGTGGCAGCAGCCTCACGCGAATAAAACAAGGATTAAAAAAAAGGAAATGGAAGTGTTTATTTACTTAGCTATTTGCTAAGGTCTTTTGAGAAGCAAGTATCATGTTTTCAAACTTTACTGGCAACCACCGCGAGTGATTATTTTTTTGAAAATAAATGTCAATATTTTCATATATTCACATGACTCCTGGAGCTGGCAATTTAAGGAAAATTATCCAAGACTCAAGATAAAGCTGTGAAAGCTGGTATTATTGGGACTCAAATTGAAAGCTGTTTCTTAACTACGTGGTAGAAAAGCAATAAAAATAATGTGATTATATGATAATATTCCCCACTTAGCAGCTATATAAATGTCATTAAAAATAGGAATCTTACCTAATTAGTTCAAATTCTCTTCATTTGCAGGAATATGTCATAAGAAGCATCAAATAAAGAGATGCTGAAAATTACGAGAAACAATGTGAAAGACTTGCCTTGAAAATTTAAAATAAAAAGTTATTGTACTTTGAAAAGAAATAGCTGTATGCTGGTTGAGAAACCAGTCAGCATTTTCGAACTACTTTTATTAAAGAGAAACTAGACTGTTTTCAAATTTCTTCCTTTGAAAGAACCAGAGGTGCTACGAATACTCTGCTAAGCAGAGTCCAGGTAAGGCTGATGAACTGCTTTAACCAGCCTCTGTTTCCAAAATTAAAGTTCTGTGGGCAGAAGAGGTCGTCAGGGTGGTTTGCTTTTTCCTTATTGAAGTCGTGTTTGGGCTTCACAGATTTTAAAGCCAGAAGGGACTATTATGATTCCCGTGCCTGACCTCCTGCATAACACAGACTGCAGAACCTCACCCAATAATTTTCGCATCAAACCCATAACTTCTGTTTGATCTAGAGCATATCTTTTACATCAAGACTGGATATCTTCTTAAAGACTTCAAAAGTGATGGGGAATCTACCAAGCTCCTAGATAAGATAGTTTGAATTTGTCTAACTTCTGCTTTCAATCACTGGATCTCATTATGCCTTTTTCTGCTAGATTAAAGACCCTTCTTCCATCAGAAATCTCTTCCCCATGTAGGTACTTGAAGACCTTGAGAGGGTGATAAGAGAGGACGATATTTCTTGAATGGGTGAAGAGAATGTGTCATCTTAACAAAGATAAAAACTTATCCATGGAGATTCTTTATTTTCCCCCCAGTTTAAAGCTGGTAAAAGGTGAAACTAGCAGACTACTCTGGTGAGTAAAGATTACTCCCGAGAATAAGGGCTACAGCATCAGCTCCGACTCACTCGTTGCCAGGTGTATTACTGTGGATTTGAAAATGTCTGTCAATTAAATTGCCCTTCATTTTGCCAGGTAGCAACGTTATATAGTAGGATACACCATCTGCCCACATGATCAGAGACTGTGTTTTCAACAGGCATTTACAGTTTTAATCCACTCAGGAATGATTAATTTCATATTTTTTTATTCTTTCTTTTCCAAACACAAGTATAAGAATAGCTTCACCTCAGGCTACATCTGTTTTAGAAATGTTTACTACAGTCCCAGCAAAAACAGTCCATTTTTTATGTGAATCTACATGAAGGGCTAATTTTTGCTGTAGGCTAATTGTGAAATTACATAGACGTTTAAAAAAACCCAAAACACCATAACAAAATGCAGCACCTCCATTCCCAAACAACTTCTTTCCTGGCTTTCTAAAACTGTCTTATTGTTGGAAAAGAGGATGGGGGAAATGAAGAAGAAGAAACAAGTATTTGCATGAAGGACAGTGTCTCCTACTTCTCTTCATGGAAGCCCTTTGTCCCCCATCTTTGGACTACTGACAAGAAGCCACAGTAATTATTTGGCCAAGGAGTTTACAGAAACACTGCACTACATAGCATATTGTTTATCCATGATGGATATTGCTGTAAAGTGTATTTAGCTGAAATGCCCCACATCTTTGTGTGGGGGAACAAACGAGATTATTAACGATTAGTGGTAAGCCTTGTGCTCCTGGGATTCGCCTTATAAACTCTGTCCTGCACCCCTTTTGACAGGACACACTCACTTCCACACACACCAGCTGACTTGAAATGCCTGGAAACATCACTCTGTTCAACGCTGATATCATTGACTTTTCTTGACTTGTCCTCCTCATCTTCACCTGTATGCATTGCTGTCCTTTTTTTCTCCTCCTCACTTTTATTTCAGCTGGAATTGTGTTTGCATCTCTTATTGAGGGGCGCACACGGATTCATCTCTGCCATGCACCTTGGAAATCCACATTTGTGCACCTGAATAGGTGGTTCCGCTGCTGAAGGTCACAGTGGTAGTCACGAAGACAAGACTGCAAAAGTTCTAACCACCCTGTGTGGTTGCCTGGGAAATGCTGCCTGTGACAGTGCTACGTTCTCCCCTTTCCTGGCAGAGAAACAAAGCACCGTGGCTGTGGCCCACTGGGGCAGAGCTGCAGGCTCCCGAGCTCATATCTGGTGACCTTCCAGTGCTATACCTTTCCAAAGGGAATGTCAAACTGTGTGTTAGCAATGGCTTTAAGATTAAAGAAATATTGTTGGGTTTTTTTTATTTCATTAGATAATTAAAACTTGACAGCCAAAGGTGGCGACGAGCATGAGCCAGGGGCTCTGCAGGATCAAATCCTCAAAACAGGAGATGGATATGACAACATGAATGAGCCCTGCCCAGAGTGAATCCTTCCTTATGGTTGAAAAAAATCTTTTTTTAACATCACGTTTCACTTCTTTGCATTGTGTGCATATTAGGGGTAAGGATGGAAATAGCTACTAGTATTTTTGGCCCAGCTCGGTGATGTTTTGGATAAAGATCAAATTCTGGATGTTTCAGCAGAACTGGCTTTATCAACACTGTGAGGTGCTCCAGCCTCTCCTGTGGGTTTAGCCACAGGCTTGTTGGGCAGTGGAGGTCTGGCATTCAGCCAGTGTCATCCAAGGAACTGAACGGATCTGAAGAAGCTGGGAAGGTTACGTGCATACGGACAGGTCTGTTTTATTAGAGCAGACAGGGCACGCAGTTTACCTTTTGGAGCCAGCGTCTGCCAACACAAACTAAACTTTCCAGTGCTCAGCTGGGAATTAGCCCGCGGGGCCCAGTTTCAAAAGCAGTGCTGGATCAGGAGCTAAATGAGCCCCAGCTCAGCCCTAGACTGGAAGTGTGGAGCAGAAGAAGGGGCCGTTTGCTTAACACACTGCATGACCCTGCCTTCCCCATGCTGGCTGGCCACGTTGTACTGTACTCCCGTCACAAGTATGTTTAAACAGCTTGTTAGCCCGATTAAAGACCACTGTCTTTGGTCATACCCAGGATCTCTTAAGCAAGGAATGTTAAACTGACTTTGGGTAATTACATTTTTTAAGCAAAGGTTCTTGTAAAGGCCAATTATCGTCCCAAGGTGTTGCATCACCTCCCCATGAACACTGCGGCCTGTCTCCTTGCACGTAGGTGACAGCTAATGTTGCTTAAAGAGATGAAAATCCTATTCAAAGACACCTGCAAGAGGGTGTTTAGTTGAATAAGTTTGTGTAAGTATGAGGGTTTTTTTCTCTTTTTTTTCAAAGGAAAGATTTGCCATACACCCTCACTCCAAATGCCTGAGCGCACCTGGGGGGGCGCAGGGTACATGTCTGACATCTCCTCACATTGCCTCCACAGCCACAATTTCTTAACAGGAAGGAAAACCTTGATTTCCATGGGCAAGTAAAAGCAGTCAATGTAGTTTCCTTGCCTTTGTGCTCCACAATTTCCCAGTTCCTACATTATTAATCTTTATAGACCTAATCAAGAAGTCCTTACATCATATAACACTCACCCAAAACTCAACATGCTATTCTGTGCAGATGGTTAGTACACCCGGATCTTTATAACAAATGAGATATTGCCTCTACTGGATGATGCTTCAATAGGTACCAGAAATCTGCATAATGATCTTCCATCATTAGAAATACTGAATCGGAACAAGACTGAATGGTGGCTTTAGGACAAACGAATACACCACATTAAAGAACAGCCGGTATTCACACCAGCCTCTAATTCATTATTTTATTCAAACTTACATTTAAGGTCATCCCGCAAGCTTCCAACTCTTGATCTCGTCTCTTCCATGTTATTTACTAAGTCATTTCTCCACTGGGGCTGTCCTCCTGTATCCTGAAAAGAGCATTCTCCAAGGTGGCAGAGTTGCACAGACAGACAAATGAAAGACGCCTGGAGTTTGAACAATAAATGAAAAATTTCGTGCACCAGAAAGGGGCCATTTTTTTCTCTCCCTCTGGGCTAGTAGAACTTCTGTTTGGCAATGAAATGGACAATTGAAACATTTTAGCCAAAATTCAAAATAATTTGTAAGAAAAGTGTAGTTCCTCTGGGGAACCGTATTTAAGATTTCTAGTATTTAAAAAAATGGTATTGCTACACTGTCTTCTGGACTAGGTGATCTAGAAAAGGCCATGTTCTTTATGCAGTCTTTTCTCTTTCTGGTGAAAACATGCAGATCTGAAGTGTCAGGAACATAGATATATATTATATATTTTTTGCCTTACTTTCTGCAGCAGGACTTCTTAGTGAGAAAAATGCTAGCTTCTTGATCAAACCTTGAAAATGAGAGTAGATGGAAGAGCTGCTGTATGGTTTTTGAAAGCAGATGCAAGTGTACTGCACCCAAGCTCCAAGCTAAGCAAAAGCTATATGTCAGCTTGGTGTCCTAACAGAAGCAGTAGTATCGCTCCCTCTGCACTCAGTTCTCTTCTGCCTGCAAATTACTTGCAGGCATACCCTTATTGAAGAGTTGGGACAAGAATGGAGGTAGAGAAGTATAACAGCATAACATACATGGTATGAAACCAATCAAAATTATTTCTCTGATGAAGACAGGCTGAGAGAGTTGGGATTGTTCAGTCTGGAGAAGAGAAGACTCCAGGGAGACCTTATAGCAGCTTTCCAGTATCTGAAGGGGGCCTACAAGAGAGCTGGAAAGGAGCTTTTTACAAGGGCATGTAGTGATAGGACAAGGGGTAATGGCTTCAAACAGGAAGAGTGGAGATTTAGATTAGATATCAGGATGAAATTTCTCACTGTGAGGGTGGTAAGGCACTGGAACAAATTGCCCAGGGAAGTTGTGGAGGCCCCACCCCTGGAAGTCTTCAAGGCCAGGTTGGATGGGGCTTTGAGCTACCTGGTCTAGTGGGAGGTGACCTTGCCCATGGCAGGGGGTTTAGAACTAGATAGTCTTTAATATCCCTTCTAACTCTAACTCTAACCATTCTATGATTCTAAAATGATCAAAGACCACCCTGATGTGCAGAAGAAGGAAAGGGGCAACTGCAGATTGTTCCCCAGAGTTATCTCCTCACGCACCATCAGCCAGTGGGGTGACATAAACCCCCACCTGGGATTGGCCCCACCCTCAGACAGGTGCTGCTCATCTAGGATGAGACATAGCTCCAGAGAAGGCATATAGGAGAGCCTGGCGGGAAGCTGAGCTGCTACTGGAGAAAGGCTTCAGAGTGCACTGCATCTGAAGGTGAGGAGGCTTGGGCTCAATGGTTGGGGGTTTAGGGCTTCCTGGTGCAGACTTTGCTGCAAGCATGCTAGGCTGGATCTTGAGCTGGTGGTCTTGGGTCCTGAGCTGAGATCTTGGCCCTAACTGGGTAAGGAAGGGGAGTTCCCCACATTAGGTACTGGCACATGATCTAATGAAGAGTATGTTTTCTCTTTCTTCTGTTGGTCTTGGTTGTTCTGTCATTCCTACTATGCAGGAAAACCTTTCTAGGGGCTTATAGTAAAGTGGCCATGGTGCTCTCTGCCCTGAGCTGGTAGCCTTTGTGAGACTGTATCTGCCTACCAAAACCCCAGGAGGTATCAGTGCAAGTGTAGACCCACGCAGTCATCTCTGATGTTTTAAGTAATCAGCCTGGCAACCCCTTTGCCGTTCTCTGGGGCTCTGGACTTCCCTCCCCTTGCACAGAGCAGCCCTGTATTGATGAAAGCACCTCGTCTGTGTGTATCTGCACCAGCAGCAGTCAGTGGGCTGATTACTCCTGAGTTGAGCACTGTCTATCCTGCACCCCATTAGCACACTGACATCCTGGCTCAGCCTGGCGTCCTTCCTAGTGTCTGACTGTTGGCAGGGGTCCCCCTCTGTGGTCCCCACTTCAGCTCAACACAGACCTGCTCCATCGCACCCCTGATGGGGTTTACAGCTGCAGAAACGGGTGGAGAGCCAACAATAAGCAACACAGTGGCTCGGTTATTTCCCACTGGCACAGCAGCACTCTGAGCACAGTTGGGAAGGTGGCGCCTGGGTGACTGTCACAGCCTCTCTGTTTTCCCAAAAGCCTTCTCTAAAGGGCTGGGGTCCTCACCATGTCCCGGTGTCCCCCTTGGGTACACTCTGCACAGCTGCCAGAAATCTTCCCGAGCACCCAAAGCTGTTGCTTAGCTTGGTTTACCTGTACATGAAATGCAATGAGCAGAAGTAGTGACACGCTTCACAGACAAGCTGTGAGATCTCCTTAATGAATGTGCATGAAGGACCCAGAGTGGATAAATGCAAAATAACAAATAAATAAAACCCACACAGTCTCAGAGTGCTACAAAAGGAAGCTGAGCATGTGATGAAAACAAGTTTTAATAGATCCTGACCAAAGCTCCCTATGTTGTGGGCCTATGAGCAAAATCCAGTCTGCCTCATGCCATGCGTGAGGAGATTTGGAGAGCCAATTAAAACCATAAGCAAAGTCTTGAAATTTCATTTTTTCTCCTTTTTTTTTGTGAGCATGTTTTTTTTTTTTTTAGGCTGTGCAATCCTAGGCACATCGGAGTTGTACAGCACCTGTGCTGCGCTGTGGTTTGGTGATCTAGTATTGATATCCTGGGTGGTAACATAAAATATTCACAAAGACAAATGCGAGCTGAAGCTGCTACAGGCTCCCTCTACCAGCTGTGTGGGCAAAAAATATAAATAAATAAAACAAAATCCACCCAGCTAAACTAAATATGGCAAGCAAGCAGAAGTGTCTCTGCCTGAGCCTGTGCATATGTTAGTCTGTGTGTTTTAAGAGCCAAATTAGCAGAGTTTTGTGAACAGTGCTCTCCCGACAAGTCAGGTGAATTTTATTCCGTGCTTTCAGCTGCTCCAGTGAACTTTCTGCAGCTCTCCAGAAACACTCAAGCTCAGAGGACTCCTTCCGAAAATGTCATCTTTGCTCTCTCTGCTACATCCCTCTCCTTGTCAAACTTCTACTGCTCTAGTCCCCATCTCTTTTAAATGGGCTTTTGCTGTTCATTTTTGTGTTTTAGTGACTGCGTGTAGCCAAGTTTTTCTTCCTCTCAGTCCTGAAATGGCCATGAAGTTAAACTGCTTCTCTTTGACAAAGGAGAGGGTCACAGAGACTTAGAAATATTCTGAAAGGAGAGAATAAACAACATGACAGGTCTCTGAGAGGCTGTTGCTATGGCTGTCTGTGGGATGAGACATCCCTCCAGGTCAGCATCCCTTGCGCTGTCTCTGAGGGATGGGGCATGATTTCCTCTAATATGTAGGGCTTGGAGGACAGTGGAAGAACAAGTAGTAGCAAAGAGAGGGTGTGGGTTTTGTTTTGGGTATTTTTTTTGTTGGTTTTGTTGCCCGTGATGCCGTCACATACAGGATTTGAGGCCCAAAGTAGAGGCTGAAGGAGCAGGGGTCTGCTTGGAGGGCCTGCTCTTTCCAGGAGCTGCTGGATGAGTCTTCCTGACCATTGTAGGTATAGCAGTTGCTCAGGCTGGTCTGGGCTCTCAACACACCCACCCCTCCAGGCCAGGTTTGTTTCTACTAGTCTCTCCTGGCTTCACCCGTGAACCACAGTGTGAATTAATGCCACATGTAATGCTGGGGACACCTGCCGGCCTGGCCCGCGGGGGCCCAATGGCCCTGCGGTAGCAGGGTGCTGGTGGGCATTCACGACCCAGGGAGGATTTGAATGACTGACCCAGCGGCAAAAGGCTCAGTATGCTGTTACTAATCCCCTCATCCAGGCAGATCCCCATCTCTTCCCCCCGCCCCCCCTTTTTTTTTTTTCCCTTAAAGGACATTTGCTGCACCAGCTGCCAGAATATCTCGATTGCATCATGTCAACAGATCCATCTCAGACTGATATTTTATACGAGGAAAGGCTGGGCTTAACTCTTCCATTAAACAATTAAAGCCATGCGCACCAAACTCAAAACAGGCTCTGTTATAAGAGAACAATAAATATTGATGACTTGAGGCAAGTCTGGCTTTTATGACGTTTGATGACAACTGGTATCACTTACAAAAATTACATCATAAAGAAAAAGCAATGAAATTGCATGTCATCAGACAACAGTAAATGTCAGAAGAAATATGTTTATCCTTTGTTTTCAGATCCAAAATTCAGTTCTAACATTTAAATGAAATCTAGGGCTGTTCTGATATTTATCAGGCACCATTACAAAAAGTCCTGGGGTATTTTTGTTTGCTAACTTGCTCATTGCCAAGGGTGATGTGTTGTTTACGTTCCTGTTCTTTCAAGCCAATTTGTGCCTAGTAGAGCATCCTCTGAATTGAAACATCCCTTTCCGCTTTACCCCACCCACCTTATTTTTGTCTGTTGTCGTCCTCTGGAGGAATCATGGGCTTGTTGAAAACCTCAGGGTAATCAATGGCAATACTGGGCCTGGGGATGAGATTCACAGAGGTCTGGTATTAGCAATAAACCGTGGGTTTATTGAAGATGTTTGGAGATGAAAACACATTGTCTCCAGGTTTTTCCTAAGCTAAATAAAATCGGGACTGTCTGGGCCACTGCACCACAGTTCTGTGGTTCAAACAAAACAAACCGTCCCTCTAGATGTGAACCTCAAGATCCTATATATAGCCAAGGATTTTAAAATAAATGCTGTTATTAACCAATGGTAGAATTTTCAGCTATTCTGAGCCCTTTAATATCTATTGCTACAGACATTTAAAAAACAAACAGACACAGAGAAGCCTTAAAATACATGTCTTAGTCACGAGGCCTTTTTGCTGGCCAAATTCTAAAAATGCTTCCTTAGCTTTGCACAAATTGGTAGATCACGTGAGAAATCTGTTCACTACAATGTTTGCCAGGTTTCACTTTTGATAATTCAAACAAGTGTAAGAAAAGTTACTATTTGGGGAGGAAGAGGTGGAGGAAGGTAGAAATGGCACTTAGGAAGCATCTGGGAGGGTAAAAATGTCATTTCTCTTTGAAACGGCACCCAGCAGCATTCAGCATATTTTAAAGCAACCTACATCTCTATGGCATCTGAAAATGAGCAAGCTGTTGCGGCAGAAGAGCCTTGCTATTGCTTTCATTGTTACCAATGTCCCTGGTGTCTAATGCAGCAGGGAAAAAAAAAAAACATGCTTAAGTTTTTTGACCCAACCGTACTAGATGAATATGTTCTTGATCCTCCTGTAGCCTATATGCAAAAGATGCAGTTGTCTAGTGCACATCTCCATGATAAACTGTACCCTGAACTTCAGTGTCTCCTCAGACATCAGCCTGAACTCTGGATTTAAGTACTTGGAAGACTGGGTAAACCCTGCTCTGTGTCTTCATTGTCAGTTAAGCCCACCGAAGATTTCAGTGTTTTTCTTTTAGATGTCTGCTAGAAGGGCTCGGGGAGTTCTTTTTTACTCTGGGGGATCTAAACCCAGACAATAAGCTATGCAAAAAGTGCATTTCTGGAACAATTTTGTAGTAAAAGTTTCAGTCAAGGTTTTACTTGTTGAGTTTTTGGTTCATCCCTAATGAGCCAAAAGAGGAGGGGGGAAATGAATTTTTTTTTTTTTTTTTCTCCTGAATGGTGCACAGACTGTCAGTTCATGGGAGCTGAATAATCATTGCTGGGTGTTAGGTCTCAGATTTTCTGACTATTTTAAAGCAAGGCAGCTGCAGTTGTTTTACACTGAGGAATTTCAAAGAATCATCATATGCTTTTTCGTGTGGTTGAAATGCTTAAAATATTCCTGTTCCTAAAGTAAGACGAATTTACACACATCTATATGTATATATAAACAAACACACACTAAGGCTCTAAGTCTGCTGGGGAAAAAAATTGTAGCAGTCGAAGTAGGAATACATCTAAGTTATTCTGGGGGACTATGAAAGCATCAAAAAGTAAATACAACGCGTAAAAAAAATAACAAAAATCAGGCATTCATAAGGACTGGAAGATATTCCGTTGGCTTTGCTCATTTGCATGTCAATGCCACAAAGCCGTGCCAGCGCAGAGCTGCTTCATAGCAGCACTGGTGTCTAAGCCCAAGGGAACAATGTAAGAGGTCATATCAGCACATTTGTAGGTTCACTGATTTCTTTTCAGCGTGCTCTGGAAAACAAAACAAAAGTGGAGGGACAGGAGCTGTATCCTACATGGTGATTTGTCGCTGACCTTTCGGGGCTTCAGCACAAGCACGGTGGCTGGTTTTTCAGCCCCGTGTGCTTTACGTTGCACAACGTGGTGGAAGGAGAAACCCTTGAATTCCACTGTGGGCTCTGCTGTTGCAATACACTGCTGTAGCTGCACGGTTAGCACGGCACCTATCTAGGTATGCTTTGACTACCAGCTTTTCCATGCCTGAACTTAAAGGTCAGGATGTCTTTGGCTGAAATAGGAGCAGTCAGCTTTAATTATCACTCTGTCAACTTCTGTAAAGCCTTTTATCTGCATGTTCCAGGGCGTTTTACGGATGTTAAGGGGGAAATTTGGCTCTGTTACACATACACAGGCTTCCTTCTATATTTGCGGCTCTGATTTGAACCAACTGATGAAGTTTCGTACTATCATATCAAGAGATGCTCCTAGGAGGAGCAGCCACCAGCAGCTGTGTGACTTGGAAAGCAAACTATACAGATATGTAGGGTGAGAAATAGGAAAGATACTGGGTGTGCAGATAGAAACCGTAAGCAAGCCCGATGAGAAGCTCCTGCTTCAGTAGTTGCACAGGTGAAGTACTCTTCTGAAATACTCGTTGCCCCGTATTGGTTTTACACAGGGCTCCTATACTGTTCCTTGGCACTTGCCACTGGTGCACAATCACAGCGCTGATTTTTGCGGTTCATGCTCTCAGGTGGGTAGTGTTCCCTGCAGGCTTAACTCCGGAATACCACCTTTATGAGATGGTTAAGAATTTAGAAGTTGCATTTCCAAGACTCGATTTTCTTTGTGGAGCTAGCTCCAAGTTGTCTTGCCATGACTTAAGATGACTGCTTAATCATGTCCAGCTGCTGTCACAGGGTAAACATGAATAGCTACTCCGAATTAGCCCTCCCACTACATTTACAACTAATGCTATTTATTCATTTTTTGAATGCCTAGGAACTTACATTAGGACCCCACCATGCTGTAGTACCAAAGCATAGTACCAAAGCATAGTACCAAAGCATAGTACCAAAGCATAGTACCAAAGCATAGTACCAAAGCAGACACTGCTGGAGAAATCCAAAATCTCTAAAACTAAAAATAAATTCAGCAGCTGGGGGATACCGGGAGGAAAAGTAGGAGCTGCCAATATATGCAGCATTTTTTGGCCTATCACTGTGTGCCAATTTTAGCTTGTCAACCACTGCTGGCAGTAGACAGAGAATGTGAGTGATTTTCATTAATTACCATTTCCCTGCCAATGTAGATAACAAGAACTTTCTTCCACCTCACTGATGTGCAGCATGACTTTTCTTTCTTTTTTTTTTTATCAGTTACAAAACTTCGAATTATCTTTTTTAACCGGGCACTTTCATCAGGCTTTAAGCCTATAATTTATTTTCTGGACTGAAATTGTGTCCCATTGATTTCAGTTCTGTTTTACACTTGCATGCACCTTCTTGGACGTTGAATGCTGAACAGCCTTTGTGTACTTTCAGCTGTTCTTAGATGACAGTAAAACCTTCTCTTTTTTTGCATTTTTAGCTTCAGAGTCAGGCAGGGAATCCAGAACCCCAAACTTTCTTTCCTTTGCCTTGGTGATGGGATGTGTGAGCAGAAAGCTGGGAAGAAAGGGGACAAAATTACCCAGCTGGGGAAGATGTCATTGTGTTATTAATGAGGCACTGTTTGTGGGAGTAAATTTTTAGTAAACCCACTAGAAAGCAGATGTTGCTGTTAATCTATCTAACATTTGGTAGTCACCCTTTCAAATGGTGACCTTTACCTTCCATGCTGTAGCCATCACTGTTTAAGCGTACAAGCAAGGTCTACAAGGAAAGGCAAAACCATTTGACTTAATATAAGGTGAGTTCCTTACTGCTACTCTCTTGCTTGTCTCTTAGACTAGCAGGAGTGCAACGATGCTAATCCTTCATCATTAGTAAGACCTTAACTATTTTGTTCATGAGTTAGGAGGTGACTTTGAAGGATACAGGGGTTTTTGTGCAGATTTGCTCCATGATTCAGTGGTTGATTTCTTTCTCCCTACTCAGAATATTTATTCATGGTTGAACAAATAATGGATGTGCAAGTTTGAGAAAAGTGAGAGCTAATTTAAAACATTGATTCAAGACTGTTGGTGTATTCAGAACATTTTGTTTAATGTTTTTGTTAACATAAGCAATTTTATTTCCAGCACCAGTGGCAAAAAAATGCTAGTCTTCCATAGAGATGTGCTCAGTCACATCATCACTTTCTGTGAGGCTAAGTTAACAGTTTTTCTCTCTTTAAAAGGATAGCATCTGCTCTGCCCACCACACCTTAAGGCTCACTTTCTGAATTAATCCCTGCAGTTCTGGGACTTAGACTCTGACTTACAAGACTCATTTCACCATCTGTGTTGGCATAGAAGATCAGCCTGTGTTTCACAACTTTTTGCAATCTGTCACTGAAAACAGCAAAGACTTTAGAACCAAACCATGGTTTATCTTAATGCTGGGAAGACAGTGTTTAGAGAAAAGGTTTTTGCTGGAAAAACAATGTTATATAGCTCTGCTCTTCTGCCATCATCTTTGGAGAGTTGTATCTTCACTAATTCTGCCTTGGGACCCTTAAGCCTTTTGTTTTTTCTCACTTTCAGGCTGTCCCACAAAGAAAACTAGTCAGGCTTGTTCTTGTAACTCACTGTCAACATTTCTGAAAGTCTGTGAAGAACTCTGCTAATGGTGCTTATGTGTTTGCTTCCACATGATTATGTTCAGCTGTTTAGCTGAACTCTAGGAACTGTCAAGCCTCATTAACTAATCATACCTTCAGTGAAAATATTGGGTCTGACAGCTTTGTGGACATAAATGCCCTCTAGTGACTGGTGATCACTGTAAGGAGCTGTACTTTGTGTAGAGCCTGTGTATTCTTTGGTAAACATCATCTATGTCTGTCTTGAAGTGTTACTTAGCTGGACCTTTGTCCACTTACAGTACTGGTCTGTTATGGGAAACTTTAATGAAGTTTGTTTTTTGAGAAAACATTCACTCTTTATTCTTTCCTTTTAGTTCCATACTTATATTAAAGCTGCCGTATGTCAGAAACCCCTCTGACACTGCTGCATTTGTTCAGCTTTTCCTTCCACCTCTTTCCAGATAGCAGGAGCAGGTAATAGCTGACGCTTTTCCCAGATAAACCTTGATGCCACATTTGCCCCTGGTCTGGAGTAGCCCACCTGCAACTGGTGTTACTTGATCTAATTGTAGTTCTCCGCAGCTGGAGTAACTTTGCTCTCCCTAACGAGCAGGAGAATGGGGAACAGGAACTTTTACAAGTAGATCTGTTATATTTAAAAAAAAAAAAAAATAATAATAGAGTAGTTGCATCCTTAATTCCTCCTTTCTGATTTTGTTAGCCATGGTTCAGGGATCTGAGGACCACTGTTGCAGAGACAGTACAAGATGCCAGCTGCCTTGGGGACCCTCTGCCCTTTAGCTGGACAATGCCAAGCCCTCTGGAGAAGACCCTAGCCCTGCTGCTCATTGAACCCTGGATTGATAGGTCTCTGCTCCCAATCCGTTCTCTCGTTAGTGTAAATAAAGCTCATTGAAGTTGTATTTTAGCAGTGCTTTGAATCTAGACCTCATCCAAGCTGTCATCAGATCAAGAAGTGTCTTTTTGCCACTTCAATGGGAGACAGAGGTCTTGTCCATTGGCAAAAGGCATTATGGCCACAAGTGGCATGATTTGTTGCAGACTTGAACCAGGCATCCTGAACACTTGCAGTGTTGCACTCCTCCTCTTGGTTCGTGATCACCCAGGTTGGATCTGCTATGGTTCCTGCAAACCTCCTTCCTTGTTCTGAGCTGGGTCCACCTGACTCCTGGAAGTCCTCCTTCTCCAACTCGTTCATCCTTATCTTTGTGTCTGTCCAGGCTTTCTGGGGCTGCTCGCTCTTTGTTGCTGGCAGCCCCTGCTGAGGTCCCACGCGCGCAGCCGCTGCTGATTTGCATGCGTGTGCATCGCTGCCAACAAGCTGCCGCTCGGCCGCCTGCGCTGACCCTTCTTGGTTGGGTTTGGGTTTTGTTTCTTTTAATGTTGCTAATCCCCAAATCTTATGTAGGACGAATACAGGACAGCTAAAGAATGATTCTTTTTTTGGCAAGGAAGCCTCGCAAACGTCTGTAGTCAGCATGTGAATGCTATCTGGAGAGGGGAAAAAAGCAGCTGATATTGGCTATGTCTCATGGCGACTGAAGGTTTCACATTAGACTGGGCTGACTTGTTTAGGGCTCTTTTACACTAAGGTATTTGCAATATTTGCTGCACAAACACCTTCTGTGTGCTTTTATGCACATGTATGTCTCTTTTCCATGTCGCTCTTGGAAGGATTTCTCATCACAATTCATATGCCTGTCGCTTTTGGGTGTCATTGCCTCCTGCCATGCTAATTAAACCAAAAAGGGGGGAGGGGGCAAATAGCCATACAAATAAAAAATACAGGCTTGTCATATTTGACAAAGGTATCGATGCTAAAACAGAGGTTTTCAACACTATGACTGGTTCCTTGTTACACCTAGCTAAGAGAAAATGCAACTAATGTTATGGTTTTTTAGTGATTAAGTGGTTAATGATTTAATGAACTAAAAAAATCTCATTTGTTGCATCCCTTGGACTCAGAAAAACCTCAAAGAGCTGATTTTCTGTGTACCTCAGTCCAATATTGCTACCTGCTGGGATATGAACACAATCTCTAAATAAATTGCAAGTGGCCTTGGGCAAATGGAAGAGTTTCGCTTTGATCTTGCTAGAGAGAATGAAGTCAAATGTTCAATCAATCAATCAAATTCATAACTTCTAGCTACAATCGGCCTGACAACAGCCTATTATTTATTTTTAAAATCATATATTTCATTATTGCAAAACACACAGTCTCTCGTGGGGGGAAAAGACTAAATTATTGATAAGCCTTGTATGTGACTGAGTTTGTTGTTTTTGACATGCTTGTCACTAACTATTGTCAGGAAGAATTTACTAAGATGTTTAGTCTGAAAAGTTGGCCGGGAATGTGTGTTGTGCCACATTTAAACTGAGTAGAGGAAACTTTAATAGCTTCTTTCTTCTTGAATTCCTAGTTGGTAAAGACAGCTGAAGGCAGACTGGGCTTTCTAGTGTGAAAACAATGCATTCGAACAAGCGTCCTTTGTTTTAATTGCTGCAAAGCAGATGATTCAGGCTCTGAAATTATCCATGAGGTGGGGATATGAAACTTTTAATTGATTTGTGTATTTCTGGAAATAGCAATTCTCAATCTGCAGAATACTTACGTAAACAGAAGAGGGAGAACAATTAACCCCAGACCTCAAGAGTCTGGTTTCACTGGTGTTTGTCAAAAGCATCTAAAGAGCGGGTAAGAGAAGAGTGTATCAGAGAAGTCTGTAGGGAGACTTACTTCTCATAGTCATCCTATTATACAAAAGCATTTATAGAGATGTTATAACGGGTAGGTTTTCCAACCCAGCTGGAGTTTGTGAGGAAGCTGTGCAGACACCTAGATGCAGCTCCCACGTGGCTCAGGGGACCCCATGATTGACCTATCGCCATGTGCCCGGTAATGGGTAGAGTTTTTGTAGGAGAGCCATGACCTTTTCACTCCCCTATTGCTATTTATGTGACCCTTATGGGTCTTACACGTCTGTAAATAAAATAGTTACTAGTACTCAAGAGACCTAGGTCCCTGGATATGTCTGAGAGCGCTTGCGGCAATACCTGAGCACCACGGGAAAGAAAGAGGTGAAATCCTGGCCCTTTTGAAGTGAATGGATGTTTTTTATAATGGACTTTTTAAGGTCAGGATTCTGTCTGCCTGTGCCTTTAGTCATTACTGGGCAGAGCAAGGAACCAAGGTGAGTGCTATGACCCCAATCCAGCGAAGAGATCCACCAGCTCGTACCCTTAATGCAACATAAGGAAAAATAGAAACTACTGTAGAGGAACTGAGGAATGGCGAATCTAATCATTATTAAAAACACCCACATATATATTTCTTATGTAGACATACATATCCTTGGTGCGCTCCTTGTCTGCATCCAAAACCAAGTCATAAGTAAGGACTTAAGCATTTGAGTGATTAGCGTGTAGAGCATTCAGAGCCTTGCAAAGATGCTGCATAATGTATCTCTGTTAATACATAGGAGATACAGCTTCCACTGTACCCTATATAAACAATTAATGAAACTACAGCCGTCTGATTTTTTTTTCAAAACAGAAATTGTTATCAATTTTTGCCTTGCAAATTGCCTGAACAGAAGAAATTTAATTTGTTCCTTCTTGTTGATACCACTCTCGCACAGATCAAGGGAGGCAGATTGGTAATTCTTCCCTATTTTTGCTAGAGGGAAAAACAAGGACGGCTCCTTCAACACGGCAGCCTGGGTTCAAACCCTGAACCTTTAGGTCTGATGCTCTGCTCTTTGCTGTGGTGTCTTTCCATCATCCTTAGTGGCGTAGGCTGAAATTATCCCTTCTGATCTGCAACATAGATCTCAACCATCCTTTGGATCCGCTACGTATTCTGCACCCATCCGTTAAGGAGAAGTTTGCTGCATAAAAATGGTGCAGAATAAGCAGAAAGCATCCAAATGGCAAATGAGACCTGTTGTTTTATGTGTATTCCCTGCATTCTTAAGTCATAGATATGTAAGGATTAGTTATTTAAATTTCTTCCTGGTATTATTTTTTAGCTCTGTAAAAGTCTGTAACAGGAATTATTTTGAATTAGTCTGGTTTAAAAAAAAAAAAAAAAAAAAAAAAAAAAAAAAAAACCAAAAAAAAAACCTAATTTCTGAGGTTAAAGTGAGCTACTGAAATACTTACAGGTACTTCATTTCAAGTGGGACTCCAGGGTTAAATTCTGATCCATGGATATAATGAATGTAAAAATCTGCAGAAGTATCTAAAACTTTAACATCTCATACAGTCATAGGGCTTGACAGAGAATTCTGAAGATCATTTTAATGGGAAGGTGATGCTATTACCAAATAAATTATTGGAAAAACTTGCTTTCCTTCTAAATGATGGACTTCTCTCTGGAGAGTTTAAACAAGACATTTTATTCCAGCTTAGTACAATATTGATATAATTTTGTTTTGATTTTGGTATGTCTTGATTGAAAATAAAATATTTCAGGTTAGTGAAAAAAGAAAAATTAAATGTTGCCATAAATCCCCAAAATGTTGATTTAGACAGATATTGAAATTAAACATTTTACTACTTCTGACTGTGTTTGTTCCTGAACAATTTGTTCCCTGAGCTTTTTGATATTTCAACATCTTACATTGATTTCACAACAGTAGAGTATCCCATGGGTTAGAAGTTCCAAGAGAAGGTGAAGGAAAAACTGAGCAAAAGGATTGATTTAACCAAACTTCAGTGATCTGAAAGTTGAGCATCTCACTCAGATCCTCTGGGGTCCCTCTGCAGGCACTGACAAAAGGAGGCACTTCCAGGTAATGGTTTGTCCACACTGAAGCGGTTGAGCATGGGCTATATTTCTCCATGGGAACGGAGATGACTATCTCCATCTTCATTGATGGTAAAGGGAGGCAACATTACTACATTAGATGAGAAGCTTTGTACCAAAGGACAAGAAGCAATACTTAGAGGAAGCGAAGTTTTGGACTAGATGGAAGAAAATCCATTTTCACAATGAGCATGTCTGAACACAGGGACAGGGGCTGGGAAATTTCCACCCTTGGAGACTTTCACTGGGCAAGGCCGTGAGCAACCTGACCTGTTGAAGCTGGCTTCGCTGTGGAGGAGGAGGTTGAACTAGAGACTTCCACAAGTCCTGTCCAACCGAAATTATTCTGTAATAACATAGCACGTCCTTGTAGTTCTACTCAGCAGACTTAAGCCTTACGCTTTGTTTCAGCAGCCGGTCTGCATTGCCAAAATGGGATCCTGCCCCTGAGATTGCTACTTTAATGAGAGGTAATGGATTTATCTTAGTGTTTACACCTTCTGTAAGCATAAAACACACTCTTAACACATTTCTTTTCTGAGCAAGGTAATTTGAAGTGTAATTTTATGCCATTAAAATTGAAAACCAACATTCAGGTGATTTTTTGGAGAATATCAGGTGACAGTGTTGAAAACTTTGGGTGATTGTTCACTTTGCAAGGAAAAGGGGGAGACGGATCCCCTTGCAGGATGTGCTGCCTGGGGGATGGCTGAATGACTGAAGCAGAAGCAGCCAGCTCTGAGCACAGTACCTGGGGTGGCTCCTTGGCTGCTGGAGACATCTCGGTGCCACCACGGGCCGTCAGGGTAATTGCAGGTAATTTGCTGCATTTTTGTGTCAGTACCAGATCAGTGCTGGCCAAAAAAAGTCTTGAGGTTCTCTCAACTTGGAAGGGAGCCCTGCGTTTTAAAAACACAAATGGTCACAGTTGGGGACTTCAGGGAAAAGGATCCTTTTAAAAGTAAAATGTGTCTTTTCAAAATCTTTATTTCCCAATTTTAGCTGTTGTTGTTTCACAGTTTATCAGAAGGAAGAGTGGAAAAAGTCTCCCAGCCTTTCCTGGTCCTTCGTTCAGCCCTGTCAGAAACAACACTGTAGATGCAACAGGCAGCCATTGCTGCAACACTGCGCCAATAAATCTGGGTAGCTTTTGCGAACTTACCGTCCCAGTGCTTGATTAGCAACTCTGAGCATGAACTCATACTGTTTGTCTGGTTTATGTCACATACGATAGCCCTATTTGCACCTAGGCTTGGATCCAGACTGTGAATGCTTTTTAAGCCTCACAACAATTCACACTTGTTGCAAAGCCTGGAAAATTAAGCCTTTCCTGAGCTTTACTCCTGTGGCATCATTACACTATGTAATTATAGACTGTAATGTTATTTTATTATGAAGGTTTAGCGAGATGAGCAGTTTGGGACACTTAATGCCTAACATGCAGTTCAACTTGGCTTTGATTTCCGTTGTAAGATTTATTATCATAGGGAATACACGTTCCACTTGACACCGCCGTGTGCCCATACTAAGCTGAGTACACAGACTTTTTTAAGGCTAGAAAGATTTATTTGTTCTTTTTAATGTCTGGGACTAAATTTTTGCATGGAAAGAATGTGTTGCATAAATATACTCTGAACCTTCCAGGTATAAGAGTGGGATAGAATAATTTGCTTTACTTCTGTCTTTCTCAGCCATCTGAGAAATATTTCAAAGATCTTTCCTGCCCAGGTTTCCATTGGGCTATAAGTGACTATTGTCTGTTTGCAGAAGTTCACAGGTATATCAAAATGTACGAACGAACATCTCTTTCCTCTGAGCGCGCACACAGGCTCAGATCATTGTGGGAGGGCAGTGCCAGTGTTGTGTACTTTGCCAGATGCTTAGCTGCTGTGATAATGAGGGCTATTAAGGAAGCAGGGATATTAGATGCTGCAATCTATGATAGTGGGGGATTGTGCTTGATGACTCAGAAAGGTCTCCTCGGCTGCTGTGTTCCTGTGTTTAAGGGAGGTGGTGTTTGTTACCTGCCAAGCAGCCTCTGATTTACAATCTCAAAGCACTGCGAAGTGTCAACACCAAATTAATTTCTTTGTGTGTTGGTTGTGATCTCAGACGGTCCCTTCTGATACTTGGTGGTTGCGAAAGGGTGGTAAATTCAGCTCTGAGGTTGTTTTGTTTTTTTGGCTCAAGTGAACATCAGAGGAAATCCTTCCCTTTTCACTCAACTGTGCTATTGAGAAGAGCAGGGAAACGGCTCAGTTATGTATGTAGCTAGAGCCGGTTAGAAGCGTTTTCAAAGGAAAAATGGCACTTGTAAACTGAATTGTCCTGTAATTTCTCTTAACCAGAGAAAGGTATATTTTGCTGTTAACTGTAATCATAAAATCTCAAGCATTCCACATACCATCTATTTGCAAGCTTACCCATTTGGAAATGAATACGCAGCATGTAATTCTGCTGCTGCAGGTGGATCAGCCACAAGACCTCCAGAGCCAACAATCACCAATTGCGTCTGCCTGAATTAAGATACCCTCTGCACCAGTTTACAGCAGGAGCAGATGTTGAAAGTTAACTACACGTTCCTGTGCAGAGGACCCTTAACACCGGTACGTCACATGGGGCAGGATCCTGTTGCCATTACATGTGTCAGAAATTGTTCCTGGACTTCAGTAGCCCCAGTTTCAGCCATGGCTTTGAGTGCACTTAGCAAGGGATTGTTTATGAAGAGCTTCAATAGCACAGCATACCTACTGCCATTGGGTTTGGGGAATGTTACAGTTGGACTTTTTCCCAATGAACTGATACATGCTGCTGCCTTACCCAGTGTTGGGTTTGGTTTCTTCTTCTAGTCATTTAATACAGCATTTCATAATTATGAAAGTTGGAGTTCAAGGGCACCTTTTTGTCCCAGCAAACCATTGTGTACCTTACACATTTACCATATTCAGGTGCTTCTGAAGGAGCCCGAAGCACCATCTGACTGTTTGCCTCTGCATTTTGCATATGAGAGACTTCCCATTTGTATGCTGGCATTTTAACATACCAGAAAAAGAGCATCTCCAGCAAACAGAAACCATGCAAATAACTTGATATTGTCTCCAAGTGGAAAATGGAAGTAAACAAACCAGGCAGTGTAGGATGTGTCAGTTCCTTTTTCTGTCTTTAGCTACGTCCTTGCTGTGAAGGCTTCTCTGATCTAATTTCCTCAGGTTCTCTCGATGCTGCTCATCTGCATGTTGTGCTTTATCAACACGTAATCATAGGCGATTGTGTGTTTACTAAAAAACATAATTATTGCTGCATTTAATGTCCACTCTTATAAAAGCCTGGCCAGGATAAACCAGGGAAACAGAGCTTTATCCTGAAGGAGAAGCTAATTCATTCCAGGGATGTAGTTGCAATGGGACACTCTAACCTAACAAAAAGACAAAAATGAAACAAGAAGAGCATAATCACTACACTTGGGCTGGAAGAAAGGCCCCCATGCCAGGTTTGGATGGCCGCTGGTCCAGGCTAGCATAAAGCAGTGGGCGCTTCAGGGTGCGTGGGTTCCCGGCACAGCTCCAGCCATCCCTGCTGTGACGGCAGCACTGGGTGCCACAGGCGCAGGGCGTACCGGCACAGGCACTGCTGGGCTCCTGCAGCGGCTCCAGAGCCTCCCCACGCAGAGCATTGCCTGGTCCAGCACTGACCCTTATTCTGCTTTTTCGATGGACACGTGAATTCAGGTGTGATAGCCACTCTGGTCCATGGAGCTCCCCAGGGATCCTGACTCTGCAGCACCATTGCCTGTGCTGTTGCAGTTCCCACTGACAAGCAGAAGACCTTGTTTTTCGCTGTGCTGTGGTGTTGCTTGGGTCTGTCCTGCCCTCAGGAAGAGTGGCATCTGAGTGCAGCACCACTCATCAATGTCCACCTTGATCCTGGCACTCAGCTTAGTGTCTATCCACCAATTTTAAATTCACTATATTGGTGGGGGATGTGATTTCACAGTAACAGTGGAAAAGATTTTAACGTCATGCTTGACTTTCCTAGAATGACACTGACAACAGCTGATGGCCAGTTTCTGTTGGTTTGATTGTGTTATTTTAGTCTAACTTCTTAAATCAAAGTGCTTATATTCCCATTTTTATCCTCATGGTAGCACAAACTGCATCTCATCTTCTGGATATAAGCCATGGTTATCTATAAACGCATGGGACAGTGGATTATGCAAATATGCTTATTACTCTGTTATGGTGCTGGTAGTGGTTGGTTTATGTTTGTGTTGGGGTTTTTTTGTTTGTTTGTTTTTTTTTTTTTTAATTTGAGCTCATTAACACTTGAGGCAACATGTTTTTTTCCCTGCAGTCTCAAGACAAAATCATAGAAAAATGTTGCCACCTCTATTTTCTATAGGCTGAGACATAAGAAAAAATAAGAGGCTGTAAATTGTTGACCAAGCCCCCCTTAAGTCCCCCCAGCTCCCCCCCATACCAGTCCTTGTTTTCTCACTCCTGAGCTGAAAGTATCAACCAGGAGCAAGTGTACAATGTTTTTGTAGTTGTTTCCATAGAAATTAGGCAGTTCTTCTGCTACACCTTAATTGCATATGTTGCAGATCATGTCATAAGTCATTCTGACAAAAAGGCCAGGGAACCTTAATATTTTTGTTTACAGTATGTTAAACAGATGTTTTTTTCAGTGTAGAGATAAGACTACATTAAATATGATTTTATAAATAGAGGCTCTCACAGCTCAGCTCCTCTCGGGATTGCTCTGATTTGCTCGTTGGATGATTGTAATGGGTTTTTAATTACACCTGTGAGCCAAGGTGTATATCAGAACTAAATTACAAAGCACCTTATAGTTGAGATTTTTCCAGTGTACAATGAGCTGAAAAAGGCTTTTTGTCCATAAGGACAAAGAAATTATTTTTCACATTATTAAAATTACAGAAGCTTTCTGGGCAAACACAGTGATAACACAGAAGATTAAGGCAGACAAACTTTTTATTTGTTTGGTTTTTTTTTTTAATTACTATTTATTTTGGAAGGTGCTTAACAGTTTCTCCCACGCAGGCTTAACTCTTTGTGAGCAGCTGACTGAGCCTCTGGGGTTTTTCATACGTGGGGAAGCTTACAGCAGGTTATTTCATCTTGATTTTGTTTCTAAGACTCTTTTTTTATAAGAATGAAGAAGGCTGATCATGCCAATTAAAAAAAAATAAACAAAAGACCCCGCCCAAAACTAAAAAGCTTGTTTTTAAAAGAATGAGGACAAGTGATTTTCATTCTTGAAGGAAAACATTTAAATAATTCAATCTTTTGAGTCATCTGCAGCTGTCCCTTAGGTTGAGAGGTACTTCTGTCTACCGTGAGGAGTTGGACAACTTGAATCATAAAAAAATGGCTGTTTTGTTCATAAATGGATGCTCAGTGAAGTAACAGGAGCCCAATAATTCCGTATAAACACGACTGGGGTAATATTCAGAACAGACTCACTTGGTACAGGCTCTTAAATATGGTATTTCAAACATAAATGTCAGTCTGATCCAAGGCCTGCTGAGGCCAGTGGAAATAGGCCCGGTTTCAAAGTTTTGTTTTGATTGTGAGTAGATCCAATACCTTCTGAATTTACCTGAAACATGGGGTGAAGTTCTTGAAACCACTAATGTGAATTAGGCTTCCAGCTGCAGAAGGCTATTGAAATGTTTTTGAAAATTTTACCCGTGCTATGGTGCTTTTTTTTGCCAAGAGTTATTGGGTATTTCCATCCATTGAAGCACATGATGGTTTGCTGCTGCCTTCGGGAACATCAGAAGACCTGGGAAAGCCAGCAGGGACACGCTTTGCAGGGCTACCACTTGCTCCCAAAGTGCACAGCAGGAGGGTGATGGATTTCCTTGGAGACCCAGATATTTAGTTCTTAACCCAGCAAAAGGCAGGTCACAGCTAACCTGTGACCTCGTCTCAGACCATGGCAGCTACTGAATTCCAGAGCTTCATTAGGAGAGGCTAAGGAGGGCACATAAACTTTGTCATGGGAACACCCAGATGTGTTTGGAAAGCTCTGTCTGCACTGAGGGATTTGCTCGTTGGATGATTATAAGGTTCCTGTTGGGGTTTTCTTCTCGTTTTTAATAAGTTTTCCCAGCATCAGAGGATCAATGAAGCCATCATTGAGCTCCTATACTTGTTCTCCTCCTTCCAGCAACATTTCCAGGTGGTCCAGCATGCAGGGACACTGCTGGCCATGGGAGTGACACAAGTTGCTGTACCTGGGAGCCCAGCTGCATTGCACCAAGCACTCATGTCTTCTGAGAGGGACGGGCTGCCAGTGTGAAATGTAACAACTAACATGTCTTGACACCTGGATTACTGTCAGGAAGACTCAGTTCACTGTGCAAGTGAGTCTTTTGCTCTTTCAAAACAAAGTCTGTGACTTGTCGGTGGCTTTAGTGAACTGGCTATAATGCATAATTATCTAGGTTTACACTTCTCCAAACAGCACAAGAGCAAGTGCTCCCATAATTTGTCTCTTAAACGCAGAAGTCTGTTCAAACAAGACGCTTGTCTCAGTAGAGAGTAAAAAGACATATTTTTTTGCCAATTTGCTTGTTATCAACTGGGTAATGCTGACCCCGACTGTTTGCCCCTTCCGTAGCTCAGCGGTGTCTAGTGAAGAGAAAAAAAAAAAAAACCAACTCTTTTCCCCATGTGTTTTGAGAAGGGAAGGGGTTGTTTCTTTATAAAATTTTGTGAAATTAAGACTATAAAGAAAGGAAGGTGGATGTCAAACAAAGGAATGGCCACCTATACATATGTCTCTGTTTTACCTCAAACCAGGACAACATACCATTGTTGGAAAGCTGTGCAGTCCAAGGACTTCCCTTTAGTCAGACAGAGAAAGGAAAAAAGTGCAAAAAGCCCAGCAGATTGCAGTGCTCGTCCTGCCCTGGTGAGCTTCCCCATGGAGTTTACTGCCCATGGATGTGGTCATGCACGAAGTGGGCAGTATCTACGTTCTTGCCTCAGATATCAGTTCACAGAGTGAACTTGCTGTGTTCACAAAGGTATTACTTAATGGCCCACGGGTGAATGGACCACTCGAGACAAGCCATATTTGAAGCAGCCTACAGGCATGTTGTTCGTGAACTTTTATTTTTCCCTGAGTGGAATTAGAAGGGAATAAGCTGAATGTTGAAAGTTGGTGATGGAAGAGTAACACAAAAGCGAGGGGTAAGAGGAAAGGCAGGGCAGAAGAAGAGGTGAGTAGGTAGGAAGATGGAAGAAACGGAGACAAAAAGAGAAAGATGGATAGTCGGGCAGCTGGCCCAAAGTGATTGGTAGTAGGATGTCCTTCCAGGGGAGACACTATTAGCTGTTCTGCTCCAATTACGCAGAGAGCAACTGACTGCAGCTACTGGCTTGGACTGTTTTCAGATACTGGTTTCACCCAACGCAAGTGTTAATGCTGGTTTGAATGAAGCATTTTCCAGGTTCATGGAGAAAACTGGTATGTGATCCCACTGGGCTCTAATCTGACAGTGAATGGTGGTGTTGCCCACTGTAGTGGGTCTGGTTCGAGTGAAATTTAGAGGGTTCGCTCATCCGGGGTGTTGTCATGCCATGCTGAAGCTCCTCTTAGTACCAGATCAGACGCTGCCAAAAAGAGACACTAACTCTGCTTCCAGGGTAACCTTCTCTATTGGAAAATACCGAGATACTGGCTGAATCCTGTTTGATTTAGATGCGGCACGTTAGAGCTGGCATGGCTGCAAATGTCAATCTCATTGGTTTGGGGAGTAATATTTATTATTATACACAGTTCTTGCTGGGACCATGAACACAGAGTGCAGAAGGTCAGATCTGTAACAGATGTAAATTCTCTATACATAACTTTTTCTATTCTGTCAAACCAAATAATTCTTTATCATTTGGTGAGTGTCTACCATTTCTTGTCTGGTGCTGACAGCTGGGACTCTTCCCAAACACTCTCCCCGTTGCTCTGCTGACTTTGGCCAGTGTGGGATGGCTTGGACAGCCCTCCGAAGTGAACAGAGCAGAACTGCCAGTTTCTGACTTCTTTTATTTTTACAGGGGAAGCATCACCGCAGTAACTGAATAATTCCCCTGATATTGCTGACTTGAAACGTACCCAGGTAGCGTGTTTATCACAGTTAGTTTTCTTTCAGAAATCAAATTACCTTTGATCTCCAAACCCTCCATTTATTATCATTCGAGCCCAGAAAGGCTGATTCATAAAAATGAAGGTACAATCATGTTCAAGAAGCTGCCCACGTCCTCTGCTTCTCCTCCCTTTCCTCGGTGTTTGAGCCCCCACTGCCACACGCTTTAAAGGCCTGTGAAGGACAAGTGAGCGTGCGTGCAGTAACCAGAGATGTGCAGTATGGCTGTGGCAACTGTAGTACACAGCACTATGACAAACAGCTCTCCAGTTGCTGTCAACCTTGACAAGCATCCTACTGAAACGGAGGTGCCTCCTTCTTGCACCAAATGCAGGGAAGGGTTCGGCTGGAGTCCATTACTCTGGCTCTAATGAGAAAGAGGGGAAAGGATGTGCTTTTGGTGGTTCATAATCACCTCAAGTTGTCTGTGCCTCAGGGGTAGGGCCACATCGTGCAGGTGCTTTGCATATTATTCTGTTATGAAATTTAATATTTGGCCTATCCTACCCACAGCCCAGCCAGGAAGATGCGGAGGTATCTGAGGTTAGGATTTGTCCCCTTGTTTTTTGACTTTGGGGCAGCAAGTGGGATATGACCTCAGTCTTTATAGAAGATGAAATTTTGTAAGCTTTTACCTACAGGTGGAAGATGTTTATAAGTATTTCTGGCATTCTGATGTCCTTCCACTTAAACATTATTAATAAAATCTCCCTTCTTCCTTTAATCACCGGAGCTTTGCCATCATTTGAAAAGAAACAAACACGCAACACACCGCACTTGACTAACTTTGTTAAATTCTACAGGAAAGCAAATGTGAAGTCAAGTCTCTAGAGGTCGAGTCTTTGGCAAGAAGAATTTATAAGCGGAGTACATATCTATTTGTTCTCTGATTATTTGCTCCGCTGACAGTAGATGAAGAAAAGACGAAGCAAAAGATTTGTGCTAATTTAGAAAAATGTTTGAAAATGTTGGCCTTGCAAATCCAAATATATTAGCTAAATGTTATTGAATAATAATGAGAACAGGCGTGTATTGACCGAAGGACTTTGGAACTATGCAAAATTAATTTGTATTTATTTAACCCTGCCTTTCAGTGGATCTTTGTTCATGTTTCTGCAGCTTGGATTTCCTTGCAAGAGCTGATCTCTTTTTATAGCACTTCTTTATTTTAGTAACCAGCCTAAGTGCCTTGGTTCCTTAACAAAGCTTGAACAAGAAATGAAGTAAATATACAAAGCAAAGGCTTGCTTCTCTGAGGTGCTATTGTTTGTACAATGGTAAAGCGCCGGCATCTCCGCTGAGGCCTGGGCCACCTCTTGCTGGATGTGCACTAACCCCAAATCTTCCCAGACAAATGGCTGGAAGAAAAGAAGTCTCTTATCTCTGACTTGCAAGCGCTGAGCTGAAGTGGGGAGCAAGCAGGAGACCTGCCCAAGTCTCTAGTAGCAGTGATCTGGGCTTCCCCGAGCCGCAACCCCGTACCCCGAGCACGTTTCCCTCCTCTCATTCTATATGAAGCTCTCAACCTGATGCCTTTTTCTTACCAAAAAGGGAAATGTTTCATCAGATTAAAATGAGGAGGGAAGAGAGTCATAAGGAAGGAGATCTGAGAAGTGCTTACAGGGGTGGCTGTTGAAAATGCAAAATCAAGGACACCCCCTTGTCCAGCCCCTGCCCACAAACATCATGCAGGAGATGAACGCGTTGACTGCATCATCTCCCTCGCTCTTCCAGCACCTTGGGTGCCCTCCTGGTGTTTATGCATCCCCGCACGGCTGTGCCTACGAGCGCAGCAGCGGTCGGTCCTGTGTGGTCCTGCTCTGTGCTGAAGGACACGTGTCTGAATGCCGTGCTCCTAGAAGCCAGAGCGGAGCGTGGCCAGGTGCTGTTTTACAGACCGTGTGGCCGCAAAGTTCCCCATCGCTCCTTCTGCATCCCAGATATAGGGCAGCAGGGCTGATTTCATCCATGCACATACTCTGTGGGACAGCCTCAGGAGGCCATTTAGTCCTCCTACACTGAGGTCGCATCGAGCATTCCTGTGCCCTTCCTGATGGGCCTCTTTCTGAAGTCTTCCCTAAGAGCTCCATCAAGGGGTTCCCACAGCTTCCTGCTGCTCCAGGGGGCTGGTGGCCCAAACTCAAAATGTCTTTACTTCCTTGGGGTTGTTACTCATCCCTCTTTCATAACAGCCATTCCTATGTGGAAGATTTTGCCCTCTCTGCCTTTTTCTTTTGTGCTAGACTAAACAAAAAGCTTTTCTGCCTCTGGGCAGGGCTGGCAAGTTCCAGCCCATCTGTACACTGGTGTATCCAGAGTGTGAGTGGGGAGCCTCTGAGCTCAAGTGTTTCCACCTGCCACCTCCCCATCACTGCAGACCCCATGTCCTCTGTGTGTCCTTCTGGTGCCCCCTAAGAAGGTGAGGTGTCCCCCCCATTTTGGGAAACACCACCAAGGACTCTTGGAGATGTCAGCGAAAATGTTTCCCAGGTGCTGTACGGGTGAAACCCTGTGGTTAGGCAGCAGTTGTTAATATGAACAGAGAAGAGGGAATGTCGTGTTCCTCTTCTTTACGGGCGTGGAAGTGTTAAAGGCCTTTAAGCTTTGCTGAGGACAAGTTAAATGAAGTCTTGAGCATGTTCATAATGGTTGCACCGTTGCCTGCACGTACATGGGTTATCTATAGCAACTCAATACTTTGCAGAGGGCTTTGGGAAGTGTGAGAATGAAACAGACTCTTTTTAATCTCATTTATTTCCTCAGGCCATCTGGATTTAGTAAACACTCAAGACGTCTGACAGGACAAAGTTGAACCTTAGCACTAACAGGTTCATATGTGCATTAAGAGCCAGAACTGCCTGCGCTCCGAGTGCTGGCTCCAGCATTGGCTCGCTCTGAAGCCTTAATAGCTTTTCTGCAGCTTATGCGTCTTAAAGTAGGCCCAGCTATGACTTCTTGCCTCATGGGGTGTTGTGAATGTTTATTACTTATTGCTGAGAGCGGACAGCCTTGCTGAAAAAAAGCTAGCGGTCTTATTCAAGGCTCATTAAAATCTTGCAAATTTGGCTTGTGCAAAGTCATCCTCGGGAATTACCCGTTGAAGTCACTTTACACCGTTTTGAGTAAGAACGGCAGAGCTGAGCCTTTAAAATGCTTTTCAAATGAATCTGCTCTCAACGTGGTCAGGAGAATCTTACAACTGGCTTCAGTGGAAGCACGGGATGTGGTCCAAAGTAAAAGAATCGGCGCTCTGGGAGTTTGAATGAAATCTAGTAACTAATAAATGAAAAGTACTTTTGTTTATCCATGCTGGCAAGCAGCCTGTCCGTAGTGGGAACACCACTGCCCAAGTATGTTCTTTATCCGTTTGGATTTATACGATGCTAAAATGGGAGCCTGGCCAAAGCACGAGGTGCCCCTGCCACAAAAAGCAAGGACAAAATAGGAGCTTAGCTCCGAAAGCCGTTCGTGAAATCCATGCGAAACGCAGCGCCTAACTCCATGAAATCCCTCCCTTCGCAGCAGCGTGTAACGATAGCTCTGTGTGTGTTGTCCCTGGTTGTGTCTGTCCAGCACAGACTCCCGGTAAAGGCGCTGCTTTGCTGCTGACCTCTGTGCTAGGCTGAGAGTAGGGTGGATGTATTTGGATAGAAAGCATACCAAATGTCAGCTAGAGGCCTGGATGTTTTATGCTCTCTTAGTCCTTCAAGTCCCTGCCCTGGGAGGACTCTCAGGTGGTTTAGTCAGCTTAGCTCTTTTACTGCCTTGAAGTAGGACCAAGCGTCCAAGCCACCGGCACGTGCGTGACTCTGGACCTGCCTTTCTACTCACCGGTGTCAGGAAGGGGATGAGTAAACCATAAGTCATGTTTCTGGGGTTTAAAAGGAAAGGTTTTAACCTTGATTTATTTTGATGGGATGGTAGCAGAAGGAAGGTTAAAGTGTTATTCTTCCAGTATTGCCAAGCTATCCGACGCTTATCCTTATCTACAGCCCTGCTGTGAGTCTTGTCTTTATGGTATGTGTCTGTGCGAAGGGAGGTATTCTTCTTTATTGTTCCTGATCCGGGAAACTAATGATGCAAATATTCTACTTGGGCTTCATAATGTACTTTAACATTAGGCAGTGGAATAAGAAAGACCTGTTAGGTACTATGCCTTTTCCCGAAATTTACACTCAAGATACTGGGTAAATTGGTAAAAGTTGGCCTATTTATTGTATGGATGCGAATCTGCTGGAGGGAATTTTGAGGAATCATTTCACTGAGCCACACCTTAAATACTTGCTTAATTTTTTTCTGTGAGCATCTTTCTTTATTATGAAACCCTTCACAGCTACAACGTGTGTGAGATTTTTTTCAAGTCAGGCGTACACTAATAGATGACACAGCATAACACAATGTGACAATAAGAAGTATCTTCATAGAGGGGCTTTTTAAATCATAGACCAAATGCTCCCACCTATCACAGGGCATCTTGCTGGCTGGTTCATGTCTCTCAATGGAGGGGGAGTGTGTGGTTTCATCCAAGCTGGTAGATCTGAACCCCTGTTTGACACCACCTCAGCCTGAGGTTGAGGCATTTGAATTTCACCCGTATGCAAAGTGATTGGGATGGAAGGTGTGGGGGGAAGAGGCTTTTAGCTAGTTAGAGCTTTACACTCTTCTTGGTATGATGCCTCCTGATGGGAAGCAGTCTAATAAAGCTTCCATTTTCAAGTTGAGATAAAAGCATTACCTATCCAATAGATCTGTGTGTAGACACTAATGCCTCTCTGCTTTGTTTTCACGTATTATATGTACAACTGGCATTAATTGTTGCATTTTTCTTATGTTTTTCCAGTATGTTTTTAATCTCTGCAGGCTGTATTGATTTTTTTCCTGTGTTGCTTCTGCACTTGCCACCAGGACCTCCTTGTAGATAAGGTGTTTCAATTCAGTGTGTGATATTTCTTGGGAAAACACTCTAAAACACTTTTTTTTTTTAATGTGGTTTTTTTTTTCTTCTCTTCCCCCCTTTTGCGCTGTATTAAAAGGAAGATGCTGGAAAAGAATTCAGAGCACAAAGCAGGGACTTGCAATGCCCTTTCTCTTTCAGCAAACTCTTTTATTCTGCTGTGAGGAATGAAACGCTTCTGTTACAGCAAACACAGACTTGTGTTTTACAGCAAAAGCTGTTTAAAAGGTTATACGCAGGCTGTACACAGGGTTGAGCTTGGTAGCGAGAGTGTTTCTGTGTTGCTAATATTGAGAAGAAGGGACCACTTATTCTGAAGTCACAGTTGTTACGGAAGGACCCTTCTTTTTAGTGCTTCTGTCATCTCTTTAATTCAGAGCTGAGGGGATTCTATCCAGACAGCGAAGAGTTAAGGCGAAATGTTAGGCTGCCACAGAATTAGGCTTGGGGGCTTAGAAGAGGGTGTCCTTGGCCATTCCTCTTGCATGATGGATGATGATGGGGAATAATGAAGTTTGACATGGGGTGGGCAAATCCAGTGACTACAGATGGATAAATCACAGTATTTTCTAGGTTGATAAGGCTTATGATGCATTCCTTTAAAAAAAAATAAATATTGTAATTCTTCATTATCTCAGCACGTACAAATACCGACATGGAATAATCTGAAAATACTGGGGAGGTGGGCTCAGCAACCATCTCCAGGCAAGCAGTGCTGCCAGAGATGACTTGCACTAGTATATCGTGATCACCAGTGTTGTGCAGATGTGATTTACGTCCCTGTCACTCACCTCCCACCGTGCCAGGAATCCCAGTGGTTCTGCCAGCCTGCTGCCAGCCTCCACCTATGCCCTCACCTCCCTAACCGTAAACTCAGCTGTTGAAGCATGATATGAGCACAAAGGGTGGGACAGAAGGGCAGAGACGTTCCTGCCACCCCATCCTGGTTTTGGCAGGCAGCTGCTGTGGCAGCCCTGGTCTGGGGGAACGGGAGCCACGGTTGTTCAGTGGCAGGTCTTGATGAATCCAAACTGCTGTCAATCCCTCTTCAATTATTCATATCTGGAGTGCTTTCACTTAGATGGGGAGGCGGGACCTTCTTCTGCCCTCTGCACTCCACTGGCCACACAGAGTGGCCACACTGTGTCTTCCCAGTGTGGACCACGTGAGCCTGCTGCCCTGCCTGCTGCCCAGAGAGTGTCCTGCTGGTTCCTGGATACGGCATAAACACACCAGCCCACATTTAGCAGTTAGCGAACGGCACTCAGAGCGTCATGCTGGGTGCTTCCCGCAGCCTGCGCATATGATGGGTGAAGTGGCAGCATCGTCTGCCTCAGCCACGCATCGTCACCTGGGCCCTTCAGATCCACCGCTGCTCATTAGGCACCTTTCTTTATCACAGCGATGTCCACTTGTGCACACTCAAAAGTGTCAGGGATCCTCCCAGCTTGTGCTGCCGGGGTGATGACACACACGCAAAACCAGTGCAAACCAGAGATGATTTTGGCAGATTGCTAGCTGCTGGTTCAGCTCTTGGGAGTGGAGGACAGGAAAACACAAGCTCCTCTTGCTACTTGGTGCCCTTCGGACTCAAACCTGTTTCTCTCCTCTGTCCCCCCTTCTTTATGCCCTGTGTTTGGGTGGGTTTGACTGCTTACAGACCCCCCACAATGCATGGTGGGGGTGATGGCACTGCATCCCTCGCTCTTCCCAGTACTGAGGTGGTGAGATTGCTGCTCTGGCTCAGATCTCACAGCAAGCTGGAGCAGAAGCAACTCCCCTTCAAAGATCAGGGTTCAAAACCAGACCAGTACCTCCCGTGGCACTTTATTGCCTGGGAAGCCCTATCTCAGCTGTGCTCCATATACTATCAGCCTGGGCTGCCCCAGCACACGGCATCCCCTGGGGACGGACAAGTGGAGGAGATGAACTTCCCATTGAGCATCAGGACAAGGGAAAGAGCAGCAGCCTGAGCATCTCCCAGTGCGCGCAGTGAAAGAAAATGCCACGAGTAGGTCAAAGAGCCTAGGCTCTGTTGTCACAGGCTGTACCTCAGGCAAAACACAGCTGAAGGAAAAATCAGAAACCTTCCAACCCAGTTCAGTTGGATCCTAAGCAGAGTGAGCAATGCTACAGCAGAACTACCCGTTTCCATCTGATGTCCCTAAATACAACAGTGATCGGTTTAAAAAAGAACTTAATATTAAAAATTCAGCCACCTTAATCAGAAATAAGCCCTGATTCAACACAGATGTACAAAAAAATGTTTTGAATTTTAGGCCTACACCCCAGCCCCAGAGAGCTCAACGCTGAATAGTCACCGCTCTGAAATGCGTGCTCTCTCTTGGAAAGTTCTGCAAAAGGTGAAATGTGCTGCGGTTTGTTTGGCTTCCAGACTGATCTAACTAACTGTTCTAACTTTCAAAGAAACTGTGTAGGAGTCTGACATTTAAAAGAGGGGAAAGAAAAGATGGTGGGGGAGGAAGTCGAATCTTCCCAGAGAATTTGAAGAGATATTTCCCCCCCACCCCCTCCCCTGAAGGAGAGCGTGTCTCGAGCGCTGCCGGGCTGGCGTTTGGTCCCAGCGGGCAGAGCATCGCTCGGAGGGTTTCCCAGTGGTGCAAAAGAGAAGCATGTGTAGATGGGTGTGCTGGTGTCAGGTTTGCTTCGCCGGGTAGTTCGGTGGGGGGAAATCATTCCAGAGATCAGCTCTACCTGCATCACAAGGTACCACAGTTAACAATTAAAAATACTTCCAAAGGTTTTTATGGGCCATGGGAGATTTAAAGCTGGACAATACTGAGTGTACTGGTCATCTGCCCAGGAGCCAGACAAATCTCTACTCTCCTTAATCAACGTAACCAGGCACTTACCAGATTAAACTGGGATGCATTTTCAGTGTTTTGTTCCCCCTCTGCATTAGACAGAATTTCCATGCATGCATACGTATAGGGATATATAATAGAATCATTTACAATATATACTGCTCTGATATATGCGAGTATTGTCCCTACGTGTTAATATATTTCTTCTATATTTTGAGATACATTGTGGATGCAGATCAGCTGTTTGGAAGCACAAGAAACAATTTACCACAGCTTACATTGAAACCACAAAGAGGTGTCCCTGCTGCGTTTTTACCTTGGTATGAGCTTTCTGAAATATAGCACAAGCCAGGACAAAACTATTTTTTCCTTGGAAAACCATCACCAGGCAATACAGATTCTCAGGGAAGGTTTTTTCTCCTACCATACTGGCGCACACACACGCGCTCATATAAATGATCTGCACTTAGATGTATAAAAACTCCCGAGGTCTAAAGGTTTGATGAATGAATGGCAAAATTCCTTGTAATCCTGGCCGAGCGGGTGTCTGTGGGTTATTCAGTCCGGCTTCACTCCCAGGGCCCTCACAGACGCTAGCAGAAGCTGCGGGTCCACATGGAGTGCCAGAACGATGCTGTTACGATCGAGAAGAACTAAGCTCTCCGAAGGTGAAATAAATGCCTCGTTCCGGCTGAACGTGGTGGATGTTACTTAGGCTCGTGGTAGTTAGATGTGGAAATAACCTATTAGGTTAAGTTCTCTCCCTCGCCAGGGTCGGATGTGGACTGTGGTCCTGAGAAACCTTATTCACACAAATTGTTCTTTCTTACGTGATGCTTCCCACCGAAGTAAAAACAAACTCCGATGCTATTCCTTCCTCTCAGCTTCCCTCTACATCCTGCCTCTTTTGTTTCTAACAGAGGTTAGGAATGCAGGCTGCTCGCTACCGGGGGCTTCGGCAGCGAGGCTGTTACATTTAGACTCTAAATAGTGCCATACCAGTAGTACCAGAAAAAAAGCCACTACCAGTGAGATGAGAGACAATGAAATATATTTCCAGGGGTTTCAGTAAAATATGTACTACTAAGTAAGAATTAATTGATACAGCTACCTGCAGAACTTGTTTTTTAACTAAGTTAATATAATGGAATTATTGGAAAAATGCAATCAAAATCTCTTTTCACATTTTTTTTTTATTTTAAGCTTTTTGTTTCATGCAAAAAATCTATTAATCTCCTGGTTTCTTTTTCCTTTTTTTTTTATAGTAAGATGAGCTGAGAATGCTTACCAGAAATTTTAGAAGAAACTGAATTTACATGAAGTAAAAGAAAATACGTTGTGTAAAAAGACAGTAACAGGATCTCTTTCAATTCCTTTTTTGATTAGGTTGTCTCTTGGAAATTTTAAGGTTATATTTTATTAAAATTATTTCAGTACTTACATCTTACATTTTTCCAGTTGCATTTTAAAATATTTCATATTATCTTAGTGGCATATTTTCAGTTCTGAAGAATAATAGTCTTTCAGTACTGCATGTTTTTAATGTTGGGGTTTCTTACATCTGGTTTATAGTTTTTAAAAAAATGTGTGAACTGATTTGCACCAAATTCCCTCGTAACAGTAGGAGTTTATAGTAAAAAGGGATTGTGAAAGTGAGGGGGCAGTAGGGAAGAATTAAAAATAATGGCAGAATAATTCTTGTAATCACTCAGGATAGGATAAGCATGAAATGCAGCTATAATATGAATGATAATCTGAGGGGGGAAGTAACAGCTGAAAGACTGAAAGAATTTCAATTAAAATATACTAAGCTTAACTGATTGTGCAGATAAAGCACACCGATACAGCGATGATGGACACCACAGAAATGCCAATGCAGATTCCCAGAGCACAGCAAACAGTTTAATTAAAAATGAATTTCAATACAATTATTGTTTTAGCCTGACAAACAACTACCACAGAAAGTCGTATTTCATCGTACGAGCTCCCGACGCATGAAGCATTTCATTGTAGGGTATTTATGAACCCTGGTTTTGTTTCAGACCTCATAATGGACAGTTGAAACACACAGCAATGAATATATCCTTGTATCGGTCCTTTGTTCTGGAATTTTATCTAAAGATATAATTACGGGGAAGGCAGTGGCATCAGGCGGGAGACCCCCCTCTGGCGCAGGAGGCTGAGCGCGTTTCAGCGCTTCGGTTATGTTTCAGTGCCCTCTCGTGGCTCGCGCGCCGCGGGGACACGGGGGACAGGCAGCCCCACACAGGGACACTGCCACCCAGGCGTGCCCCCGCCCAGCAACCCCCAGCTGGGGAGCCCTCCCACCCCGCATCACCTCCCCGTGCTTTCGGCAGGGCCGGTCAGGTCAGCACCCTGCGACAACCCCGCGTGGGCACTGCCACCGTCCCCGTGGGAGCACACAGGATGGCAGGGGTCAGCCACCATCCCACGTGGGTCCCCGTGCCCTGGGTCGCACCCCCGTGGGACCGGGGCCACCCACGCTGGGGGGATGAGCCTCGGCATCACCTGTCCCGGGAGGAAGCGTGGACCATCATCGTGGTCTGCGGGGAATGCTTGCCATTGACCCCGTTGCTGGACCAGGTCTGATGACTCACGCTCTTGTCATGTACCTGGGCATCAAAGGATGCCGCGGGCTGAGCGGTACCTACCTGCGAGGGCTTTCTGTAGCAGTCAGGGGTTGTGGGTTGTATGATGGCCACTTCAATACATAATCGTGCATTTCAGAGTTCCCTGGCGATCTGTACGTACATGCCATTTAAAACATCTTTCCTGTCTGTTTTGTTCTTCTAAGATTTTTTTTCACCACCATCTTTTGTCTGCCCCTTCCTTTCCTCCCAAACCACGTAGCGCCTCTCACAAACTGCAGCGCTCGCGGCTGGTGCGAGGGGCTGCAGGGTGAGGAACAGGCAGGTTACGGGCAGCTGCCGAGGGAGCATCCCACACATCACTGTCTACGACTTTCTTTCAGAAATTAAGTTTCTTGCTTCCTCCTAGTCCCCAAACCTGCTGCCAGTCATGCTGATTTGTATCATACCATGTGGTACACGTGCTCTGATACAGAAAAACCCATCTAATTCTAAATCGAAGTCACTTATCTAAGCCTGGTTAGGAGTCAAGCTGTGACCATTACATTCAGATCACTTATGACACAAACTAGATTTAAACACGTATCTCAAGAAGCATAAACCCGTGTCTTCTGACTTTACTGCAGTTTTAGATGATGGTAAAAGTCAAAACCACCACCATAATTACCCATCTATTTCTCATCGTGTTTTCTGTAGTGCCCATCACCGCAAAACCTAGGATATGATGTTTGAAAGTTAAATAAATGATGTGAAACTTAGATCTCTCTTTCAGCTAGGCATTTTTTACAGCATCAGAACTGAGTGCAAGCTGTAAGTCTTGTCTGTGCACCGTGTCTTTTATTGCTTCCTCGCTTGTACGGTGCAGCTTGGGAATTTTAAGACAGAAGAGGGTTTATAAATTGCACAGCTATGTATTGCGGGTGAAACTGATCCCTGCTGTAACACTGCTGAAGGTAGGAGAGCTGTAAATGAGAAGGACTTTTGCTCAATGTTTAGGATAACCGTTTCACCAAGCAGCACGTTGCCCAGCCCCTGGAGCCTTGTGCTGAGAAAGAGACAGCAGGCGCAGAACACTTGTTGGTTTTTAGAAAAAATTAATTGAGCAAGAGTCATCTTTCCTTCCTCTGTTTTTCAGGTCTCTGTGAGACTGTGTAGACACCACTTTTCATTTTGAGGGACGCAGCAAATCAAAGCTGGACCAGGTCTGGGTAGAGGTTTTCCTCTGTTACTGACATCCTCCAAAAGTGTGGGAATTTCCCAGTAAGATACTGTTGTATCACTGGTTTTATCTTCTGCTGATACTGAACTGATGTTCCTGGTGTGGGGGGCGTTTCTTCTAACAGTGTTTTTGCAAAAAGGAGGAGGAGAGGTGCTGGGACTGTCTATACCTGTGCTGGTTCTTACTGGTCAGGGACTATGAAGCGTCAGTGGGACTGAGGCAGGGTTGGAGGCATGCCTAGCTGGTACCCTGACAGCAGGGAGCTGCCAATTCTGCCTACCTCATTTCTCATGAGGTGACTGGGGCAGAGATCCCCAGTCCTCGCTTGTGACCCAAACCCACCTCTGCTCTTGTGATGCTCAGTGAGCAGGTTCAGGTGACACCACACACGTCCTAGTCTCAGTGCTAGTCATCACCTACAGAAAGGGGTGACCTTTTTTTCCTGTCCCTTCTGTTGGGACTATGCAGGATCAGCATGGGCCAGATTTTCACTCAGAGGGACTCAGCAGGATTTTCACCTCAGGATGCAGGAACCAAGATTTTGGGGTGAAGGCCATGAGCAAAGCCCTGCCAGCACCTTCACCATGTTCCTCTCTGTTAGAAGCACAAAACTGCATGACTGGTTTGCTCCTGGGGACAGATCCTCAGGGGAGCTGCTGTTAAGTTTGGGGGCCACAGCAGAGGTGCAGACTGGGTTGGGAGTCAGGGGCTGGCAGCACCCATCCCTGTCACAGCAGGCGCTGCTGAGAACTGGTGAAGGGATCAAACAACAGGCTTGAGGACCATTTCCAGGGTCCACAGCTTAAAGATCTGGGCTGGTGCAGGTCAGTAGAGGGGAATCAGCACTGTCAGCCCTTCTGTTTTCACGAGCCCTGAGCTTTGGCAGCCGTGGTAAAAAGAAATGTATTTGGCCTTTGAATAGGGTGGAGGGGAGCAGATGGGGCCACAGGAGCAGGCAAAACTTCTAATGGGACCATCCAATAAGCCTGGCCAGACAGCTCAGTTGCATCTATTAATAATAATACCGTGTGCATATAGTTCTCAAACCTATATTTTGTGAATCATACAACAGGGGGAGATACCCTTTCACCTACGTACTAGGATACCTTCTTTTCAGACCTCAGTATTTCAAATACCTCTGGTGTTGAGTCTGAAGTGGATGTGGCTGAAGAGGGGAGTTACTCCTCTGCTTTGTGAGTAAAATCCCAAAGGACCAAGGGCTGAGAGATGCTGAGCACTCATTTCAATAGGTCTTCCCGGTGCAGACCAGGCAAACTTGTAGGTCATGCCACTCAAAAGTCAAGTGTATGCCCAGCGGTGGGAAGAGCAGAGGCCCTTTGTGGCTGCAGCCCATCCCTGTGGCTGTATGATGAAGTGGAGGTGCACCATCGCTCTGCCAGTCTCCAAGCAGCTCACTTCGCACAGATCAAGCCGGCGAGAGAGAGTTTCTTTATTCGCCCACGTTGGTGTGAAGTCTGTTGCCATGACCTTGCTTTTCTGTGACTCCTATTCTAGTGAGCCCTATCTTGTCGCTCACTGACATTTCCTTGAATGCAACTGTTATTTACAGAACGAGAGGTGAATGCTCAGAAATGTTTTTGGAAGCCAGCAGCAAAGGCCAGGTTAATGGTTACTTGTGTGCTAACACAAACTCTGACCCACGCGGTGCCGCCAGTGCGGTGGAGAGCATGGCTATCATCTGCTCACACAGCGCAGGATGGCACAACACAGAGACTACCTCGAGCAGTGCCGTCTCCTCGCTTTGCCTCATCTCTCATTAGCAGCAGCCACTACAGCAAGAGACGCTTCTTTCAAAACTTAAAAAGTGAGCGTGAACGCTGTTCAAAAGCCTGCTTGTTAGAAGAGTAGAAACGACTGGCAGCCTGAGCTGGAGAGATATAGAAGACTTAAAATACATATATATGAATCATATATGCCAGCCTATAAGACAGGGTGTATAGAAACTGACCTTTCTGTTTCATCACCACAGAGGAAATAAACTGCATAATTTGCTCCATCCCAGGAGTACTCGTCCCCTCTCTGCTGTCCGTCCCAATGGCACGTGCTGCAGCTACGTTTGGCAGCTTCGCTCCCTCCCTCTTCTCTCTATTCCTTCTCCTTCAGCCAGCACAGCAGGACACCTGCTCTCCTATCTTCACCATTTCTTCACCAAAATTATGGCCCAGTTCATTTGGGTGCAGGGAGGAGTCCTGACCAGTTGGCAGAGGCAGTGTGAATGGAAAACACAGGGTTACCTTGTAGGAGGGCAGCCAAAACCCTGTGTCTGTCTTAGATACAGAGATTTAGGTGACTGGATGCTCATCTGAAAAGGAAGAGTTATTGGTGGAGGAAAATGAAGCCGCGTCTGAGTAGAGACTTAAATGTAAAGGTCCACCTCTCAAAAAATGCATAAGAACAGAGTGCTCAGACCTGGTACGTGTACGTGTTCAGGTACTCAGCTTTGAGTTCAGATTCAATGTCATCTCATTTTCACAGTCTTGTCTGAGGGTGTATCTGCTCCAGCTTGAAGAAAGTCCTCAAGAGTAAATACATTTTTACATTTTCTAGCTAAATTGCACAAAGTTAATAATCTCCAAGCTGAAGATCTACATTTAGTTTGTCCTTGAGGTAGGCAATCTCCATCAGAAGATGCGTGTTCTTCACTTATATTAGAAAACAATTAGTCTACATTAAACTGATGCATGAAATAAGCTAAGAAAGCCCCCTCCTGTGAGTACAGCAGCCTGCTAGAACTCTCAGGTCAGTGGCACTAGAAATCTGTTGGTTCATGGAGGCTGGAAAAGATTTGCTTAATATCTTTAGCCCAGATGACAGTTTGCTAACCTCTCTCCCTTTTGAACATTTTTCATGTAAATATTTTTCAGCAGTATATAGAAACACTGTGGTGAAGGAGCAGGGAAATTTAAGAGAGGCACGTGAGACTGGCGATGCTGGAACCTGCCATAAAATACCAACTCTGCAGCCTGATATCCTTCTGCTCTCTAGAGGGTTTCCCCGCTGAAAGACTTCAAAGTTCCCCTGTGTACAAACGAATTTGATATCCCCTGGGCTGCACAAGCACACTTCGTACATAAAGACAACACACAGTCCATCGGAATGGATTTAGCCAGGAGCCCTCTCTCCATAAACATGCCTACGAGTGTGTGCGCGTGCTGGAGACACGCACCTCAGCAGTGCCTCTGAGCATCAGCCCCATGGTGGCTTTTGCGGTTGAACTCTGAAGGGCCCAGGGTACCACTCAGGAGAGCTGACTTCACTTCAACGTAACGCTGAGACCTAGTCATAAAATAGGAGTATGAGCTCTTTATCTGTTCTCGACTGCTGATTTCAGACATTCACTAAGGGATAACCATCCTTCTTCTTCTTCTCACACATCCCAGAAGCTGATGGGCAGTCATTTAATCAGCCTTTTTCTCATTGTTCCAAAAGACAATTTTTCCTATAAGTTTCCAGATAAAGGTGAAATTGTCACCACTGAGAATTATAGATTATAGAAAGGTCAGCCTGCAAGAACACTCTCAATTGCATGCCCTGAATCCTACGCAAAGTATTTCCTAAGCCTAAAGAGCGGGAAGAATTGTAAAGACTCACTCTAATGGAAAATTTGAATGTGTACTAAACCACCGGGTGTTAAAGGAGCTTTAGGTGTTAGGATTGGGGAAAAACATCATTTGTGGGAAAATTATGTCATAACTGGAAAAATCCTCCCTGACCCTTCCTTTGTGCTGAGGTCCGGCATTGCGGGGAGATTGATGCTGGAAGGGTCTGTGCCGGGAGGCTGTGGTGCCTCTGCCATGCAGGATGTCTGAGAGCTGGCTAGAGGAGACTCTGGCAGGGATAGGGCAGGGGACAGATTGACAAAAAAACGTGCAAATTCGTGCGATACTTTGCTGATTTCTGAGGGATTGGGTTGTTGGATGATTCAGCTGTGAGTAAACCTCTGTCTCCTCCCCGCTGTAACTTCAAATTACCTTCACTTCTCCTCTCTCCCTTCCTGCACAGCTCATTTGGATGGAGGTGAGGTGACCCGGCATCCTTTATTCATGAAAGAAGCCCTGTAATATATGTACGTTTGTTCTATGTTCATGGGGTTAATTTCGTTTTGGCAAAAAGTGCAGAGAAGCAGCCCTGCAGACAGAAATCCTCCATTTTCCTTTCCAGAAAGAGACAGTGTCATTCGTGCAGCAGAGTCACTGTCCCACAGGCTTGCCTCCTGCCTCGCCTCCAACAGCATGGGGTATTTCGGCTGCTGGTACAGTCCTTGGCCTTACTGAGACCAGTATACGCTGCCAGCCCAGTGGTAGACTTCACAGCATCCCTTACCTCCTCCTGGCTATAAATTTGGTTGGGTGAACCAACTTTCTCTCTGGGGAACCACAGAGAATCACAAGTTGGTGTCTCATGTCCTCCCCTTCTCACTGCCCAGATGTAACTCACGGGCAGAGGACTTGCTGGCTTCAGTACAAAATTAAAAGGTCGTTTTAACACTGGTTAGCTATCCCTCTTATAGCGGGAACTGTCCCCTGTTTAATTGTGAAACTTAACACCATCAGAAAATTCCTGTTTATCCCACTTGAGCTATTAAGCAACTTCTCAGAAAGAAACCACATTCATCACAGGGGAACAATAAGTTTTATTTATGGAGTAGCCCATGCATGAAATCCTCTGGGCAACTAACAAAATATAGTCTGGTTTTAAAAAAAAAAAAAAAAAGTCTGAAAAAACATCTCCATGTAGTCCAATAAATGCCAAGAGGGGTGAAATAATTTCTTAATGTTTTTAGACCAAACGTGGTCAGCAGTAAATGAGTGTCAAAGGGATTTTTAACCAGACGTTTTCTGGAGTTGCATTGCTATCCTCCTCCAAACAGTTGGTAGCTGTGTGGGATGATCAGAAAAAGAAGAGAGAATACAGTTGAAGAGGTGACTATGTCTTGACCCTCAGCTCACCAGAGCATCGCTTCCCTCTCTAAGCCGCTTTCATCTAAAACTACTGAAAAAACCTAATACGGAGGTGGCTCTGCTGAACACCAAGTGACATTAACTTTACCCTCAGATGTGGCAAATTAGGAGAAAAAGCCTTCTGTTTAAAATATTTTCTGGTGAAGCCTTGAGGTCCCACCCCAAGGGAGGAAATTTCGGTTTGTCCCTTTGACCCGTGTGAGCAGGGCAGTGTCTCTCCCCTGGAGGGGCTGAAGCCACGAGGGGACCTGAGGGCTACCATGCCACCCTTGAAGACCTGCTGGTCCCCTGTGTCAAGGGTGGGTGTCGCTGAGCTTTAACCAGACACAGCACCAGGGGAAAAGTGTGAAAAGGGACAATAATATCCATCCCCTTTTTCCGCCTGGCTGGAGTATGTGTGAAGCCCAGGGAGGTGACGGGGGACCAGAGCTGGGGTGGTCTCTATGCCAAGGCTCTCACCCTTACTTGCTTTTTAAGGAGAACAGGAGCAAATTTAGGGTGCTATTGAAAACCAGATGATAATTTATGCAGGTACAATATATCTCTTAATATCTTCCTTCCAACTACACTTCCTGTATGTTGCAGCTTTTATTTTAATTATTGCATTCCAAATGACTTGCCTTTCAGTCAGCAAGACTGAAAGATCTTGAAAGACCCCAGAAGTAATTTATGAGCAATTATCTGATTTTCATTTTTAGCAGTCTGTACTGTTCCGATTTCTGTCACCTTGGAATATTCTTCGCCACAGTCTAGATAATTTAACTAATAGGAGGGACACCCGTTTTAAAAGGGGGCTTTCTAATGACAGGCCCTGCTGAGCCTGCTGACACTGGTGCGGGTAGTTGGAATTATTATGGTGATTCTCAGCATTTTCATTAATCTCTTCTGCATTCTCTGGGGTTTCTGAGCTGAAACTTGCCAGGCAAGGTCTTAGCAAAGTAACAATTTTTCTTCTCTTTCCTTAGGGTCTTTTTTCCTATTGTGAGAGTCTATTAAATTAGGTAAAAGTAGTTCACAAAACTACAAATGAAGATGGTGACAACAGGCTTAAGGCATATATAAGGAGTGGAATGAGCATCTGCTGGAGCAGTGAATTCCCTCTTTCCTATACCCTCTCCCAGAAAATCAGGGTCCAGCAGGGAAAGACAGGGTAATTTTGGGGTGCTGAGCCACTCCTCAGTCAGGATTATGGGTTTGCTGAGGATTGGTCTGCTGGTTTAAAGGGGATGTGATGGCATCTAGCAAGTCACTGCGAAGAGGTCCCATGGCCGTTTCCCCATGTGTGGCCTGTGACATGGTCTGACAGCAACCGTGCTTGCCCCTGGGCTCCTCAGAGACAGAGGAAAGCGCTGCGCATGGGAAGAGAGGAATGAAAAGCACGCAAAGTGCCATGTGAAGGCCCATCAGCTGTGGTTCCTCCACCTGGCAGGACACGATGCAGAGCACACGTCTTCCCTCTGTGCTTGCCCTGGCATGGCTGAAGTGTTCTCCAACACGTGTGGGGCAGCAGGGTGTGACAGAGAATGTGGTGTGGGTTTGCACAGCCAAGTCACCGTCCATTCCCCCCCCCCCCGGCCTCTCCACCAAGTGAAGGAAGTTCTCCAGCTCAGCTGCATTTGACCAGCTCCAAGAGCACAAATCGTTCATGGACCAGCTGGTGAAACCAAAGATCTTGTATTCCTGAAGCATAAGGTCTCTGAAGGATTCCCTCATGGTTCCACACCCCCACGGGGGGCGGTGGGACCCAAATATCTTCGGTCACTATGTCACCAGCTGAGGAGAGGGTGCCCACAGCTCTTGCAAACAGAATTAGCCCCAGGAGCAGAGATGCCCTGGCAAAACAAGCATTTCTTCATTCTGGTCACTAACAGAAATTGTCTGTTTTCATCCCCCTCGGGTCCAATTTGCCTGTTGAGCCTACTGGCGTTTCAGAAGACAAGAAAACCCCACTATTTGTCTGTACAGCATCGACTGCAGGAGGCCTCATTTTTTTGCATGGAGTGTTTGGGCGCTACCACAATCCGAATCGCGAATGTCATTTTTGTGTTTATCTTCTCTTCCCTTTGATCTTCCCCACACTCTGATTGCTGATAGATTCAGCTAGCTCAGAAACAAATATTTATTGCAGCAATGCTTTTCCATAAATAGCAGTTTTATACTTTTAATCAGAACAACTTCTATTATTTTTTTAAGAGCGCGTATCTGGAAGCTAAGGGGAAGGAAAGCAAAACCATTTAGAAAGGCACAGGATATGGGCATGTGCATGTGTCCCACTCCTCTGCACTACAGTGTGCAGAGCTGAGCACAAAAATGACTGCTGTTCTCGGCAAACATCAGAGTCTTTAGACATTTAAACATTCCGCATGCAGAGGAAGAAAAGGTATGGCAGCTACCAGTTAGCTGGGAGGTTTTGTTTTATTTCTCTCTCTGTTCCTCTTGAATGCGCTTAGAGGGGATGGCTCAGAGGATTCAAACTTCCTCGCTTGCTTGTGGGAAAAAAAAAAATCGTTCCCGCTTTGGGAACCCAACTTCTCTACCCAAGCGGGAAGTCACAGGTATAGCACATCAGTGGGTAAGAGAAATGCTTGCCTTGCCCCCACCCCGACACATCAGAAGTGAAACCTAGGTCAAGTCCTTTCATGTGTTGCTCATAGCTTCTTTAAAATAGTGTTTCCACTGATGCACACCAACGTGATGAACATTTTTCATGTATTATTAATGCGTTTCTTTGTACCATGTTCCGAAAAAAAAAAAAAAAGTTTTGATTTATTCCACACCTTAAACCCAATGTGACAAACTAGTGAGATGGCAGCGGGCTGTCTCTTTCTTTCTCCAAGATTTGAAAACTGAACTTAAAAGTCTGGAATTATACTCAGATGCATTCCACTCTTGTAATATTAACATTTTTTTTATTACCTGAACTATTTTCCCTGTCTCCCTTGACTCCCACAGCAGGGACTCTCATATTATTTCCTGCAGTGTTCCACCCCCACTTTCAGAGACCTGGATTTGAGGAGCTGCCCTACCGTTTATCAAAGCTTTTCCCTTGGTCATCAGAGAGAGTCTTGTCTGGTTTGGGCTCTATGAAATTGTCTGCTTCTACTTTTTTCCTTGCTTTTTCTTCCTCTTCTTTGTATCGAGTTATCTGTTCACAGCTGAGTAATCTCAGTAGAACTGCAGGGATGGAGATCTTCTTGCCTCGCGTCAAAGATACAGAACCTTTTTCAGCTGAGCCAGGGATTGGTGATACGGACAGGTATTTATAAGTGCACACACAAAGTAGGTATGAGGTGTCCGCTGTGGCAATTCCTGTGCAATATTGTATTGATCATATATACCTCTGACCTCTTTTTCTGCCCTCTAACCGTACAGTTCACCTCCACCAAGACTAACTACTTCCAGCCGCCTTTACTACTCAGTGCCTCTCAAGCAGCAACCATCTTTCGGGGAAAAACAAAACAAATCGAAACAAAACCAACCAAATAAAAAAAAAAACACCAACCAGAAAAGGAAAGTCTTTGTTTCTTTTCTTCAAGTTGTAGGAATTTCTCCCAAAGCAGAGTGGTAAAAATTTATAATATCCGTTCTTAGATGAGCTGACATGTTTAAAGCTCAGTAGATTGTAAAACAGGTTAAATCATCACTATATTTATCCTGCAGGGATTTGGGAATCATTTATTTGAGAAGAGAAAAAGCTCATTGAGGGAGGTTGTGAGATAATAGACTTTAAATAGTTAGTGTTGTTGCGCAGAGAAAAATCACTGATCATTTCCCAGTGAAACCACTGATACCAAATTTGTAGACAGACTCTATCACCAGCAGATATTTCAAGTATACAGTATTAATATAGGTGATCCAACTGCAGAGTGATGTGACGTGACTCTAAGCAAATGTTTTGGTTGGACTTGCTTGGGGGTTAAATTCTTTGTGTTTTTTCAACTGTCCTGTTCATGCTTTTTTTCTCACAGCGTAAAGCCTGCACTTTGCTTCTTAAGCTCTTTAAAAACATTTGTCTCTGCAGTCCTTTTTGGAGTGCAGTGAGTTCGCATATTTAGAAATTGTGGGTTGTTCCTAATCCCTGTCCGTTTGTGTGATGGTCTTTTGAGTAGGAGCCTCTAGGAATAGAAATGAGTCTCCTCTTCCTGAGAGTTTGGAAATCATCTGGCCCAAATCAGCATCTATGATAAAGATGCTGACACCAGTGTTGCAGATGGCTATTATTTATTTATGTTCTCATGACTGGGTAATGGAGTTCTCTCACCTGATATTAATAGAAATATCTTTTTACAGCAACATCATATATATGAGTACAGATGATGGGGACATTTTAAATTCACTTATCAGTTCCATGAATATTTGCTTGAACAGAGATCTAAATTTACTTTCTCTATATTTGGTTTTCAGTTATTTGGGGGGAAAAATATTATAATTTTTTTTCCAGACAACATTGGTACACTTTCCTTAAAAAAAAAAAAAAAAAAGAGAGAGAGACAGAAAGAGAGAGATTACTCCTCTGCTATGTTTCTATGTTGCAGCCCGTTCTGAGTATATGCACTTGTGGGGGAGCTGATCACTTTCTCTGGCTACTCTGGCTGACAACTGTAGTCACAAAAACATTGATGTTTGCCTGAGATCCTGAGCTATGCGCAGAAAGCAAATTTTGAATGCTGAAGTGAATGTGAGGAAATAAAATCTCGTTCTAAGAATAACACTCGACAATCTGCTAATCGGGCAGTGAAAAGGAAAGCCATACGAGCTCTATACACCAAACCAAGATTTACCAGCCTGGCTTAATCCCCCCTTACTGGAGGGCTGTAGGAGACTGTTTTGCTAATGGTTACAGAACACAAAAGCTGTAAGGTATTAACGCACATCTTGTAAACAGAAAAAGTGGGCAAATCTATAGAATGAATTATACATAATTTTTCCCCACTTCTTTTGCCTGCCAGCGTAACTATGCCCATACTGTGCTGAAAAAAGGGTTTTCACAGATTTGTGATGTTAACTGTTGAATCTATATTTATGAGTTTCCATGTTTCTGTAATAATATTATTAATGTCTTTTTTACTTAGTATGAGGCACTAAGGCAATCAGTGCGTGAAACTCACCCGCCTGTAACAGTAGCTGGTTCATTAGCAGGGACCGCTGTAAAAAGTGTCGTGAACATTAAGGAATATGCACTTATTTTTTGCAGGCGCTCGATATTCTGTGCAAATCCAGCATGGGAAAGGGGAAAAGAATGTATAAACTTCTCATTGGCAAAGAATCCTTCCCAAAACGGTGTCATTCAGATATTTTATACCTCTACTTTCTAGTCCTGCACCCTACGGTACTGGTGAAAAAACATGAATAGCGCAAGTCTTAAGGCAGACCCAGAGGGGAGTTGTTGGTCAAACTGGTCCTCTGTTTTGAGCGTTGTCCCCCAAGTGTAGTTCTACCAACAGCTGTGCCATATAACATCTTGTCTAGTTCCCATTTTCACCATTAGCTGATGAGAATATCATGTCGGGCTCTTTCAAAAGCCTCATACCATCTTCAGACATACCTCGCTCATGTTGGATTCTGCTCTGCAGCACTTCTCTTCGTATCCTTTTTCTTTCAAATGAGACCAGAATAGATGGGGAGGCAGTCCTTGACGTGACTGGCGGAACCTGGATCTTGCACCCCTTTGAGAATCCCCAAATTTGGGCACACTCAGATCCTTTGGTGGGGATTTGGTGGCCTCACCATTGATGTACGGTCGAAGAGGCCGACTTCAGCACTCAAATCAAACCTCCTCACTGTGAGGAATGGTTGCGCGCTGACGGCGTGGTGCTGAATACGTCGTTTTGACTAGGAGAGAGTGTGAACATATTCAGTTCTTAAACTTTATTTAATCATATTGGAAGTCTCCTTGCGCAACTGAAGAGCTTGCAACAGCATGTGAAAGTGACAGCTCGGGAAAATGCCATCATTAGGAGTATTTCTTAATGTCTATGGCTCTCCATCAGCAGGCAGACATGCTGGAGCGATGCACACAGTATTTTCAAATTAATACAAAGTGTATATGAGTGGCCTTTGTAAGTTTGCTGTGTATTCAGGGAAAGCTCGAACTGAGGATCTGACCTGAATTTGGAATTGAGTGGTCCTTTCAGTTAAGTAAAAGCTCATTTTTCATGACAAGAATCCATTTATTAGGTGAACCAAAAACCCCATATGCAGACAGTTTTAGGATTTCAAAGTGCCTTCATACAGGTTCTAGGAAACAACTTGCAAAACATGCAGGAATTTATACGGAGATGTTTAATAAATCAAAGAGACACTTACAACAATGAACATCAGTCAGTTTAGGTGATTAGTTCTTTACAGTCATTAGGATTGGAGACCAGAGTGTGTGGACTAGTCTCTTTTTATAGATGATTGATGGGATGAGAGAGATCAGAAACAATATTGTAGACAACAGATGAACAGAGAATATTAAAAAAGCAATGGGGGGAGGATTGAAGCCCTGCTGAAAGATTAAAGAATAGAAAGAAGTACAAATGAGCAAATCAATTATTGTGTGAAGATTTCTAGGATGTTGTTTAATTCATATTGGCCTGTTCTATATTTAGTTTCCTCACAGTTTCTTTTTTTATTGATGTTTCTTTTAGTTCCCTCTCTGGAATCTGATTCTAAGATGCATCATTGAATGATCCTTTGAGGGGAAATGTTACAAAATGAGACCCAATCTAGCAAACATTTTCTGACATGAGCCGTCTTGCCTTAACTAAGCAAAATTCAATGATGCTGTTTCGGAGTATGAAAATCGCTCAAAGAAGCAAAAAGTTTGCAAATGTGGGCCGTGGACTGGGTACATCTGCTTGGGGAGGGAAGGGCAGAGAAGGAATGCAAAGGGGTAACTTCAGACACGCTTTTTCCTTCGCCGGGAATTTATTTTAGCACCAAGTGTATGGGGCAGGTTTCTGGAAGGGTGGTCCCAAAGACGTGCAGAGCAAAGGGGGTTTATGTGCAGTGCCTGTCTAGCACACCCCTTGCTGGACGTGACGCCAGGAGTTGGGCAGCTCTCCCATGGGAACCTCAGCTTCAGGAGCAGCTTCAGGGGCCAGGGCAGCAGGGTTTTCCAGCTTGTCCTCCTGCCTGGAGCCTCCTCTCCCAAAGTACACGGTGTGAAAGCTCCTTCCCTCCCGGGGATCATCTGCTTTCACTTTTTGGGTACCACTCAGTTAGGTGCACAAGTGAGACCACTAGTATGGGCAAGGACAAATCATGACAGGTTTCCTCTGCAAGCTGGAGAGCTGAACTGGAGCTGTTGCCTCCTCGAGCCAGCCCAGTGAGAAGGGCAGCTTCGGGGAAACGTGTGGGGAGCAGCGAGAAGAGGAGCCCAGAGGAGGGGGGCTGAGGTGCTGGTGCTGTAGCAGAACTGTGTGCTGCATGGTGGAGGGCTGCGCACGGAGGGTGATAGGGGAGAGAAGAGGATGTCTGGGAACAGGCGTCAGAGCGGAGACACCTTTGTGCTATTGGGAGGCACCATGGGAAAGGGAAACGAGGAAATAAATACACATTTAAAGCATGGTATACTCTAAGCACAGACCACAGACTTTAAAATAATGTAACTGTATTGCTTTGCTGACTTCAGGATGTCAATACAGAGCCGAGCTCACACTGTTCAGGAATCAGTTCCACTTTGGAGCATGTTTGAATTAAGTTTAACAATAAATTATTCAGCTTCGCAATGCCTGGCTTTGGGATGATTATAACATCACTGTAATTACTTTTAATGTAAACACTGATACATGCTGCCACCCGTACCAGCACTTCAACATTCAAAATTCGTAGTGAAAAGTTAGATGCGTGTCTAAACATACTGTATGAAAAGTGCTGCTTTCCACTCAAAATGTCAACCTCTTCCCAGAAAGTTCTTCTTGACAACAGCCAAAAGGTTCGCCGATACCTTTTTTTTTTTGAAGCATTTCATAGGAGCATGGTGACTCTTACCTCTTCTCTGCCCTTTGGGGGACTATGATGTATCACAGGAAGATTGCCAACCAGGAGGTCCATATTACTACCGAGGGTCAGGGGAGAAGACTCTTCACTGCTGCCGCCATGAAACCTTGTGATGGTAGGCTCATACCAAGGTTTCTCAGCCTTAAAAATATTCAGGTTTTGTTTTGGGACTCTGAAGCAGGAAAACCATGCTGACTTTCCAGTGAGCTGATGCAGCCGTTGGCTGCTAATGAGGGCAGCCTCCCTGAATGGTGTCTGCATTTCCCTTTATGAACCCCACAGGCTGATTTTTCATGGTGCTGAGTCGGTCCATTCCCAGTCTGGCCCCTCAGAGGCTGTGCTGGTGGAGTGGGCGCAGAGACCCTCCAGGCTGCAAGCATCTTGCTCCCATCGCTTTCACTGGGTCTGGCTCTGGGTACCTGCCATTGGCGTAACTTTAAAGCCTGCAAGATGACTGGTTTGACTGCAATGAGAGGAACAGAAAGTGGAGAGTGGAAAAGGGAAGAAAGAGATTTGGGAGCAGCTTAGTCAAAAAAGGGCCGCTTAAAGAGGACTGGAGGGAAGCAGGCAAATACTGCTGAATGCAGTGAATGAGGGGAGGAAAGGTGGTTGGGGTTTTCAAAGGAAGGTAAGGGGGAATTCAGTGGGAGCGGGACACAAAATCCCTTAGGATCTGCTCACAATCCCAGTGACTAATTTACAAGCTATTAGCCCTGCAGTTATCGATCTGGAGCTCACACTTAGCATTGCTGCTCAAGCAACAGCTTTCTTATCCCAGACAGTCTTATAAAAACCATAATCAATTTTACTTGTGGTTGCCACTGCTACATGGACAAAAGTGCAAACAGTGCTGTACTGCTTCTGTTATAAGTTTATAAGTTTCAGACACTTAAATTAAAAAAATACTTGTTTGGCTTCAACTATGTAAAAAAATGCGTTTGAATACTGGATCAGTGTCCATTGAAAAATTGCTTTTCAGAAAGAAAATCCAGGGCCAAAGTGTAGGTCAGAGATGATGGATGAAAAAGAGGAATTGTAACCTGGGGAAGCTGGGCTTGAAATGAAATCAACATCTTTTATGCTCAACCAAATTGGCCCTGCTCATCAGGCTGGGCCAGCCACGTTAAACACGTAGCCAAGATAAACATGACATAAGTACTAGAGCTGTTACACCTTTCATCACCTCCATGCCTGAGGACCAAGGAGGTAAGGCAGGGGCAACAATCGCGTGCTGCTTCACTTGTAGATCCTTTCAGCCGGCCGTTCAAATGGCTAACTCTGTCAATGTGTAGTAATGAACGTTAGTAAATAAATGAAAATTGAAAATCTTTTATATAGTCTTATTCAGAGGGCTGCACAAGGAAAAATAAACACCTGGAGAGAAAAGAAGGTGTATATTTCTTACTCCAGCAAGATTTGTTGGCTCTATCAGAACTGCATAGGAGTACTCATAACATCTGTGCATTGTTGCACCCAAAATTCTCTCTGTTATTTTAGTCATTTAGACAATTCATTGAATAACATACTAAATTATTCTGCCAAAGAATTCCCAGATATTTAGTGTATGCATTACTGTATGACCTCCTCTTGGATTGCCCTCCTGGAAACAGATGATATCACACTGAACAATGCCTGACTTCTGCTTAAAAAGAATTACTTGAATTTTTTGATGATTTTTTTTTCTTCATTATTCACCACAGTGCTGTTACTTTAAAGACATATTTTGGAGGCACTTTTTTTTTTTTTTTTAAATCCAAGTGTTTCCTAGTTTGTGCTTGCCTCTAAATGTATGCAAAATAGCATGGGGGTCAGACTTCATTATAGTTTTTCTTCTTCAGCAGGGAAAAAGTAGTTGCCATAATATTCATTATATTCAGTTTGTTTGGGGATTGTAAAAATACATTAGTAATGAGAGCGGTGTCATCTACACTGCAGTGTGAGAGAAAAAAAGACATGGATGCTGACTGAAGTGGCACCGAGGTGCGTGACAACCCTTGCAAGACTGCAAACACTTTTTCTGGTGGATCTCTGGGGCTGCAGCCACTACGGCTTTGCAGCCCTGGGTGCCCAGTGGGGTCTGTGCCTTTCTCAGGGTACAGAAAGGAGATGGAGACTCCCTGGAAGTCCATGTACCTCTGCCTAACCGTGTTTTGTCTCCTGTCCTTTCCATGTAGCTCTTGAGCCTGTGGGCAAGGACCACCTCAAACTGGGCCATCGAACACAGCCCACAGCAGCTGGTCTGTACCACCGTACTACAAGGACCGCCTTTCAGGAGGGTTGCAGAGGTTCCTACTCTCAGTTGGCTTGCCAGCTGCTCTTTGATGTGTTTTGGAGGTGCCTGGCTCTGACCAGCTCGAGATAGGTCCTTGCACCTGTGTGCAAGCTGCTGCCTGGTGCCCTGCCAAGTCCAGCCACCCCTTGGTGATGCTGCTCCTCACCCCTCGGGGAAGAAAATCCTTACAGGTGCGGTGCTGGGCCCTACCATCAGGCTCTTTCAGGTCCAGCAGCATCACCTGGGCTTGGTGGTTACAGCTTCTCCTTTCCTTCCTATGCTCTTATTGCTGCCATCAGGTTAAAACCCAAATGCTGTACCTTTCAGAAAACCCACCTTTTTCCCCAAAGCAGCAGGATGGCTTTGCCAGCTCTTGCCAGATCTCCCTTGACTCTGCTCCTGCCTCAAACTATCCCATCAGCGATTACCTTACAGGGGTATGGCTTGTACACGTTCCCTTGGACTGATGTTCCCTGCTCTCCGTGTTGTCTGGAGAAGGACCAGCAGAGGCTGTGGAGGAGTCATTTGGTAACTGGAGCAGAGAAACTGCATTAGCTCTACTTTTCCAGTGTAAATATATCTCTGTTTTAGGATGGCTGGACAGAATTTGGCCCTTGGGATTTATAGCCTAGGCAGGTTAAGTGAGAGCTGTGCACATTAAATGTAGACTTTGAGGTAGGCCACCGCATCTTTCCTAAAATGATGTTACCCCATGGTCAGATTTTGTTTGTTTTTAATACTCTGTAAATTTACTACAGGGGCTTTGATGCATGTTTTTCAGCTTGAAAGCAGAACTGTCTTCCTTCGTCGACCACTTTACAATTTTAATGCTTTTAGCAGGCAGCTCCGAGACACAAAAATGGGCTGAGAGAGCTGCACAGCTAACTAGAATATCCGGAGCTGTTATAGGAAAGATTTAAAAGAACACCCAAGAGGCCAGAGGGGACAGAAAGCCTTTTGGCCAGGGCGTACACCGGTCTCTGACTGGGGACAGGAACAAAGCTCCACCATGGCAGGTTCTGCTTCAAGGGCTCAGTGGTGTTTATGCACCTTCAGAGGAAGAGTCTGGTATCAAATCAGTGTCGGAGAGAGGTTGCTGGTCCTGGTGTGTGCTGCTGGAGTGGGATTGCCTCTCTCCCGAACTAGCTGAGCTTTTTCTTGCACTAGCTTTGAGTTTGTATAAAGCCTTTGAAAAGTTACTTCTGGGTTATAGCGGCGGGGATGAGGGAAGACTCCTTTTGCACGTCCAACAGAACTTTCTGCTGCCTGCACTCATTCTGGTTTTTGTTTGTTTGCTTGTCTTTAAATTTTTACTGTGCTTTTGATCTGAGCCCAAGAATTGAAACCATCACTGGGAATGTGCTGCTAGAGAGAATTATGAAACAAAATGCAACCGCAACACTTTAAATGTTGATTTAAGTGGTGTCTAGACCTCATGCTGGCTTTCTGCACCAAGATGAATTTCACAAAGAGAATACCCCGCCTCCCCTTCCCAGATTTTATATTAAAAGTCAATTCCCTATACTCTCACTCAACTCCCGTCCTTCTGTATAAAGAGGAATAATAGGGCTTCTGCTTTCTTGTTTTTATTTGCCATTTGAAAAAGACTTGTATTTAATGGAAGTGGAGGGAACACTAAAAAGGAAGCACAAACATGTATAGGGCTTTGGGGTTATTAGGTTAATTAAAGAAAGCCACAAAATGGTAGCAGTGGAAAAGCATCGATCTTTTCATATTACATGGCATTGCTGTTGGGTCTGAAGAAAGATTTCCTGACGCTCAAAGAGACTGGCTTATGCTCTTGTGGGCATGGTGCTGATAGCTGATGCAGGCAAGTATTTCTAGAATCACCGGTTTTATTAAAGTTGAATAGTAGATGGTTTTGGTTTTCTTTTACCTTATGAAGTTTCTCTCTTCACTCACAGCTGTGGTGATTTATTTCTTCTGGTGTTAATAACTAGATCTGCAGTTAGTGTATCTAACACCATAACAACACACACACACCAGACACACATAGGTAGATTCAGAATATTCTTCATTCATGTTGGAGGATGGAGAAGAGTTATCAGCCAGGAAGGCCTTGAAATGCTTTCCAGGATCAGAATTCGAGTGCTGTGCACAGTGGCAGAAAAATGTCCATGGGAAGTATTTTTTCAGTGGAAATTCCCATGTTAGGGAAAAAAAAAAAAAAAGACAAAGTAATGTTTCTGCTGTTTATTTTGGCAACCAAAACTACTCAAGCATTATAGAGTACAATACTTGGTAGTAATTCCAAATAAATCATTGAGACTATAGTCTTTTGGGTTATTCTTTTCCTTCTTTTGTACCAGATATCACAACCAAGGTGGGACACCTGTTGTGCCTGGAGCTGCTCATTAATATAGGAAAAAATACTGAGCCGGAAGAGTTTATTATCTAAACAGGCAACATATAGTGAAAGAAGAAAAGTTACTACCCACACTCTTCAGGTGGCAATGGGGGAATATTGAGAGTAAATGATTTGTTCAAAGCGGTATAGATGGCTATGCAGAAACCCCTCAGTCCGCCAGAGTTCTGATCCAGTACTTAAAACATGTGTTTTCATCTATTTATTCTCAATTTAAAAGGATTTGATGGTTCTTATCTATTTTTTTCTCCATGTTTATTGTTTGAAGACACCTAAAGTGTCACAGAGAAGTGTTTCCTGTCTCATGAGCAAGCCATCATCACTAAGATGGGCTTGGAGATGCCAGGAATGGGTTCATTCCCCAAAATGAACATCTGCAGCCAAATCCTGCATCACCTTTGAAGCCTTTTGCCATGCACAGCAATATACTATATGTACTCCTGTGCCCTGAAAGGGTTTGCCATATCCTGATAGACAAGGAAAACAAGATGGTATGTCTGTGCTCACAAATTTAAGAATCAAAATGGCTCCAAAGCTTCTTTTCAGTTTCTTGAAGCTTCCTACTGACACGACATTTCCACATATAAGAAGGAGGAAGAAGGAGTTTCACTTGTTCGAACTTTGGTCCATCCTCTAAAACCAGCAGAAGTTGCAAGCAGGTTTGCCTTTCCGTAGGGTCTGACAGGAGGACCACTTTGCCACATACAAAGGATCCATAGAACATTTTCACTGGTCAAAATTCTTCTGGGAACAAAGAGAGACCGGTAACCTTGTTGCTTGGTTGTTATTCTGTAGATTTATGTGGCACAAAAAGATATGAGCATTGCGCTAGTCCTCTACACGTGGCGAGATCTCACTCAGGAGCTTGAGAAGGTCAGTTAAGTGTTAAATAGCACCCAGGATAACAGGGTAAGATGACTATGTGCCATGTAATGTTTTTTTACACATCATGAGCTGTGCACAAGGGCATATCTAAATAAAATGCATAGGAAATAGCATCACGCAAATATGATCTACATTTTTTCTTGATCAAAGAGGCTGAGGGAAAAAAATAATTAAAAAGTAAAAGCCTTATGCAATGAGATTTAAAAGAAAACTTTGGAGGCTGACAAGACGCATCTGGCACAACTTCAAAGTCCATCAAAGTACATATAATCAATGTTTGTCAATAGCAGTTTTGCATCCTTTAATTTATCTTTCATGGATATAAAGCATGATGTTATTAGGATCCAGTCCATACCTTAATTCTGTTTGAGATTTGATGAATCAGGGCTCTATTAAAATTCAGTGCAAATCAGCTTACTCAAGGACACATTACATAAAGTCGTGCGTTATCTAACTCCTTTTATCTTGCTGTCTTTCTAACTAGTTAGAGAATCGGGAATCTCTTAAACTTGTATGTGTGGCCACCAACATACTAAATCTCAAACACGTTTTGCTTGTAGGCACCTGCTTAAATTATGCACATGTGGCATAATTAGCATACCTAAATTCTTTGTGTATTTTTTGATCTATGAAATCTCCTTTAGGATGTACAGCCTCCAAAGTGAGGAATCATCAGAAATAAGGTTCCCTGACAGCCAAATTTCAGCACTTGTCACGGAGGTTGTTATCAAGTACTCACTTCTTATCTTTTTCACCAGAAAATCCCATTCAGGATGGGAAATGATGAGGCCCTTGTGATTTCATTGTTTTCTTCCTCATATTTCAACATTTGGACACCCCGCCCATCCATTTTATTTACTGTACGCTATTGAGGTCCTTCTGAGCAGACAGCCATATTCTTTTTCCTCCTGGTGTTGTGTAATGTGCTCAGCACTATCCTATTTAACTGTTTTATAACCAGAGAGAAAACATATTGCTAGGGACTTCTTTGTGAATTTGGGCTGTGATGTAAACACACTGCGTTTCCATCTCCCTCTTCCTTCTTCCTACTCAGACTCTAAACTATCTGGGAGAAAGAATATGTCTTTTCACTTGTTTTCACAACAAGTGGCACAAACAAGATCTGATCAGTAAACATTTGTCAGCATTTCTGCAATAGAATGTGGTTCGTTCTCGCAATAATATCGTTATTTCCTCTGCTACAAAAGCTTCAGCTTCTGGAGACTGGGGGTTACTCACGAATTTCAATTTTCATTAAGAAAAGGATTCCAGATTCTCTCATTTGTGGGCAAACACTTAGGAACATGAACTTTGATGTCTAAAATCTAGTAAATAATAGAAAGCACACTTTAATTTTTTTAAAAAATCTTGTATTTTATAACTAGATCTCACTATTTTTTCAGGTGGAAGGGAGAGAAGTAAGTCTGATTCATACTTTTTTTTCAATTTACAATAACAGTGGAAAAATAATTCTAATACAAGGAAAATCCTTTTTTTCATTGTTAATTTATACTATTTCCATCTTTGATACTTACTGATTTGAAACATTTACCAGTGGTCAGTGTAGTGATTATCTGGACAGGCTGTGCTTGTTTGGTCAGGGCAATCTGTTGAACATTAAACAATATTTGAAGCACAGTTAATTATTTGCACTGAATTCGCTCACCCTCGAATGATTGTGGCTTGTCTGAAAAAAAACGTAGGCAAGACAAAAAAGCTAATTTCAAGAAAAAGCGAGCATAAGGATGGTTAACAGTGCTTTCACCCTTCAGGTTCTTCCACTGCTCGTTCTCCTAGGGAACACACATTTGTGCGTGAGTATGTTTTTATATCACTTTTCTTGCCACGTGCCAGCTCTGCTCCTTGCTGAGCCCTTCCCGGGCAGCGGGAGCATTTAGCGGAGTATCAGCATTTCCGGACAGTGAGGTCCCCCAAGTAAACGCTGCATAAGAGGGAAGCCCCACGGGTTTCTTTTGAGCAGATATCTCCCATGCCAAGGAAGGGCCCGTCTGGGTGTGCTCGGTGGCCTCCCCGCTCCCCGGGGTGTGCGGTGGGGAGCGCAGCAGCTCCCCCAGCCCTGGGCGCCAAGCGATGCTCCAAACCACGGGGCTGCTCAACTGCACGCTGAAGGGACTCGATAGCGAGATTAAACAGCTCATGGATATGCACTGGCTTTGTAGTTTTGCAAGCTCATTTGTCAGAGGTAAAATTTACCCCAGCCATATGGTTTGGATGGGTGAATTATCATTGCCGCTAACGTGGAAGGAAAGTAAACGGCAAAATATTGTGGCTCGAGATGGCCAGAGCCCTGCTCCGACAGACCTGGATATACTTTCCCAAATCTGTTCATCGCCTCTTCAAAGACAACTGAAAGAATGACTTGTAACCAAAACAAAGTTAAAAGTCAGTTTTAAAAACACTTCTTTTGTTCCTCGAAGCACTGCCATCAAGCATTTTTTCTTATGAAGGAATTTGAGGTTCTTTCAAATCTCTGCTTTCTAAATGACAGTTCCTATGCGTGCAGATTTGTATTTACCAAAATGCGTTGCAAAATTTCAGATGTTGGCATGTTTAAATTGAGTCCTTTGGGAAAAATATATAGCAAGGGGTTTTAACGGGTTATAGATCTTCTTGACGAGCTCCGTGAATTTACAATTGGCGATTTTCACACCACAATAAGATATTTATTAATTAGTGTATCATCAGGACTACTTATCCGCTGACAGCAGTGGATATGGCATCCTTGATCCACTGGTACACGTGGGAGCTTACTCGGGGAATCAGTTCTAGGACAGTTCAACGCCAGTGGTACAGACATGGTGGGAACCCAGTCTAATGTAAATAAGCTCATAATGAATCGGTTGTGTTAATTCACACCCAGTGAGAAAGATGTAGGTGCAGTCTTAGCCAACATGAAGTCTCGCACAGATTTTTCCTAGCTAGTCCTAACTGTTAGATTGATTCATTAGCTTTGACAATCCTAATCTGAGTTTGCTCTAAATGTTGCTGTAGTGTATATCTCCCCCCGCCCCTGAAAATTCATTAACATTGCTAAAATGCAAAAGCAATTCTGCTGTCACTGAAAAGCAGCACGACAGAATATTCAGCAGGCTAGTTTTTAATAAAACATGTTTTTTCTTCATAATTAATATAACAAGGTTTTCTGGCTTAGCGCTTGGCACAGATCCCAGAAAAAAAAAAAAAAAAAGAGGGGAATGAGTCGCTGTGACGTGACCATTGCATGACAAACATGTTATGAGAGGACATTTTTGCCTTAATGATTTGTTCCAAAGAAAAAGTTACACTGAAACAGTTTGAATGAAAAAAGAACAGACTTTGCACTTTGCTGAAACCATGGAAAACACTCTTCAATTCCTATTTCCATGCTTTCCCAGAACTATCTCTCTTCATCATTCTCATTTTTATTCAAATCTGGGTTTAGGAATTTTTATAAGTAACACTCTGATTAATAAATGTTATTGACGAAATGTAGCAGAAGTCAAATGCAGTTTTAGGCAGTAGCTCATATTTTGAATCAGTCAAAATAGAAGAGGAAAGCTTTCGGACTTTCCTGGATCTGGTGGGTTCGGAGCAGGATCCTGAGGCAAAAATATCCATTTGGTTCTTTCATATTACCTGAAGAGAAACTGATTTCACCTGCATGAATCCAAACTATTTCTATAAAAGGCAGGAAGCTGCATGATGGGCGCAAGTGAGAACAAAATTTGGTCCTTTGTTTTAGCATATACGATGCAACTGCACCAAAGATTGTCTTCAGACCTGACAGGTCTTCTCAGGTTGAGGTTTGGGTTTTTTGTTTACTTTTAATTACAGTAGGTCCTCACTGATACGCACATCAGCTTTGTATGAACTTTGAGAGAAATCAATACGCTTTTGCTCAGCAAGATACTGTAGTAGAAACGTGCCTGCCATGAGGTGTTGTATTGTTAGGTATTCCTTACTTTCCCAAAAAGAAATCCAAAGGGTTCTGCTGCAGCAGGTTGTATCGACATTCAGCCACAGCAATTCAGCTGCCGATCCTGCCTGACCCGGGCTGCTATTGAAGCAACTTTTCTGCAATACACATAGATTTAAAGGGTATGCTTAAACGTTGTGCTGAGCTGGACTGGAGAAATCCGCAACAGGATGAGACCAATTTGGGTCCCGCAACACAGCGGTGATGGAGCTGCTCATACACCAGTCTGCAGCTCCCACTTAACAACGCTCTAAAGTGCTTCAGCATATGCTTGCAGGGAAAAAACAGGTGATTTTTAAATCAACGGATGTTCAGATCAGGTTTTTTTTGTTATGTCATCGTTCCAAGCTCAGCACCCCTGGCAGCAGAGAGGAAGAAATGCAGGAGTCAGTGCAGCAGAGGTGGCTCTTCACCGGACATTTTGGAGCTTCAAAATATTGCTGTGCTTAGTTGTGATGGAAAGTGTTTTGAAGTCACTGGGCATGCCCAGGCCTGTAACCAAGCGCACGCAGTAGCGGAAAGGGAAGGATTAAAGTATCCCATTAAGATCAAACAATTGCGCAGAAAACTTATCATTGGTGCCTATCTCCTAGCTGGCCACAGCAGATACAAAGCTGTCACCAGCAGTACAGGTCTTTCCTTGCCTCAGGTGCTTGGAGACCAATGTTTTAGGCTTTTCCAAAGTCAGCTCTGCCTGACATCTTTTTCTACCCACCAATGGACCTATTTCTGTAGTAAATTCCCACTTCTGCTCCCCTCACCCTCTCTCCAGTGCTGCACCACTCACGCGAGGGCTCTACGCTCCGCTGCTTCGCGAACCGATCGCTGCTGCAAAGAGGAGCGAATCCTGTCAAGCCCGTCTCAATTTGTGGCCCGTCAGGTGTAATGCCCTTCTGCAGCGCTCGCCTAAATTTGCCTGATGCAGCAGGAAAGCAACAAAGCCCTGGGAGCGCCCCCAGCTAATTGTGCACCACGCGCTCAGAGAGGGAAGCGTTCCTCGCTGACCCCCGAAGGCAATCAGCTTATGCCCTGAAGCGTGCAGGTTGATATCCCGTGTAACTAAAGGGACTTAATGACTTTGCATAAGCTTTAAGTCTAGCGGTATAACCTGCATTGCCAGCACTGGCTGCAAAAAGCGTTTGATAGCCCAGCCGCGCTCCTGTCGGCGCCACAAGGCTGGCTCCTGCCGCCCCCCACGAAACAGATTTTGTAGCTTCCCATCGCTGCGGCATCCAAGGCTGACCCCGTTTTCCACCTGGGAGCACAAGCGCACCTCATCCACCAGCGAGCAACTTTAAAAACAGCCAGCCGCTACCAGGCCATCTCTGAGGGTGCAAAGATTAATTTGGAAACTTTGATCTCTTGGAAGACAGGAGCAGGTAACTCCCGAGTAAGAGAACCAAGCTGGTTTCAGCAGCACCTCCGACGGCTCTTGCTGTTTTCCGGGATCCCTGTGGTTTTTGTATCAGGTGCTACCATGGGAAAGGTTCATAACTAAATAATCAGCAAAATAAAGACTTTAAATGTAAACTTCTCTGGGTTCCCTGGGACCAGTCGATTAGGAACATGTCATTTGCTGTGAGGCGCGCGCTGCAGTTCCGTGTGGAGGCAGGAGATGCCTTGCTAGCAGAGAGGTGAAGAACTCAGAGGTTTTGGTGGAATCTTTTCAGGGAATGGTTTCCCAGGCTAAAAATACAACATGTGTTGCATGTGTACTCCAGATGATAATATGCCCCGCGTTCATTATACTGCAGCCGTGGCCTTGGCTGAGAAATACAATGTCATTGCTGGAAAAGCCACTTTCCCTTGAAGTTCAAAGACTGTCACTACCCAAGATGGTTGCAGGCAAAAATCTGGCCGATTGTAAGAGCATCAGAACTGTCGATTCCCTCCTCCTTTGGCGAGAAGCCCAGACAAAGGTTCCCACTGAGAGCTGTCAGCAGGATCAAGGGGTTCACTACGAAAAGGCAGTAGTTGTGTCTGCCCTCGTGGCTCCTTCATGCCTTATGTCAGCCGTGGATGGAAGTTGATCAAATATCCATCCTCGTTCTCCAGTTCATCCCCATCCCACCTCCTTCTCGGCTGCAAAGCTGTGACTGCACAGAAGAACAAATGAAAGGGGCAATATTTGGGTTGCTAGCGTAGAGGCCACTTCATGGCAAGATGCAGGAGAATTTGCACAACTTAGTGCAATTAAGTGAGTAGGCCAATTGCTACCAATGCAGTTTAATATTTGAACTCCTGTAGTGCTTTGTTGCAAGGTGTGTGTGTGCGTAGTTGGTAGTTTTCGTCCCTCTGCTCATCTGTCAAGCCAGCTTGAGTAGCTACACTGTTTTCCCTGGAATTACTTCTGTTTTGCACACATGTAAATTCACAGCCTAACCCTGGGTTGTCGCCTTTGAGCTGCCTGTTTCTCCACCTGCTTTTGTGTTTTAATTATTCATTTTGATTGTAATAAGGGGTAGCAAATGTACCCGAGACAATCAACAGTTCAGCTGCAGAATGCCCTTGGCAGCTGTAAATAATTTCCCTTGAATTTGGGGTCAAATCTTCCTGGCTTTATTCAGAAAGAATCACCAGAGATTAACTGGACATTTTTGTCTGAGAAAGAGCCATAAGAATCTGTCCTGAGACCAAGAAAGCTCATGGTTCCGGCATTACTGTTTGAAATCTATTACGTTTCATTAGTCTCTCTATCTTGACGAGTTGAAATGGAAAAATGGAGACTTATCATCTATCTGCAGTGTTTAACCTTGGTACAAAGCCTAATTAGCAAAGTTTTGATGGTTCTTTGGAGAAACGAAGCTTTAGTGAAGTGCTAATCATTACGATGATGACGACAACAAAGGTCGGGTGAAATCAGGATATTTTGAATTTGAGCCATTCTTCCACCATTTTTTCTAGAAGCACTATAAATGTAATCAGCTCCACACTCAGCAATGCACCAATACCCATATAAAATGTCTCTCCCGGATTTTTCTTCCAGCGTTTCTTTTTTGTGAGCCTAAAGTAATAAAATTCAAAATTGCTCTTTGCAAATTCTTCCAGCTTCGTCCCCCATCTCTGCTGACCTGCTATGAACAGGATCCAGCGATTTTACTCCCTCTTGAGAGAGCACACAAAGTATCGGTGTCGAGCTGCAGCAAGGAGACTGTTTGGTGAAACCAGCCCCACAGTCTAATTTCTCTCCCCCCCCCCCCTCCCCTCCCCCCCCCTCCTTTTGTTTGAATCCTGCTCCTGGCTGGGCTGAGTATTGCACCTCGTCGGAAGGACAAGATCCTCCTCTGCTGGCCATGAGCAATACGGCACGGCAGGCAGGAGGCCCTGCCTTCACTGCCCCTGCCTGCACCCCCTGCCTGCACCCCTTCCTGGACCCCCCATCCTGCAGCCCCCATCCTGTGCCCCCCCCTTCTGCATCCTGCATCCCGCATCCCGCATCCCGCACCTCCCATCCCACGTCCCACCTCCTGCATCCCCTCATGGCATGGAGGAAATGACAAGCTCAAGCCGGCAGAAGGGCTTTGAAGGTGGCACATCACCGTGGAAAGCTTCATGCAGGGAGCCAAAAGGCTAAAATTTGGCCCTGTGCTGGCTAGCGGGGGTGAAAATGCTTCAAGACCAGTACAGTCTGGTGGGTGGTCCAGTGGACGTCAGAATGGAGGAGAAAACTCTCCACGCCAAGAGGTCAGCTCTGCCTGGGGTCTTGTCCCCTGCGGCTCTGCTGTTGCAGCTCGTGACAGGCACATGAGGGGGAAAAGCTCCATGACAAAAGGGGACACTGGAGCCTTACGATAAAGATTGGGTTTATCTCTTGGGCTCTCTGTGCTGGATGCTCCCGGAGATTTTGCTCCCGGTAACATTTGTACTGTGTCAGCAGATAGAGGCTTTTATCCAAAACTGGGAATCAAAATTTGGGACTCAGCTACCCTGGAGTACAAGCCACTGCCTTCTCTGAAGGATATTACTGGAAACATGCCCATTTTCTAGGGCACCAGTTTATTGGGAGTTTAGGGTATCTGCCCTTCTGCAGTCGGCTCTGCCCATGGAGGAGCGCTTGGAGGGGAAGGGTGGGTGGATAACCTGGAAAAGAAAGTAGTGTAGCAAGGTGCTAGGTCTCTCATCCTTTCTTGGTGTGTGAGCTATCCCCTTGGGCGCTGTGAAACTATCGTCTCTGCTCTGCAGCTTGGGGAAACTGAGGCACAGAAGAGCATGATGCAGTCACATCCTGCGCCTCGCTCAGCCTGGGCTGAAACCCTCTGGCATTCCCATGTGGTGCCAAAGGCTGCCCTGAGCGCAGGGAAGGTTCAGCAACCACCCTGAAGTCAAGCCCTTCTGCCCTGAAACCCTTTCCAACCCCATCAGGCAAAGAGCACAGCGGGGCACAGCGGAGAGCTGGGGAGGGAAGTGAAATATTTCTTGCTTCATCCCGCTTCCGTGGCTGCTCCCTTGTTCTTTGTTTCATCTCTTCCTCCAAAAGAAAGGAGTACACTTGCAGGGTCTGTTTTGGTCTGTATTTATGGGTGAACGCTACCACTAATTGTAAGTGGAGCAATTAGACCTTTTCCTTCTACAGTCTCCATTGGGGTCTGGCAAAGGATCTGAGGAACGCTGTACCTGCACTCCTGACGCACACACCCCGGGCAGAGCTTTCACAGCCTTCTCATTTACCATCATGTCTGCTCTCATTCGGGAGGGGCAATCGTGTGAGTGTGTGTGTCCTTCCAGCTGCAAAGGATTTAGGGGCGTGTGTGTGTGTGTGTGTGTGTGTGTGTGTGTGTCTCACTCCTGTGCACCTGGGAAGGGGCTCCGCTGAGCCGTTCGGGGGACATCGCTCTCATTAAAGTCGGTGGGAAGGGGAGCGCTGGAGCGTCTGTTCTCCCTGGCTCAAACACAAGAGGGACGCAAACGTGCCTGAAGCAAAAACTCATTTATATATTCCAGATAATATTCGCAAATGTGAATTCTGAGCTTTTTTTTGTCCTGTTTCTTATTCATTGCTTCTGATTCGCTCGTTCTGAGTCACAACCAGTGTTAGCTGAGAATCTCTTTCTTCTATATACCATTTCTATATATAATGCACAACTAAACAGGGTGTATATTTACAGTTAATTGTATCTGTAGCAATACGTAGGTGCACATAATCGTATGTGAGCGTGTGTGTAAGCACACTGACTTGATTAGGAGTGTTGTTTGGAAATACATTTTCTTCTGACAAATTGTCTGAGGGATGAAGAATAGCAGCTCGAAATCTCCTTCTTTACACCTGCTGTTAACACACACGTTCTTGTTACAGGCAGGTAATCCTGTCCGCAGCTGGGATTTAGTGCACGAGGGAAAGGGAGCTGAAATCTTCACGCGAGGGATGCATCCCGGTGTGGAGTCAGTGCGTCTCCTTTCAGACCAGCCTCACTCACACTCTTCAAAGGCTGAGAGCTGTTTTCCTTCTTCTGTTCCCTTTTGTCGCTTGCCCTTGATCATGAGCCAAACAGGAAAGGCTGGAGCCCCACGTCGGAGGTCGGACACATGGCATTTCCTCACGGGAAGAGCCAGAAATGTTCTCCTCCATCCAAAGGTTGTCGACAGCCTTCCAGCTCGGCGGTCCAGATCCCACCGGCTGTACCATGCGTGGGGTCCCGGGCCGTGCCGAGCTGCCCGACCTCCACTTTGCTCTGCCGGAGCACATCCCAGGCTCCGGCTTTGGCAGCCGGCTGGAGCGTGGCCACTCTCCGTATCTCAGAGAAGTTAGACAAATAGTCAGTCTGTGGTCACTTAATAAGCAAAGAGGCAATTTAAGTCGTTCAGGACAGGTTTTTCCCAAAGCACACCAGCACTGCGGTTTGGGCTGGATGCTCAGAAACACCAGAGCTCCCATACAGGTTGTTGGGACCAGTGGGCACTTTTAGACATTTTGTTAATGTTTTGCAAGAGCTCTTAGAGTCCAGCCCACTTCGCTCCAAAGTGGGTAACGAGCTTATCCAATGTCCAACACTGGGGGCAGACAGAAACTTTGTGCTGTAAACTGATCGCCGTGATGGCTTTTGTTTTTCCAGAAACTGACTTTTTGCCCTTTTTTATCTCATGCAGGCTTCCCATTTCTTCTTCCTGGCCGACCTGCTGAATGGTAAGTGGTTTTGATTTCTTCATTTTAACTTCTGCGTACAAAACTGAGAGGCTGGTGACCTGCTCCACCAAAAGCCTTCGCTACTGCCCAGCGCTGAATTTTGTTAACTTAATGTACGGCTTTGCTGAGCTTGAAATAGGGCTGGTCATCGAGTAGAAAGTCTGTTTGGCTTTGGGCGAGTAATACAGTGAGCACTTTCAGACCTCCACATGTACTCTGTGTCGGTGCAGGAGACAACGCTGCATCAGGGTCCCAGCCGGGAGCGTGTCTGGCCCGCTGGAGCCCAAACCAGAGCTACAGCAGCAGCACCAATCTGCAGCTGATTATGGGGTACTCCTAGACCGCACCTGCAACTCACAGCTCCGTTGTAAGGCAGGACTTTCCTGCCACTCTGCGGCCTCGTGCTCAGCACAGCTTTGGGAACCCATGGGTGACACAGTGGGTCACGGGCTGGAGCAGAAGTCACGGTGCTGGGCTGCAAACCTCACAGAAGGATACGCAAAGCGTCTATCTGTGCGTGCAAACTGAAGGTCAGATAAATGAAAGCTGACTTTCCCTTGCAGCGTACAACTAACTGTGGAACTTATTTCTGCAAGGTTTTGTCCAAAGTGCAAGAAAGTTCAAAAAGTGTTTACAAGCTCATGCAAGTAAGAAATCGTTGAAAGTTACATAGCATTAAGATGTTGATAAGAGAAAAGCTGGGATGAATGTTGTGTGAGGATCTGTAGATATTGTGTGAGGATTTTTACATCCCTTTGCAGCCTACTTGGTCCACGTAGAGGATTATGGTTTTATTGCTAAGTTTAGTATTTGTGCAGGTAAGCCCTGCTCCTCCTTTTCTTGATTTCAGTGGCTCTTAGATCTGAGGTTATAATTTATAGCTAATAAAGTATTACATTATTTTTGCTTCTTTTCTGAAAAGAAAAAAAAAAAAAGAAGAGAGTGTGGCTTTTACTATGCATTTACTATGCATTCATTATTCAGCCACATTCCTGTTCATTCCAGTGGCATTTTGGCTTCCAGGTCAAACCTGCAAGTCCAGCAGCCTTGTAGCTCATACAGCACTGCTTCTTTCCCTAAATCAATGTTGTTCGTATAACCCGATGTGTGTGGAAAACAAATTTCCAAATCATTCGTGCATCTGAGCTCAGTATTTAGCTTCTGCAATTATTTGACCGCAGAGCCACGCACCTGCCTTCAGGCTTTACGGACAAGACTTGTGCAAACTGGCTGATTTGCTTTTCACGCTTCCTTAATTCATTCCCCCTCCCTATGCTTTATGGTCCCTACCCCAAACCACCGCTGTCCCTGCAACCTCCCGCTCCTCATCCATCCTCCTGATAGTCCCCACTCCCTCAGCCGTCATCGGCGCCTTCGCCCAGCGCCCGTCCCTCTAAGGAAAAGGCACTGCAAATCGGCTTTTAAGTAACAGCCACAAAGCTATTTGAAAGGCTCGCTGCTCTCGCTTCTTTTGCAATTTCTTTCTGAAGCCGCAGATACTCCCAGCCACAGCCCGTGTGGAAAGGAGGAAATACCGTGAGGTCTCGTCTCTGCAGAATTAACTGGGAGACATCTCGTTATTTAAAATACAGTCAGGATTTCAGCCTCATAAAAATAACACTACATTATTCTCAGAGCTGGAGACAAAAAGTATTTAGAAAGGTGGCAGGAAAACTCATCCTGCTTAAATTAGGCCAGATTTCAGTCAATCCCCAGAGGTTCAGAGAGCTTGAATAAACGCTGGGTACTTTCTGGCGCTCTTGATGTGTGTTGGCAATAGACTTTAACTTTGTACATCACTCATCTTGACAACTGCAGTCCAACAAAGTTACCTCGCAATTCAGGTCACTCGATGGCATCCTAATGCATCACTTTCCCACTTGGAACATTAGTCATGACTTGATCCAGCGAAGGTTTTGAAAACAGTGTGACTGCCGATGTTGGGATATCTGTTCTCTCCGTAACAGAGAGCCCATGTAAGCTAATGAACAAGGGGATATTGATCAGAAATCCATTGCTTGATTGACAGCTCTTGGCAATGTGAAAAACTGCAGATGAAAGCTTGAGCAGTTTAAAAGATCACCCAGACCTCAAAGCTGATTTGAAGCTTTAAAAGTCAATCTCTGCCTATCAATTATGGGGGGATTTTTTTGTACTACACAGAGGAAAGTTATTCTTTGAAAATTTGCATGCAGGATGTCTAATTTAATTTCATGTAATAGTCACATTTCAGTGACAAATGTCAGATCACTGCTTTTTTTAAGCATGTTAAGGTTTTCCAGCACTTACAAAAAATGAACACTCTGATTTAGTAATATGCTTAAATCAACCAGTGTATCAGACTTTGTGCGTTAATTATGTGCTCAGATAAAAAAAAGTGTTGTTTTTGCTTTACTAAACCTATGACTTGTTATGAATAATTAAAAAAATGGAATGGGAGCACTTCTTAAATAAGAGATGTGGAAGCCAAATAGTTATTTAATGTCGAAGAAATGATAAACAAGAAGACATCTTTTAGTTTGATGTCATGTACCCACACCAGGGTTTTCTGTTCCTTGTTTTTCACTGCTTCGTGGGGAGGACACAGAGTAGCTGGGAGATGGGAAACATCACTCCAGTGACCTGTAGCAGCTATTCCTCTTTCACAGTTTCATAAAGAGAGATAGTAGTGGAGAAAGGAAGGACACTGGTGATTTCTCAGGTCGGCCGCACTCCCACGTCACCTTGGTTGGTGTCCCAGCCAGGCAGCTCAGCTCCCCGACTCCCACTATTCACATGGGGGACCAGAGTACCCAAAAGGGTTTGCTGAGGTTTTCTGAGCCCTTTCCACATATGCCCTTAACTCCATGACGTGATCCTAAAGATTCACTTAATGTTGCCAGCCCATGAGGGGGTTGCTTGCTGCCGCCCACTCGACCTCAGTCCCGACCACCCGAAAGTGCCCTCCTCAAGGGCTGCCGGGTGCCAACCTGGCCTCAGGTGTGTATTAGCCTGTCCCAAAACTGCCTGGGGGCCATCTGCCCCCTCTGTGCAAATGGGGGTCTGTGCTCCTCCGCCTCACAGAGCTGCCAGAAGCAGATCCTGCAAAATGTGAATTCCATTGTGGCCAACTTGGGGTTTAGAGCACTTAAAATAATCCATAACGAGTCAACAAGTAATATTATAAGTGTTGTTAATAACTGATTACTCCAGAAATGATGCCAATGTAAAAAATAAGGTGACAGTATTGTAATTTCTAACACCATACTCACACTGAGCAGTTGGTTTAAAAATCATGGTAGATGCTTCTACGATGGCTTAGCTATTTGTGCTCATTTGGAGCACTTGTTTTTCCGCTGTCAACTCAAGAGAGCCCTCACCAGCCTCTGTGAAGCATGCTGGGTGTGTGTGCAGTCTGGTTTTGGCAGCCGCAACTCCCTTGTTCATCCTTCACAACTTTCAACAGGTATATCTTTTCTACGCAAAGGGCTACCCCATCCATCAGCATACTTCTTTAAAGCATCTGCGGAATAAAAGCCAACACTCCCCACTAAGATTTTGAAAATAAACAGGGGGAACAAAATCAGACTCCTTCAGACAATTCCCTCAAACTCAAGTCCGTTTGCAAAATCTCCCCTCCGACACAGTGAGCTTGCGGGCTGCATTTCAGGCAAAGCACTCTTTTTGTTTTCCTTTCTTAACTACATCACATTAAATTTAATTTTGTTCACGGTAGACAATGTCCTTATCTTCCAGCGAGATCCTTCTGTTCCTCAGCAAGGCACACACTTCTGCAACACTTGCACACTGTCGAAACTCAGCTCCTGTGGAAATAATGAGCTGAGGAAAAGGAGTCTTGACTTGACATAGCAATAAATGAGGTGAAACTTTCCTCTTTTTTTTTTTTTTGGTGAGAAACGAGAGTTGGCATGTAGGAAAAAAAAAAAGAAGAAAAAAAGACGGTTCTATTTTAATATGAAATATAAAACACCCATTGTACAAAAGTGGAATTTTTTTTTTTTCCAGAAGCAAAGAAAGAATAAAGATAAAGGCTGTAAGCGAATGAATGAGGAGAGAAAACTAAGATAATGCAGTCGATAATCAGTTCAAGGCAGAGCATTATCCATGGGGCCATCGGTCCGGCCCTAGGGGAGAGCTTTATAAAATGTCTCTGTACGTAGCTTAGCTTTGCTCATTACCATAGCTTGCCTTTGAAACACCAGAGTGGCTTCCACCGGCAGCGGCCGTACCTGTGCGAGGAGCTGCCAGCCCACTTTAATCAACCAACCCCCCCCCAAACGCAGGCTGGCAAAGCTGCGCGTCCCGCTGGCGCAGGGCCCCCGGGGAGGACGATGGCTGCCGGCAGGCTGCAGGCCGCGCTGAAGCAAGGGTGGGCTTCTCAGCACGTCTCTGCTGCGCCAGGCCCTCGCTCCTCCAAAAGGGTTTTGTGGACGGGGAGCCACGTAGGTCTGCAGGTGCCTTGGGCTCTCGCTCCCCTCCGATTTCCCTCGAGGTGGGTTTCTGCGTCCTCACAGGCACCCACGTCCCGGTGAAGGTCCTGCCTCGCGCTGCAGCAGGGGTGACGCTGGGGATCAGAGCAGCTGGACAAAGAAAACCCCTTCTTCTCGTAGGAACACGAATCTCCTATTCTCACTGTGCTGGCAACAGCCATCAGCATCTCTCCCCTGGCTGTGGCGCCGTGCGGGGGGCTCGTGCCCATGCCTGCAGAGTCCCCACTTGTATCCCATCCGGGGTGTCCCAGCTGCCCCCGCGGAGCCGGCTGAGCACCCATGGCCCCCGCGCCCCGCAGCAGTGGCAGCGAGGGCAGAGGGGCGCCAGCGGTGCTCAGGGGTGGCCGTGCTGGGCACTGGGAGAGCTCTGCCCACGCCAAGGAAGAGCTGAACGGCACCTTTGATCCTTCAATATGATGCAAGCTCTGGACCCCCTGATGTCCCAAACAAGCTCAAGGAGAAAAGGAGTGTCCATGCCAGGGAATAACTTCTTTCATACCTTCTCTCCTTCTAGTAGTTTTAATTCCTCTGTTCTTCCACCCTCTTCTCACCCTCCCGACAGACGGGGCTGACGACTACGAGTACTACGATGAGTACACACAACCGGAGCAGGACCCCCTCCTCCAGCAGCAGCCCACAGACGACCCTGACTGGTTTGAGGCATTTTTTGGCTACAGCGATACCAGAAAAGGTACCTCCGAGAGGTGGGCAGGGAGGCGAGGAAGGGGTAAAATCCCAACCCTGCGCTTGCAGCCTCAGCTGCCAGCCTGCTCTCGAAATGCCTGCATCAAAGGGATGAGTTAGGAGGATTGTTTGCAGTGTTCTCCTTTGTATTCCTCTTGTAAGGAGCCTGTGTTTTATCTCTGGGTTTCACAGGATGGATTCTGATCATGCAGAACATTTCTGATTGCTACTACAAAAAAGCACAGGCTTATTTGTCTATAGACACTGTAAGATGTAATTGCTGTTTTCATGGGATATATGTTCTGTATTTATGCTGGGAACCAAATGTAGAGCAGGTTTCCTTGGTTGTTTTTTTTTTCCTTTTTTCTCAGTTGCGGGGTTTTTTTCTTTTCTCTTCTTTTTCTGTTTTGCCAAACTTTTGGAGACCAGGAAAGGATCCTTGAGATTGCTCAGGGAACAGAAAAGGAGAGACAGGGAAGTCGCCTGTAACATGCCTTGGGTTATCCCCTGGTACAGAGAAAGCAGAGTTGGTACGTGGCTGCCCCATCACCAATTGCTCCTGGCAGCCTGGAGTGGAGTGGAGAGGTTGAGCGTGGTGTGAGGAGCAGCACTCAAGTGACTCCCAGCAGGTGCCCACTCCCTTGCAGCAATAGCCACCCGGGGGTATTATACAGTATAAAGGTGGTGGGCAGCTTTTCCAGGGGAGATTTAGTGCCATGCTGCAGCCAGGGCAACGCCAAATCCAGACCCCTCCACGCTAAGCGCGTGAAGGCAGGTGCCCAGGGCCAGCTCTGCCTCTTAAGTCGCCGGCTTCTGCGACTGCAAATCTGGCCCTGAGCAAAGGAAGAGACTTGCCCCATTACAGCTCCACCACAGACACGGCAAAGGGAGCTGAGGAGCTCCAAACCCGAAGCCCTGAGCTGTTGGAGCTTGGAATAGGCGCTGCAGCAATTCATAGCTGCTCCCATGGCTGCTGAGCTGACGTGTAGGTGCGGTACCTGTTACACGGGATGCTGCGGCCAGGAAGGCAGCCTTCCGCGGTCAGAAAATGCAAGAAGAAAAAGCAGGTGATGGCGGTGGAGAAGCGGAAAGTAAAACTAACAGATCTCCGTCCTTACCCCAGCAGACCCATGTTCCTCCAACCCCTGCAAGAACAACGGGAGGTGTGAAAACAGAGGAAGCAACTTCAGCTGTCTCTGCCCTGAGCCGTACGCTGGGACTACGTGCGAGGAAGGTAATCACTTTCGTGCTAACTTACACTCCTTATTTTGGCTGCTAATGTTACAGCTCTGTCAATGGAAGCAAACATGGGGCTTTATAAACCCACTGATTGTTGGGGTGAGGCTTTTGAGAGCCCACCACAGTCATGTTCGTAGGTCTTACACTTAGCTCTTGTCCAGACCAAAGTCTGTCTGAAGTGGTATCCAGTAAAATAGATTTCAGGTGTGCAGAAAGTGCTCCTCTATCCCCTGCCAGGTGGGCAGTGGTGAGCTGCTCACTGGTCCTGCAGGTTTTTTGCCACAGATAATGTGAACAAGAAGGGAAATCCCACGTCCACACCAGCCAGAGAAAAGCCTCCTTGGGACACTGGGAGAAAGCATATCTTCCCGTGATCCCTGCGAGGGCACAGATCTCATGCACGCACACTGATGAAGCACCTCGTGTCTCTGTTTTCCACAGTGAAGGACATGTGTCTGGAGAAGAGGTGTCGTGAGGGAGACTGCCTGATTACATTAACCCCACCTTATTTTCAGTGCAGCTGCAATCACCCCTACAAACTACCTGACTGCCAACGAGGTGAGCATAGCCCCACCAGAAAAGGGTCCCGCTTAGCTGGGCACTGGGTGAATTGGGGTGGGAATGGCACAGCGAGGTCACCTCACCGCAGATGGTCAGCAGTGGGAGATCGCATGCAGCCCACCGCAGAGGGTGGTCCTGCACTGGCCATACAGCCTGAGCCTGCCATGGGTCCCACCTGTAGGGTTGGTCAGCGATGAGTTATGCTTGATTTACAGGGTGGTGGTTCCCTAACTGGTGAGACCACCAGTGTTTTTCAAGAGTTCATAAGAACTTGAAGCCAACAGGCTCAATGGGAGCTCTCCCCAGTTTCCACCGGGCACACGGGTGGTTGTATGGTGTTCAGCAGAGTAACAAGGCTGTTCTGTGTTTTCCACATTGACAGCATCTTCACCGTGCAGACCAAACCCATGCAAAAATGGAGGTATCTGCATACGGCACAGAATCAGATCAAAATTCACCTGCAAGTGCCCTGCACCTTTCAGAGGGAGATTCTGTGAGATCGGTATGTCACAGCTCCAGGGGAGAGGGTAGGGGCAAAGCCTCCAGGCAGCCAATGGCTGGCTTCATCCTGAAGTCAGACCGATTGATCACACCAAGTACCTGGCTGCACCCCGGGGCACAAGCCTTCTCGGGGAGAGTGTCGGAGGCAAAGGCTGATTTCTGCAGCCACCTTCAGCAAAGGGGCTCAAAACAGTTCCCATACTGATGTTTTCTGAGCGTGCTTCAGCAAGGTCCCTAATGAGCCAGCACACGTTTCCCAGAGGTTGCATGTGTCCTGTGGAGAAAGTACTTTCCATTGGGCCTTACTTAAACACCCGAAAGCTGATGTAGTGAAGATGCATGTCCAATTGCCTGTGACTCCCCAGGATAGGGGGACAGCCACTGTCACGCAGATGGGTGGCATGGGATTACCCCAGCCTGTATGGAGAACCTTCTGCCCTTGCGGCATCACCATGGGCGCCACAAACCACATGTTTCCAAGGAGGAGGATTTGTTTCTTTCTCATTTAAAAGTTGATTGAGCTTCCAACTCCATGTACCACTATGTGCTCCACATTGCAGGTGACTTTTCCTCCACCTCGCCTACAGGTTAGGTTCACAACCCCACAATCTTCCTTTTGGCGAATCCCTTGCCCTAGCATGATAGCAGCTCTGTGCCCACTTCTGTCTATTCCTGATAATACTATTTCTTGCCCAGGCCATTGATGGGAGAGGTTCTGCTTTGGCATTAAGACACCTCTTGACTGCTAGGTCTTCACCATGCAAAGAAGTTTCAGCAGTTGAAGTCAATCAAGCTTCAAAGTGGAGAGACGTTGGGACATTACTCTTATTTGTGGGTTATGTAGGATAAGGGATATCATTATATGACCCAGTAGGTCCTTCTCATCCTCCATAAAATGAACATAGGGCACGGAAAGGAAGGAAGAGGAACCACTTTGGGCAAGGAACAACACAAAAGTCATTTTGATATCAGCATTGTCTTCCTACAGGACTGGATGATTGTTATGAAGAGAACTCCTCCAAATACAGAGGAAGAGCGAACCAAGCAGTGAATGGCAAGACCTGCCTGCACTGGAATTCCCACGTTCTCTTGAAGCACCCTATTAATGCCTTTATGGAGGATGCTGACTCTTATGGCATCGGTGAACATAACTTCTGCAGGTAATATTTTGAAGAAGCAAATGTAGAATTCTGTATCAAAGAGAGCACTGAGGACAAACTGCTCACAGCTTTGGTGAACTGATGGTGTTAAGATCTCACATCTTTCTAGACACAGCCTGTCTATAAAATACCAGGATGTTAGAAGTGCATTTCCTTAGTCACTGTACTGATAAGAGGATTCCAGAAGCATCCCTCATTTCCCTGAATCAGTTCCTCATTTTTCTTAGGGTTAAGATAGGTATGGGGATAGTAAAATGGCAGAAGCCCCACTCCCTTGTCTCAGGGACCTTCTTTGTCAAATCTTATGAAAGAGTGTCTTTGGAAGTTTGGCTCTCATATAGGAGCATGAGTCTGCTCTCCTAAGCATCCTCAGCTCCTTGCTGGTTTCATGGAGATTTCCTCATTCCAGCTGGCTGATGCTTTCAACTGTTCCCTTCAGGAATCCTGATGAGGATGAAAAACCCTGGTGCTACATCAGAAAAAATCACAAAGTGGAATGGGACTTCTGTGACATTTCACCCTGCTCAGGAACAGGTAAAGAATTAAAAGTGAGCTGTTTGGCAGTGTGTAGGGGGTCCAGAGCAGCAGGTGACCCCCTGTTACTTAACTCCTCCAGTCTGATATTATCTCTGTGTTATACATCTGCTCTCTCTTCCAATGCAGCTGAAGAGAGCACATGGCCAACAGAGAGCCCAATAGACCCAACCGGATCAGATGAAATGTTCAAAACATGTGGACAACCAGAAATTCAAAGAACGCTCAAAAGAATCTATGGTGGAGCTAAGACTACAGCTGGCAAACATCCCTGGATGGCATCTCTGCAGATAAAGACTTCAAAAAGAAGCAGGCATTTCTGTGGTGGAGTGCTAATTAAGGCATGCTGGGTTCTTACTGCTGCGCACTGCATTGAGTAGGTGCATGTCCTATGCCTAGGGTAGATAAACATACAAAAATTGGAATGGTTATTAAAGATAGTTTGGAATCCAAAGTTTTTGCGATCCAAACGATTGCTGGGAATTCAACTGAAAGGAAAACATACATGTGAAAGAATGAACGTATACATGAAAATACACACATACTTAAAATTGGTGCTTGCTGGAATAACAAATTCGACTTAACCCCCACTCACCTAAAATGGGCTAAAATAGTTGTTTGAGAGGAAAAGAGGAGGAATATAACAAAGTTTTGCAACGTATGAAAGAAGGACTCCATGAAAACCTCAGGGGATATTGGGATACCGTAAGCAACATCACATATTGCATCACAAATAAGATCTCCAGAACAGTCAAAATACGCTTTTCGCTTTCAATTGCTTATGTGCCAGCTAGCTTAGAACAAGACATTTCCTTCAACATTTTTGTTGAACAGGTTGGAAACCACTATCTTTGGGAATTAATAAATTATGCACTAGAGATTATTCCAGCACAGATGATTTTAAGTATACCCAGACAAGGCAAGCAATTGTACTCCCACGGCCCCGGGAGTTACCACTCATCATCACAGCCACAGTAACAGACCGTGTGCACACTGCTACTCTGTCACAAAATGCAAAGAAAAGAGTAATCGTGAAGGTTTAAATCATTTTATTTCATGACTGCAACAAGATAAGAGCACGTGTATTGTCCAACACAACCACTTCCCTGACTAAGCCCTCCTGTAACAATCGTAGGAAATCTTCTGGCCATGCTCTACAAGAGGAAGCAATATCTTGACTTCCAGATACTAAAGATGCAGGCTTTCACCACCACTGACAGACAATGTCTGCATATAATTTGCTTTTTTTTTTTTTTGGCAGAGAACCAGCAGAAAATCTCCAAGTAGCCCTTGGAAAGCAAGACCTCAAGAAGAGAGAGCATCAAGAGCAAATATTTGACGTGGAGAAGATCATCGTACATTACAAATACAAAGAGAAGGACAGTGTCCCACACAATGATATTGGTAAATCCCTTTTACTGAATATTCATGGTGCTCACCTCCAACCCCAGTTGTTTGAAGCACCTCTTTCCAACTACAGTCAGTGTATAATTCCCACTGAGAATATATTCTGGAAATAATTAGGCCAAATTGTGGTTTAAACCCATTTGAATCTTTGGGATGTGAACTGCGATGGGCAGGCAGAAGTCCCTGGGGTGGGGGGAGCAAAAAACCAGGGACAGGTCCAGCATGTAGTGCAAATAGCACATCAGGTAATGCAGCTTTGCAGAGGGTTGGGTCACAGACTGGTGATGATGGTTAGGGGTCAAAACCAGCTACATATACTTTCTGTTGTTGTTTATCTTCTCTCCAGCACTACTTAAATTGAAGCCAGTTGACGGTCACTGTGCAGTGGAAACAAAGTATGTGAAAACAGTGTGTCTGCCTAATTTCTTCTTTCCCATTGGGACTGACTGCTTCATTTCTGGATGGGGCGTGACAGAGACAGGTATTTATGGGCTAGCTGGATTTTGGCAGGTACTTCCGTGGCAAGGTGAGCTGGTACTTTCAGTAGCAATTGCCAGACCCAAATGTGGACCTAGGCACTTAGTGAAACCAAGACATGGAATTCAAAGCTAAGAACAGCTAAACCCTGCCATGGAAATGACTCATTAGCAGAAATCTCCAACTGCTAGACCAACCAAACCTTTCAGAGTGCTGAAAAAGTCCCCGACGCACTTTTTTTTGCTTGCCATCTGACACACTATGTCATGGTTTCATCTGAAGCCAGCAACAGAAGCAAGACGGTATCGAGAGAGGCTATTGTATAGTTTGTGTGTTTCAAGACAGGACCAAGAAAGACGGGAACTTTCACATGGTTTTCCAGCCCATTGGGTCAGATAAAGCTTTTCAGAAGCAGCATCTGGATCTTCAGATGCACTGAAAAATAAAAAAAAAACCCAAAGCTTTTCAAGTTCAACCAGCTCTATCCAAAACCTTTCTTGCCCGCAGTAAATCCTAAGGGGAGAAATTACTATGCTTAAAAAAAAGATAATGGCAATTTTCTGAAAAATGCATTGTCTCATGTTCTGATTGATGTGTTGCTGTAAAGCAGCAGAAGGAAAATGTGTCACGGAGGCTGCAGTAGGTGTCCTAGTGCTTTGTGACTGATACAGCCTGATACGATACATAGGACCAAATTCTCCCTTCTGATGTAACTCTCATTGAAGTCCACAAGAGACAAGTGTGTTCATTTGATCAGAATGCACCAACAGAATTTAATGGACATTTTTTAAAAGTTCCAAATAAAAAGTCTCTCTTAAAAAGGGTACGGGGAAATTTTTTTTTCCCCCAACAAAGAATATCAAGTACCCTGTACGTGTTCAAACTAGATGGCTCCTTCTTTGAGCAGAGCTATTATTAGCATTTCAGGAAATCACTGCAGAAATTGAATATTTCCTGAAACTCAAGCAGAACCAAACTTATAAACCACCTTTAATTATCTACAGATGTAGTGCTTTGAAATTCTGGCTATTGCCTTTAGATGTCAAGTTATGTCTTTAGATTCACTATAATTAATCATTGCCCTTAAATATTGTATGATTTTCAGTTTTCATCTGTTTCATTAGCCTATGTGTTAAAACATCTAATGGCACCAGCCTGAGAAGTGCTGAACAGCTCTAAGTCCCATCGGGACCCACAGGAGCTGCAGACAACCAGCACCTTTGAAAAGCAGGATTACACGGGTAGAGCCAATCAGAACCAAAATCTTGACTTTGTTTTTGTTCAGGCAACAACTCGGTGTCCTGGGTAAAGCTTCCACGCGCCAACTCTAACCCTTATCATTTCAGACAGATGATACTTCTTTTCTTCCCAGGCTAGCCCATGCATCCCCCCTGCTCTTCCCCCTTCCCATCCAAATGGCAAGCAAGCTCCTATTTTGAACAAAGACAACATGTAACAGGATTGGGAGGAAGGTGACTCCATTTTTTTGGTGCACATCCCATAGATGAAGTATCCCGTCAGCTGTTAGATGCCAATGTGAAGCTGATTTCGCAAACGAAATGCAACGCACCCAGAGCATACGATCACCTACTGGATGACAGCATGTTTTGTGCAGGAAATCTTCGGAGGCCCGGAGCTGATTCTTGTCAGGTCTGTTGCTTTTTCTGTATTTGAACACTAATATTTTTTTTGTGTAAATAGTCAGGCTGTGCAGAGTAATAGTTTTGGCAGGGTGCTGCACATCTATCTGTTTCTCCCATCAGTGTGTTTCAACAGCCATCGTCTTTCTTCAGTACAGTTTGAGTTGTAGATCCCTAGAGCTCATGTTGTCACTGTCAGCCACAGGCAGATCTATGGAAGCTAGAGACTAGCCTGGGAAGCTTAGTTTCTGAGGCAGTTTGTCATAACAACCTGAAAACTTGCCTTTTTTCTCTCCATTTTATTATGGCCTCTGCCATGAGTACCAATTCTGATCTGATTTTCACTATCAGAGTTAAGACTTGCAGGGAAAGTCAGGATTGATATTTCTTTTCATTACAACTGGTGCAAATTTGAAGCAAGTTCATATTTACACCGTTGTAAGATAGGGAGGAGTTTGAACATTGCTTCCTGAGGTACAAACTACCACTGCAAGCATAGTTCACAGTAGAAAATCACCAATAAAACAAAAAAATAAAGTCAGAATAAAGTTATTTTGAAGGATGTGGGAGAGAGCAAGCATTTTCATTTATGCCAAGGATCACATCTGTATCTTCCTGAGCTCAGGCTATGAATGCCTGGTACTTTCATACCTGGGAAATTGCATGTGACCTTGTCATATATATGTCACAGACTTGAACAAACAAAACCTTTCAGCCAAAAAGTTTGGTATCATTTGACCTGGTTCCAGAACTGCAAGCCTACTCAGGAACTGAGCAGCATCTGATTGTACATCTGATAGGAAAAAGCCATCATTACAGCTTCAAAGATTTATGATGGGAGAGGAGCATTCTTATTTAGGCTAACGTTTTGCTTCATGTTTTGAACATGTATGCTTTTTCTCATCAGGGAGATTCTGGAGGCCCACTAACTTGTGTAGAAAACGGCTCCTACTATGTATACGGCCTTGTAAGCTGGGGTGAAGAGTGCGGGTTAAAAAACAAGCCAGGAGTTTATACCCAAGTGACAACATTTCTCAGTTGGATTAAATCCAAAATTCGATCTGAGTCAAGGTCACTTCATTAGGATACAGCTTTGGAATGACAAATGGTAAGCTTGAGATATTTACTTATTTTTACTATTTCTCCAAATGCCTCCTTTTCAACTAAAACGTTATTGATATTGCCTCACGGCCTACATGGCGCATCCTTCATCACCAACTTGAAAATAGCCTTAGAGCATTTGCTAGAATGTCAGTGAGAATTTTCCTATTGGGGGCTTTGAAATAAGCCCACATTTTGTAGGCAAAACAGATCAGAAAGTAAAGCAACTCAATTTCTTCCCCAAATCAACCAGAAAGACAGTTGCCAATGTTTCCAGTTTTGCTTTTCAAGCCCTGAAAATTCTGCAGGCTCAGCTGCTTGCCACCCTTTCCCTCTTCCCCTCATGCCCCTGCCTAAGGTGTGTTTTTTCTGCACTCATTGGATCCTGACACCTCAAAGTTATTGGTGTGGGCTCCTAAAGCCAGTGCCATTTTTCACATACACAAAAGTCACCGTGTGCCTATGTTTGCAAGACTGCAGCCACTGGAAGTACCTGAGGAGCAAGGATCGGGCAGAATTTTTTTAAAAGCACTTCTGTGGGGCAAATAACCACAACTCCCATCAGTGATGCATTCCAGATTGAAAAAGCCAAAAAAAAACCCAAACCCACAAAAAAAAACCCCTAGGATTATCCACTTTGTTCCTGATTAGAAGAGATTTACTTACTACGGTCCAGATCTACAATGGTATATACAGGCTTAACTTCAATTCATTCCAGTGAGACACAGGGGGTATTAAATACCATTAAAAAATGCATCTAAAGCTATTGGATAATTCTTGGGTTTTCACAAGTTTGCAAGTCGAACTGTATATTTTTTTTCCCAATGATTCTGCAACCCTACACAGAAATTTGAAAAATGGGGTATTGGTATTAAATCAGGATGTAAAGAATAGACAAGTTTGCGAAGAATCAATTAGTTAAAATAGAAAAGTCCCTTCCATCTGAATCCCAGGGTTTACAACCTTCTCTAAGCAGCTACCTAATCTATCAATAGCTACCCCTATTGCCATAATTTCTAACAAACTAATTCTGATTTTTTGCTTTGGAAGATTTGAAAAAAGACTGAAAAACTAATTGTGATCTGAATACATCCTGTTAATCAAGAACCGATTCTCTGATGTCCACTAACAGGCGTGCCCTTGGTTAGTCAATGATAACTTTGCTCCCACTGGCCTTTGTCTTGTTCACCTGTTAAGACATGTGCCAATAATCCAGGAACATAAAAATCTCCAAAGATTACAAGTATGGAACAGGATTAATCTGATTTATTCATTACAAATTATTTTATATTCTACCAATCAGGTTCATCCATCTGTAGTACAAAGCTGAGCCTGCCAGTTACCTAGTACTAATTTCATTTACAGCTTTAAATAAATATCAGATTCTGTAACACATACAGTGATAAAATATCCACGCAAAAATAGAAAGATATTATAAATTGCAATGTTTAGGTTGCTTTTTAAAACAAAAAGTTCTTTTACACCACCTATTGTGCTTCCCAGAAAACTGGAAAAGCTACAGGATTTGCAGGACACTATGAAAATCTATTTGTGTTATGTCATGTTTTTGTCTACTTCTGATACAGTTGCATTTTCCTTCTCTTGACTTGCAGAATTTCTGAAGCATCAGGGTTGACTGTGACCTGCTGAGATCCTTCCGTCTCCAATTGGTCCTGTTAAATCAAACCCAACTAAATTGTGAGGGCAGCCAGTGGACAGGAGAAGGTTTTAACAATTATTCTATAAAAATAGTTGTATATTAAAAAATACCTCAACTGGCAAACCAATGAGCAAAATCTTAATCATTGCTCTGCACTGAGCAAATATCTACAATGGAAAAGCTCAAAAGACGGAGCCATTCATGTAAGTTAAATACTACACATATTGAAGGACTGAATGTACTCAAGTCCTAATTTCTAATTTGAGCCCTAAATAAAGAGCAAACCAGCAAACACCTGAGTTCCAGGTGGCTTGCACACCTGTAGGTTTCCCTGGGACCATCAGATCATTATCATATGTAGGACTTAAGAAGATATTGCCTGCAGTCCCTGCTGCCCGCATTCCTCAATCACAGTTATAATTTATTTCCTGAGTAGTTTTTCAGATGGGAATGTAAATCATGGATATGTCCTGTTTCTCTTGGGCTGGCTTTTTGTTTGACTTGTTGCCAAAGTTAAAATTTAAATGAAACAAGTATTTAAAGTGCAGAACCTCTCTTTTATTGTAACTTAACGCTTCCTAACTGTAGGTTCTACAGAGTCCCTGTATGGACTTTTGCTCTTTTGTGCTGGGACACTGCAGACTGGGAGTCATCCCTGTGGAGGCTGGGAGAAGGAAAACCTGGAAGATCCCAGCTTTTAATTTCTTACATCTCAGGCTGCACAGAGACGGAGGAGGCTGGAGCATTACCCCTTTGCAGAAAGCCTCCCACAGTATTAGGGAGCCACCCACAGCACACATTATGCTGTTAGAAGTGCCTGAGCCTGTCAATACAGTTGCCACTGAAGATTACATGGCAACACAGATGTCTCTTGCTGCAATTAAGAAAAGAGAAGTGGAGTTGTACAGGGAGTGCCTTCCACATCTACTTCTGGTTTCCATGGAGGTACCAGGACACTTGGAGATCTGACAACATCCACAAGTTAAGGGAAACACATCCCATAGTATAAGTAAATCCTATCCTGTGGCACTTCCTAGTCCCTATAGGAATTCCTCAGCCATGACAGTGCTGAATTCTCTTGAGAGGTTCCTTCAAATTAAGGGGTACACAAAGCCACAAAGCTTTGTGAAGGAAGTATATATATTCTGTTCAAATAATGGAGAGAACTGTAGGCTCCAGGGGGCATTCAAAAGCATTAAACAGGATGTGTGCACTTCTAGAGACCAGAGCTGTTGGGATTTGTGAGAAGAACAGTTACTCTACTTACAACTCCAGGTCCATACAGAGCAGAGGCACCCTGCAATCCCATTTCCCGCATGTACGCCAACTCAGCAGCTCTTCTTGCCATTTCGACTTTGTGAGAACCTGGGGGAGTCCAGCCAATGCCTCTGAGCCAGTTCAAGTCAGACTTGTATTTTACCTGAAAGCATGAAACATACACCAGTGTGTATTATTTTGTTTGGCTCTACTCAAACCACATGCCCTGGGTACTCAAGGGAGAGCACATAAAGAGCAACAGAGTCCATAATAAACAAATTACTCATTTTCAGCAAACAGACTAGTTCTTTCAAGAATGTGATTTTGTTGGTAGGTAAGGTCTGCGAAGCACATTTGCCACAGACAGCTCCTAGCACTTGGAAGGACAGTGTTGCCCAGCTATACTTACATCACTCTGCAGCTTGTAGGCCTGCTTTGCGTGCTTCACATTTAGCTGCTCAGGATCACAAGTGTATTGGTGCAAAGGCTGCTTGTAGTTAACATTGCTTGCAAGCTGCTGGCTTCTCTTAGCGTGGAGGAATCCTGGCTGGTTGAGGTGACTCTGGAACTGTGTCATGTTTTGGGCATATCCACTCCTGTATTGGTTGTCACTCTGGAGTTTCCCCACTCTGAGCACATGCCTGATTTTAGGATCATCATTTGCACTGAGGAATCCAATCTGCTGACCTCTGTCTCTCAGGAAGGCTTCTCTGTATTTGTACTGCAGTAAGCGCAGAGGAAAATCTCATTTTCACATTCAGATTACCTCCAATTTCTGTTATGAAATAACTTACCCTCCCCTAGCTATCAATAATGCTTCCTGTAGTGCAAAAAGATCAAGGGTTTGTTTGATATCAAACTACATCTTCTAATCTAACAAGACGCTTTAGAAGAATGCCTTTTGTGCTAATTTTTAAAGAAGCAGAAAGACTTAGGGAGCCCAAAATACTCATCTCTCAAAAGCAATCAGAGGTCCTCTTATTGTTGTACTCTTGGGTGCACCCAATACACAGCTTAAGCAACAAAGCTCCTCCATCTTCAGCTTTCTTGCCAACTGTGGTCTTCTGTGTTCAAAGGTGACCCACTTTACCCTAGGCAATGCTTTAACTATTCATAGCCTAGTACCTATTTTATTTAACTATATCATAATATGCTTCCTTCTCAAGAATAACTCTTTGAAGTGAAACACAGCAGCCTGGTATTGGACATTATTAATGGGAGCTTTTAGTTGGAAATCTTTGCACTTAACCGGCATTTGGTTTCACTGGATCACCAATTTTCCAAACCAGAACAAGGTTCACTTACGTCAGAATTCACCCATTTTTACAGGGTGGGGGTGACATGGGAAGAGGGTTGGGAAGTGCTTGAAACAGAACAATTCTTACATCACTAGCAATCTCTCTTGAAGCCTTTGCTGTCTGGAATGGGATGGCGTCAATCCTAAAATCATAGCCAGATGCCCTTGTCTGTTCCCAAGATGTTTTATACAATTTCTGTGTTAAAAAGAAAAGAACAAAACAGTCATTTCCCCCTGCAGTTTCTTAAACGCAGTCCCATAACTGCAATAATAAATGTTTTATCCTACTGGGTTTATTTGTATCAAGAGTCATCAGTACCATCTCCAAGGTTTTGATCCAGTTCTACAGCACTTCAACTTCTTTTCTATTCACCATAATGATAAAATGCCTCATCTGAAAAGTGCCACCAGGGTTTCCTTTTGTACTTGAATGTGGTTGTTTTTGATGTGATTTAATTTCTATTAGAAACTGTGATGCATCAGTCACATCAATATTGCATTGATATTGCCCTTATTCTCTCTTTTGATGCATCCACTTGCAGCGTCTTGGGTTTCATGGCATCATAATTTCAATACCAGTTATTTCAAGCTTTTCAAATGATCCCTGTCTCCATCCCCAGCCACATGTGGCTTCATTAACTCATATGGAATAACAGCCGGTTCTGACATATTTAATATGACTTTGAGGATGTGAAATACATTTACATCCTGAAGAGAAATTGCTCTAGATTTGGTTCTTCTTCCATTAGTAGCCTTCTTAAAATAGCTTCCATTCTGCAGGTCCTGCTACACAGCCATGGTATCTTAGCTGACACTTTTGGCTGTCCCTTTCTGATTTTATTTGTTTGCTTTCTGTAAGACTTTGATTCACCCTTTCTGGGGTTTGTGACCATATGAAAACAAGCACAAAATCCACTATCCACTTTACATTTCAAAAGATACTCTTCTATTTCACTGGTGGATTTAGCGCTAGGTGGTGCTTAATTTGAAGGTGAACTGAGATGCCAGAAATCCTGCAAGATAGCCTGGGTAGAAGCAATGCAAGCATTACTGCATGTGCTGCTAATGGGTCTAGGTCTGATCTTTCATTTGTGTGAAATCACCCCTTTGCCTTTTTACCTTTTCCTCTATCGCTTCAAAGCATATAAATTCTATTGGTTTCTTTCACCTACACAGTCCCTATCACCAAACAAGGAACTCAAAGCATCTTATAAACGAAGGTCCCTCTGACCCTACAGTTAAGGAGAACAGCTATTTAATCAGGGAACAGTAGATTAGGAATAGACTGAGTGCCTCTGTCTGGGATAATGTGGAAACAAAATCCCTTTAAACCAATTCCACTCACTGATTCAATTGCATCCACATTGATGACAACTGTGCTTAAGGGATCAGTTCAACACAGTGTTCCAGCTTCATGAAGATAGATTATATAGTCAAGGAAAGAGGATTCTCCCTACTCCCCTGCCCAAACATAGGTATACATTTGTAGCTAACCATACCTAGACTGAAGGACTGAAATCTTTAATAATACCTTCCTGCTCTAGAAAGCAGAACCAATTCTCAAAAGAAAAATCAACAGACTTTTCCTGATCCCTCCAGCCCAAACCTAGCAATATGTTGGCTGTCCACAGCCTCTGGCTTTTTCAGTTTTGGTCAGGCTCAGAGAACCTGGCTTCTACATATACATGGAAGTTTTTCATTCCCAATCAAATTTGTTTTCCGTAATGACAGTTACCAAGTCAACTCCCCAAAGTAAAAGGCTTACTTACATCACTGATGTGAAGTGCATTCTGGCGGGCTCGGATAAAATCTGGATGATCAGGAGGCAGGGTGTACCTGTGCCTGGCTTCAGGGTCTCCAGCCTTGTACAGCCTCTGTGGAGCCAAAAGTCATTGAATGTAACTGATACTGGAAGCAACGTTGAGATCAATTCTTTTATGCATTACAGTACAACAAAAGTTAAGATCACTACAAGTGAAATGAAACCTACGTCACTGCACTGGAGGTAGCTGGTTTTAGCATGAATCAGATCTGGAGAGTCAACCACGGCAGTGAACTTCAAACTTTCTGGCTTCTGACGGTACTTTACCTGAGAGGGGAAGGAGGCAACAAAAACAAAGGAAAAAAAACACAGGATATTTCTGTTACTGTTATATCACAATTCCAAGTGTGTGATAACTGGAGTAAAATACAAAAGCCACCGTCCTGAAGCCACATACTGTTCTGCTTTGGTCTCAGTTGCTCTTTCAGCTAAGGAATAGGGATGCTGCTGCATTATTGCTGTGGTGCCCAGGCACCAAACTTCTTTTTTTGTGTGTGTGCAAGAAGGACTTCCCACTGGAAATTCACATGCAAAAAGTTTTCAAACACTACACTTTTGACAGCTCATAATTTTGCTCCATTAATGCATGATACTGAGCAGGCAAATGCCCCTTCAGCGTGGTTGTCAATGCTGTATCCTTCTATATCACTTCCATAACCACCTGCTTAGAATTTCATAATGGAGTTTACTGCATTTATTTATTGCTACATGTTTTGTTTATACTCTTGTGTTTCATTCGGAATGGAAAATATTCAGCAGGTGTCACACAGTGGACTTGCATCTCCCGTACTGCTTCCTGGTAACTTACACCTTGTATAAACAGGCTCCCACATCAAAAGGAAATGATAAGCTACATTCGTAAGTGTCATGTAACGAGGAGCCTTGATGGTAAACAATTCCTACAGACGTGCTACCCCATGAAAGATTTATCAGTTACCTCGCTGATGAGCTCTCCAGCCTTCTTTACACTTTCTATCTGCGGAGATCTCAGAGCCATCCAACCAACTCCTTTCATGAAGTTCAGGTCTGATTTATAGCGATGCTGTTAAAAATGAAAATCGTTAGCTATCAGTTTTGTATCCACAGCTATTAAGGTTTTTTAAAAAGACTCCCTGATTCATATTAACATTTTGAGGTTTTTCATTTGCCATGCACATATCACATCGTAAAGCCAAACTGTTTGCATTTGTTCATTCCACTAGGAATTAAATAATGTATCATATGCAAGTTACAAGAGAAGGCCCCACGAGTGAATTAGTATGACTCAAAGCAGTAAGTAATAACCTGTTTGTACTGGGCGTAAAAGAACCCCTTTTGAAATAATTTTCTGAGGTGAGTTCAAGTCAGGAATACTAATTATTTCATCTGGTGCATGCTTCCTCATTAACCCCATTTCTAGGAGGACCCATTACTCTTTCTTAACTCATATTAAAGGCTTGCTCTACCTCCTAATCCAGTAAAGAAAACAAGGCAGACCCAATAAAAAGTAAAAAAAAAGGCCAGCAAAGTACCCCCAATCCCAACAATTCCAGCTTCTCCTTCAGAGTGACAGTGGCTCACTGTGTGACTTTAATCCAATCATCCATTTTTTCAGGTTGCTTTTTTTTTCTCCCTATGTGCAAATGGACATAACAGCCAGCTAGCTCAAGCACGCTGTACATTACTCATACTAGAAAGTGCATGTATTGGACAAAATCACCTTCATCATTTCTCTGGATTCCTAACCTGTGGGGTCTAAAGGCAAAGAGCCAAGTGCTAAGGTTCTTACACATCTGTCCTGTTCTGTCCCTTTATAGGCAAGCTCTGAAGTACATGCTGTTAGGGTCCAAGGACTAAGTCCCTGGAAATGCCACTTTGTGAGCCACCATCGCACATCAGTAAATAGTAAAGAATCCTGCCTGCCTGGATCTAACTACCATCTGTTAGCCATTACAGGAGAAGGCAGGAATTGGAGTTGGAAAGGCAAAGAACTGCATCTAGCAACAGCTTCTATACCATCCCAAGAATATCCCCAATAAAGTTATATCTGCTCATCAAATCTGACTAAATCCAACAAATATCCCATCACTTTGTCTCACAATAAAATCCAGCTCTCTAAAGACCTATAAAGAGTTAGCATAACTTTCTGAACAATGTTTTTCACTTCCTTGCTGAATCATTCAGTCTCTTTTCTTACAAAACAAAAACCACCTGAACAGAGGTTCCTGCTACAGAGCAGCTAATGACACTAGACCCTAAATTGTCAACATACAGCTACCTGCATCCATGCAGCTTTATACACACACTCAATACCTACATCTGTTTGAAACACATACAATGGCTTGTCCCTGAACAAAGACACATGCTAAGGCAAAGTGAGCATGGATGTGGCCCATGCTGAGATTCCATCATTACTGTCGCCAAAGTTTGCCTGGACCTACACTTGCATAAGCAATTTCTGCAAACACCTCTAGGGAACTGGTTATTTGATATGACCATTTCTGTTTGCAAAATGACCTTGTAACGTATCCCAAATCAATCTAAGAGCATTTAACCTTCTGATGAAACAATTCCACATGAAGAGCACTGACTGGCTGTGATCCAAAGACCTGAGAGATGCTTGTGTATATCCCTCAGCTCTAGAATAAGTCACATGGACCACAGTGATTTTCCGTCAGGTTCCTAACACAAGAACCTCTAATTCACATGTATTCCATACATGAGGAGCAAACAGATATCTTGCTGCTACACATACATAGGTTTACAAATGGTATTTCTAAAAACACTGCGCAATGTCAACATACAATTTGTGCCAGTCACTCAAAGCTTTGTTATTGCTAAATTCAATTTGCTATTAACAGCAGGAAAGTCTTTACCTCACTCTGTAGCATGTGGGCTCTTTTGGCCCACTTCATCTTCATGTCTTCTGGGAGTGCTGTAAATTCATGTAGTCTCTTTCTGTAATCTTGATCACTCGCTAAGGCCTGGGCTTTCCTTGCATGGACAAGATTCACCATGTCCATGGGCAGATGGTACTGAGACCACACTTCTTGGGATCCCTTCTTATACTCCTGTTCACTCTGTAATTTGGCAGCATGCAAGCAATGCAGCAACCTGGTGTCATCCAGAACACTTCTGGCACCAATGTGCTTTCCTCTCTCCATCACGAAGTTGTGTTTATATTGGTACTAAAAATAAAAAAGGGTAAAAGTGAAAAAGTGCCAAACTTAGACTGGCTGCTCTAACTAACTTAGGATAAGTCACAGAAACATCTATGCTGTCTGTAAAAAAAGCCAAGGTATGCAGCACTGGAAAGTAATTGTTTGAATCTCTCATTGCTCTCAAATTTAAATACCACAGTAGCTACAGCATTAAAGTTAAGTGCATCTCAATATATTCACTGAATATGCCCAAAGCATTGATCATGTTTAACCTCAGATCATGTACTTTTATTATCTCTCATAGAATTTTATTCCCATTGCTGGGAATGAGAACATAAGAGAAACAAACAAAAGACAGAAGAAAAAAAATCTATAGAAAAGAGAAACATCATGCACTTTGTAGCCTTCAGATTTGCAAATGCCACCCAGCTATTTTAAAGAGTAAATTCAGTTTTCTTGGATCAATAACTATGTTGAGAAGCCTAAGATGGTGGTCTGAGTACAAGAATAAGCACCAGCAACCCCTCATTCTCATCTTAGCTGGGACTGTGACTCTCCCTATGATCTTGCATTTATCCTCTCTGTGAAATAGTGATGATGATGATAATGATTATTTATACAGCATCAACAGGGTGCTTGGAACTTTAAAGGGAAGGCCTGGGCCCTGAAGAGTTCATAATGTAGTTGAAATGGGATAATAACACTTATCTACCACACAAGAGAGTTGTGGGGATTAAATTACAGTAGCTAATGTTTATAAAGTGCTTCCAAGATGAAGGGCCAAATTCAGATCTGTTGTAAGTGGATGTAATTCTATTATGGACTTGTACCCTTTAGGGCAGATCTGAAGCTGTAACCAAAAGCACTCTGCAAAATATGGTTAAGTATACATTATAAATTACAACTAGAAATAGTTGCTTCATAAAACAAATACACATGAAATATATTCATATTTTATCACATTAGAGATAAAATATGCAACTAAATACTACACAAAATGAAGGCTTTTTTTACTAAATTTAGCTTACTTGTGAGTTTTTCCTAGAATTTACTAAATTTCTTGTGAGGAAGGGATGAACTCAGGCTTTCTGAGAAATGGATACCACCATGTCTGAGTGTTTTGCAAACAACAACACAAATGGGAGGATATTTTTAAGGGTAAGAAGATTTGTATCCTCTGTTTCAGAAATTAAGGGGACACATATTTACAGGAGCATCCACTGCTTTTCACTTTCTAACCAGAGAGGCAGCTCCTGATTTTCAGAGATTCAAAGGACGCTCAGCTTCCAAAAGTCAGCTCAAAGCAGGGTGGACAGAATTAGTGGGCACTTTATAATATGAGGAGCTGAAAGCCTGGGAAGGAGCAGAATCCCCCTGATTTGTCTGTCTGCAAATACTTTAATTCACTAGCTATTTCCCACTGGAAGATGTTTAACCGAGCTTGGTTCCCGATTAGCAGCGATTCTTCCTCTTCTTTTTTTTTAAATTCACACAAAGAAGCTCATTCATAAGTAATATATTCTGTCTCACACTTGTCTCACATGGTTATGGAGTCGCTTTAATTCAGTAAAATCTGCTTTAGACATTGTTTTACATGAAGTTAACAGAAATTAGGCAAGAAGGAAGGTTGAATCATTCAACTCACATCACTGGCAATTTCTCTGGAGGCTCTGGCAGTCTGGAATGGGAGTGCTTCCATTGTCAGCTTGTAGCCTTGAGCACGTAGATTATGCCAAGATTCCCTGTATTTTGCCTAGAGTAGGAAAGGCACATGTACATTGCTGTTTCACTTTTAAATGCACAAAGGAACAAACAAAGGAACCCTCTTTCATTTGTTATTCTGTGTTACAGTCTCATTCTTCATAATCAAAGGATTTTTTTAAATTATCTTTGGGAAATCCTACTAACTCAGACTAAACATGTCTCGTTCTTTATGTAGATTTAATTTACTCAGAACCGTATAGATGCTAATGGAGATAAATAACATTATAATCAAACCAGGGAAAGCATAAATAGAATAGATCTAAAAAGTAGTCTACTTATCCATCTTCCTTGCCACTGCACAATTCATCTTCCATCCCAAATATGTATAAGAAATACAGAACAAATTCTTACATCACTGAGGTTGGCTGCATTTATTCTTGCCCGCGTGAACTCAGGCAGACCTAGTGTTGGTGTATAGTGATGCCGACTGTCCTCTCCTGCTGCTTTATACAGGCGCTAGGAAAGAGATCGAAAAAGACGATTACAATTAGTTTTCTCTGTTGTTTCAATAATATAACAGCAGTACTTAAGTTGTCTATGATTATGACAACTATAGTCAGCCAGCAGAAAAACCAGCTAAGAATATACCATTGCAATTGCATGGGGTTCTTTTCTGGGCATAAAAAACTTGTACATTAATTTTTATACATACATCATGATGCCAACCCACTATGTTCTTAGCCTTGCATTGATATGTTCCCAGCAGGCCCAAAGTGGACCTAAGAACCTTAAGGGCACCATGAATGTGTGTTAAAAAAAAAAAAGGCCAGGCATTTCTGGTAGACTGGCCATATTTTCTAGCTTGGATTTTTCCTCATATTATCACAGCTGATTTTGATAATTTGCCTATGGGTTTGGTCTTGTTTTTCAAAAATTAGAAAAGTGATTCTTGTTTTAGGAGCTCTCTAAAGTAGACCATGCTATGCAAATGAGCTGCCTCATAACACCCTGCAGACCTAATCTTTGGAGGCTCAGTTTTATGTAAAAAAAACTGATAATGGGATTCTATCATACGGGCACTATTTGAGCTTTTTAAAAGAGATTGAATTGAAAATGGTATCGAATGTTCGGAAATAATAAAGGTGATCTAACTGTGAAAAAGCACAAATCAGTGATGCTTTCTTTCTTTTTGATGCTTTTTGCTTTCAGAACAGGGTTGTCTCTTTCTCACTCCTCCATTCCTAGCTCAACGCATTTTGAAGAGCATATTTTCTGGTGCACGTTAGGAGAGCCTACCTCATTAGCAATCATATTGCTGAATTTTGCATGAAGGAGGCCAGGAGAGTCTGTCACCGATGTGTACTTGAAGGAATGTGGCTGCTGACGATATTTACTCTGAGTTCACACACAAAGAAAAATGAACAGAATAACTAAATTGTCTTGTCAGAGAAGTGACTTTTTCCAACACCAGTGGTCTAGTATTGCTTCTTGTGCTTAAAACTCTACTTTGCAAATGGTATGTGCCTATTAACCATTAGACTAATTTACCTTTTGCTAGTCTGAATTTGATGCATTCAAGTCTCACAGGGGAAATCAAAAGTAAATAAGGAATAAGGTGTAAAAAAGAAAAAAAGTGCTGCTATGCTGAATACAGTAATAAGGTTATTTCACTCCTTGGTGTCATTAACCCCGGCTAGTGGAATTACAGCAAAGGCAATCCGATCCAGAGAGAAGGTGCTGCACAAGCCTGCTGAACTTTTCTGTGGGAAAATTAGGTTCCACCTGGCCTGTGGTCGTATGCCACAATTGTGAACAGAATAACTGCAAGGTCGCTGCAAGCAGCGATCCATTCACTAGAATATAACTAATTTCACATCTATGTGAATATGGGCAATAGATCCAAGATATGAAACTAGCAGAGACTGTAAGAAGAAAACACGAGAGAGGAAATAAAAATCCATTTACAGAGGGGGAAAACCAACAGCACAAGAAGGCAGCAAGTAAAAAACAGGCGAAGACTATAAAACAGGAGCAGAGCTGAGGACAGTGTAATGTATTGGGTGCTCTGCAGGTCAGTCTAGTTTTGGAGAAACAGTACAAGGTACTTATTAGGGATAGACACAGCCTGATTTCTAGTTGAAAAGGCCCATTTAAAATCTAAAATAAATAACACAAAAAACAACCTCCTGGGTCTGAAACACAGGAGAAAATATTTGCAAAAACAGTTAGCAAAGTCTGCAAAACCTTGAACTCCATCAGGTTCACCCATCTGCAGTTAGGAAACGAATGGAATGATCAAACACAAGGGGAGGGAGCCTAGCATTATCCAGTGAGTCACTTTGCCAGCCCAGTTTAATAGAAAGACATCTGGCAAACTCTTGTTTGTAGTGGAGAAATCAAAACCCTCTTTTGTTACCTCGCTGATGAGTTCAGAAGCTTTCTTCTTTCCTTCAATCTCTAGGGCCCCTGGAGTAATACATCCAACTCCTCGCATAAAGTTCATGTCAGACCGGTATAAAGCCTAAGGAAAACCAAGCAGAAGTAATTACAAGTTTTGATTTGAGATGCCCTATTTTATTCATCAAAAAATACACAATAACAGTATTCAAATAAATCCATTAAAATTAGTATCTACCACAGAGAGTTCATATACATCACCCTACGTTCTTGTGTTTATGTATGTGGCTGTGTGCATAGAGCCCTGACAGATCTACAGTACAGAGGCAAGATTCTGAGGAGTACTGAGTCTCATGAACACCAAATGATACTTGGGCTCCTAACTTCCATTTGTAACCTTGAAAAAACTTTTCCTAGGTACATGAATTTCATTCACATATAATACCTAAATCACAGCTATATATTATTTATTCATAAATATATATAAAATAAGACCAGTTTAGAAAAGTCTATGAAAGTATTTTTAAATAAAAGCTGGTAACTTTTTAACAAGTAGAATTGCAGAAAAAATATTCTTGCTTTTAAACAGTTCTGAATGGTCATAATGAAAGTGGGGAACGCTAAGGAAAAATAGCACTGAGGCACTGTAATGATTTTGTTTAAATATTTTCTAGACCACCAAACCCCGCAGTCACTCACTGTAAATATTATTTTCAAAAGTTACCAATAGGTTACATGTAGATACATTCCAACAAATATTATTTCATTTGATGACGAGAGTAGTGAGGAGGATCATCTTATTTTCTGCTTCAAAAGAATTATAAATACCAAACAACTAGTAAAGAACAGATATGCCTACTCAGTGGATATTTGGAAACTGCTACTGGTTACTGAGGGAAGAAATAGCTTTAGTTAATGAGGCGTTTTGGTTCAGCCAACCACTTATAATGGAAATGGACTATGCCTTCATTTTATTCAGCCACCTAGGAGAACAGAAACAGCTCCTCTTTATTCATGTCCCTCCGGTGCTAATCTGTAGTCTCAAAGGCATCACGGTATTGCATATAGGAAATATCCTTTATGAGTTGGACGGTAAGAGAGCACAACACTAGAGTCTGGTCCTCATCCCTTGCTAGCTATTAGCACCAGCTGGTAAGAGAGTTAAATTCTGCACTCTGAGACATGTTGCTGGCAACCAGCATTTTATTCCCAATTCAGAAGAGAGGCATGGATCGAAACTTGACTCAGAATCTCTGATTGCATGTGTTTTCACCCAAGTTAGGGCAGCACAACTGGCGTATGATGTTTACACTTGCTTAAACACAGTCTGCCATCTTTATGACTGTTTGCTGAAAGTGTTAAACTGATATACAGTACCATTTTGGAGCCAGATTTGTTTTTAAGATACAGCCCCTCCTGAGGTCTCTGAAGGCCACAGACACAGCCTACCCTCGAATTTGTAAGGCATTATTCAGTTAATTTTACTCATGGTTATGTAGAGAACTAAACTCACCCTTCTTAGAATTTCAGTGGTTATGTCTTGGTCCAGAGTTTATGTCTCCTACAAATCAGGTTTTAACAATAAGCATCTTTCTGTGGAAGTACACACGAATTTCACCCGGATGCAAACCAACTCAAATACCAGTTGGTAAACAGTTTGCATGGTTAGCAAGACCTTAAAAAGAGTATTTCACCAACAGTGCAATCACTTGCAAACCTTTCTCTGCACAATCATCAAAGACTACTATACTTTACCTCTTGGTATAGTCTGATCACACACATTGTACAACTGCCCAATAAGATAAATGTCTCATTCCTGAATGTAATCAAGAGGGAATGGTGATCGTTTATCCCTCAGCTGCTGTTCAAGTACATACTGTCAGCTGTCATAATTTGGAACAGAAGTCTCTTGCATCAGGACCAACAGGGAAATATCTCTGGGATGTTTTGCAAGTACCTCACTCTGTAGTTTGTATGCATTCTTGGCACACCGCAATCTCACATCATCAGTCAAAGAAGTGTACTGGTGTAGCAGCTGTCTGTATTCTTGTTCACTGACCAAAGACTGGGCTTTCCTGGCATGTACCAAGTTTATCATATCCAGTGGCAGGTGGAAGTGAGACTTTGCATCCTCAAAACCTTGCTTATATTTCACCTATCAAATTAAAAACAGATCACATATAGGCATCACAACATGGTAAGTAGAATTCAGGTTTTGATCAGAAGATATATTCTCTATATTTCTTCCATTTTTGAGTATAAATTATTCTTTTTAAAAGTAAGTTCCCTAGCTTGTTTATACTGTGAATGATCAATACTGATCATTAGAATATGTGGCAGTCTATTCTTCATCAAAATAGTAGCCACCTACATCATATTCAATTAAGCTGGGACGTTATTTATAATTTATTTTTGGTTAAAAATGGATACCTCGAATCTATAAAATTACCAAACTGATAAATGAATTCTTAATTCACTGCATTTATAGACAGCACAACAAAAAGGTGAAGCTACTGCTTGACGATAAAATGTAAGCAGCCATATTTACACTAGAATTAGTACAAACCCTCACTCAAAATATTTGTTGGTCTCTATTGATTTGGCCAGTTTCATTTCATAGTTTTAAATATTATTTTTAGTGCTGGGGTTTGTTTTTTTTAACTTCTTGTCTCCATCCAGGAAAAGAAAGGCATAGAAACCTTCAAAGAACTTTTTTTACATGACATTTTCCTATCAGATTATGCAAATTTGAGATGTTCAGGCTGTTCATCCAGATAATGAACATCCAGAGTTATTGATGATCATCAAACTGACTTAGACTAACCTGACAGATGGATGAATTCTTCAGATACTTACTGTTATCTGTATCAGTCTAAGTATACCATCACACAAGAAAGAATCCCAGTACATGCCCAGCAGTCCCTGAAATCCATGAACTCTCCCATCTATATCCACAGTTAGGCTTGTTATGGACAGTTTTGTTAAAAAGATAGTTATTTATGTGCTTAAAGTCAGGCAAATATTTCACTGCTTTCTGGATCAACCCACAGTGTTCAAAATGCACTGAACAGTTATAATTCTTATAGAAAATGAACAAATGATGTGATTCTTAGCGTATCCCAAGACCAAGTGGGAACCATTCCACAACCAAAAAGGTCAAACTTGAAATTCCATAAACTCATTTATCCTTTAGCCTTTCAGGAAAACAGTAAATTAAAAATAATCACTGAATAACTTTGTATCTCTACCAAATTTAATTTACTTCTGTACAAAGATCACTACTGATTCTCAATTATACCTGCCTCTGAGTGATACTTTTGCAGAGTAAAATATTCTATGCTAGGCAACAGTGGTACGCAGCAAGGGATTGTGCAAGAATGCAGTCTTCTTTTACTGTCAAATTAATGTGACTGTAAATAATGTAAAAGAATGATAAGAATATCATGACTATATAAAAACATCTGGAAAGTGGGAGAGAAAGCCCTAAGTTTTAAATAGTATGCTATTCCACAGCTAAATGTAGCTTCCATGAGAAACTTCCATGAGGAACTGCTAGGAAACCAATTACAAAATGCCCGCATCTTCTTGGGATGGGAAACTTGGTGGGACAAATCCCACAACTGGCGTGCAGCTATCAATGGGTACAGGCTCTCCAGAAGGGACAGGCGAAGAAGGAGGGGTGGAAGCATTGCTCTCTACATCAAGAAATGGACAGAGTGTGAAGACCTGTCTCTGAAGAATACCCACAGGCAGGTTGAAAGCTTATGGGTAAGAATTACTCAGGCAACAAAGGAAACCTTGTGGTTGGCCATGCGACCCAGGGAGCCTAGTGACGAAGCCGCCTTACTCCAGCTACAGGCGGCATTGCACTCACAGGCTCTCGTCCTGCTGGGGGACTTCAACCACCCCGACATCTGCTAGAAAAGTAGCATGGTGAGCTGTAGGCAATCCAGGAGACTCCTGCAGTACATCGAGGCCAACTTCTTAAACCAGGTAATAGACAGCCCTACCAGAGGGGATGTGATACTGGGTCACCAACCCAAGCGAGCTCATTGGTGACGTCAAGATTGGAGGCAGCCTGGGCTGCAGTGACCATGCATTGGTGGAGTTCACAGTCCTGAAGGATATGGGTAAGGGGAAGAGTAACGTCAAGACCCTGAATTTTAGAAAAGCAAACTTCTAGATCTTCAAGGAGTTAGTCAATAGGACCCCCTGGGAAACTGCCCTCACGGACAAAGGAGCAGAACAGAGCTGGCAGAACTTTAAGGACACTTTCCACACAATGCAAGAGCTCTCAATACCCAGGTGTAAGAAATCAGGAAAGGAAGGCAAGAGACAGGCATGGCTGAGTCAAGACCTGCTGGTTAAAATAAAGAGCAAGAAGGAAATGCACAGGCAGTGGGAGCAGGGACAGGTATCCTGGGAAGAGTACAGGGACACTATCCAGTTGTGTAGGGATGGGGTCAGGAAGGCCATAGTGCAGCTGGAGCTGAACTTGGCGAGGGACACAAAAAAATAATAAGGGCTGTTACAAGTATGTCAGCCAAAAAAGGAAGGTCAAAGAAAGCATACCCTCCCTGATGAGCAAGACTGGCAAACTGGTAACAGACAAGGAGAAGATTGAGGTACTCAACAACTGTTTTGCCTCAGCCTTCACTAGTAACCCCTCTCCCCACACCTCTCAAGTGGATGGACCGCAAGGCAGGGACTGGGGAAGCAAAGACCCTCACACTGTAAGAGAAGATCAGATTTGTGACCACCTGAGGAACATGAACATACAGAAGTCTATGGGACCTGACAAGATGCATCCCAGAGTCCTGAGGGAATTGGCTGATGTAGTTGCCAAGCCACTCTCCATGATATTTGAAAAGTCATGGCAGTCAGGTGAAGTCCCTGGTGACTGGAAAAGGGGAAACATTGCACCCATTTTTAAAAGGGGTAGAAAGGGGGAACTGGGAACTACCGACCTGTCAGCCTCACCTCTGTGACTGGGAAGATCATGGAACAGATCCTCCTAGAAGCTATGCTATATGCATATGGAGGACAGGGAGGTGATTCGAGACAGCCATCACGGCTTCACTAAGGGCAAGTCCTGCCTGACCTACCTAGGGGCCTTCTATGATGGAGTCACTACATCAGTGGACAAGGGGAGAGCTACGGATGTCATCTATCTAGATTTCTGTAAGGCCTTTGACACGGTCCCCCACAACATCCTTCTCTCTAAATTGGAGAGACATGGATTTGATGGGTGGAGTGTTCGGTGGATGAGGAATTGTTTGGATGGTAACATCCAGAGGGTAGTGGTCAATGGCTCGATGTCCGGATGGAGACTGGTGACAAGTGGTGTCCCTCAGGGGTTCGTATTGGACCAGTACTGTTCAATATCTTCATCAATGACACAGACAGTGGGATCAAGGGCACTCTCAGCAAGTTTGCAGACAACATCAAGCTGAGTAGTGCGTTTGATATGCCTGAGGGACAGGATGGCATCCAGATGGACCTGGACAAGCTCAAGAAGTGGGCCCATGTGAACCTCATGAGGTTCAACAAGGCCAAGTGCAAGGTCCTGCACCTGGGTCGGAGCAACCCCCAGTATGAATACAAGGCTGGGGGGTGAGGGATTGAGAGCAGTTCTGCCAAGAGGGACTCGCGGATACTGATGGATGAAAAGCCGACAACATGCACTCGCAGCCCAGAAGACCAACCATACCCTGGGCTGCATCAGAAGTGTGACCAGCAGGTCAAGGGAGGTGATTCTGATCTTCTGTTGCACTCTGAGGAGACCCCACCTGGAGTACTGCATCCAGCTCTGGGGCCCTCAGACACGGACCTGTTGGAGTGGGTCCAGAGAAGGGCCACATAGATGATCAGAGGGCTGGAGCACCTCTCCTGTGAGGATAGGCTGAGAGAGTTGGGGTTATTCAGCCTGGAGAAGGCTCTGGGGACATCTTATTGCATCCTTTCAGTACTTAAAGAGGGCTTATAAGAAAGACGGGGACAAACTTCTTAGCAGGGCCTGTTGCAATATGACAAGGAGTAATGGTTTTAAACTAAAAGAGGGTAGACTTAGACTGGATATAAGGAAGTATTTTTTTTACAATGAGGGTAGTGAAACACTGGCCCAGGTTGCCCAGAGAGGTGGTCAATGCCCCGTCCCTGGAAACATTCAAGGTCAGGTTGGATTGGGCTCTTAGCATACTGATCTGTTTGAAGATGTTCCTGCTCATTGCAGGGGGGTTAGGCTAGATGATCTTTAAAGGTCCCTTCCAGTCCAAACTGTTCTGTGATTCTATGATTCCATGATCCTATGATTCTATGATTCTTTCTTGTACTTACATCACTCTGCAGCGATGCTGCATGGACTGAATGAGCAATATGCATATCACCATCCAGGCCACGTGAGCCAACCATCTGTCCTTTCATTTTCTGAAATGCCTCCTTATACTTGTGCTAAAAAGAAAATAAGAACAGAAATGTGAATAGGAGTAAAGAGAAATAAGTATTAGTCAAATTGCTAAAACCTGAATAAAAGGGTTTTCATATTATAGAAAGAGAGCTATGGACAATAAATTCTGGCTATACTCAGTATGATAATAAATCTGAATAGCCCTTTAGCGGATGCTAGGAAGACCTCACTTGTGCAAAAATTTTAATATTTTATCCTATTTAGAGAAAACCACAAAAAATACACCAATGAACACTTACAAATAGCTTGGGTTAGTTACCTGCTATTACACAGGTGGTAGAAGACAAGAACCTGGTGCAGGTGCTCAGAATCAACCTCTGAGGAGCCTCTCTCCATCTGCTCTCTAGCAAAATCAGAACAACTGGTCTCCTATGCTTGAAATTAATCAGTATATCTCTACAACCTTTAAAGGACACCCAAAACAAACCCTGAAGGGTAGAACTTCCTGAATAAGCTCTCTCTTCCATAGCTTTTCTAGCTAATAGTGCCTGACAGCTCCTGAACAATCCCTGTGATTGTGCACTCACTACAGCAGGTAAGTTAGTCAACTTCACTAATGGATGTTTGCTTTCTCAAATCTTCCTTTGCTTAGTTACCAATAACACTTCATTGTGGCTGCACCTCCAAAAGCACAACTAACTAGACCAAGGCCAGATGTCTCCCAGATGTAGAGTTGGCTGGACATGATGTTTCCATCAAGCGTCACTCAGCAAAGCAGGAACACTCTGGAGTGACTGACATACCCTACTGGACAATATCAGCAGTAAGTTTCACATACATCACTTATGATTTCACCCGAAGCCTTTGCTGCCTGGAAGGGAATGGCATCTAGTTTCAGTTGATAGCCACCGTCTTTCATCTTTCCCCAGGATTCCTTATAGCGAATCTAGGAAATATGGAACAGGATTAAAGCAGAGTTGCTGTTCAGAGGGTTGACACTGCAGCATCATTGCTATCCAAGCAATGTTACCACATCAGTTTCACTCCATTCTAACGCAGAGGGTGAACATAAATGAAATTATCAATGCACAACAGAAATAATCGCATGACAAATGTCTATTATAAAAATGTATTTGTTTGTTCATTCTTAATCTTTCCATCTTAGGAGAAGTTTGATAAGAAGTTGGATTTTTCATATTACTTCAGAAACATTTAGACCACAGAATGATCATATACTGGGAAAGGAAAGAAATTTAGTATGATTTCCTGTGTAGGACAAATAGCAAAGTACTATCAGCTTTTTCACTTTCCTTTAAAATATTAAAGGTCAGATTTATACCTCACTGATATTCATAGCATTTAATTTGGCCTGAAGAATTTCAGGAAGATCTGTCGTTGGTGTATACTGATGCTTTACACTCTCTCCATGCTCCTTGTACAGCCTCTGCAAATAGAGATGAATTTCAGTAGCGAGTATACACTACAAATTCAAACACTAGTTCAGACAAAACCATTAACAAATAGGTTTACAGAAAGCAAAGACTACCAAAAAGTGACAGCAGCATTAATAAATACAGGTAATCATATCAGTCAAAAAGTATTCAAAAAGAATTGGGAGTCTCATACACCTATCAGCTAGAGTATGCTAGAGAGGAACTCCTTGAAGTTTTAAGTGTGTAAATCAATGTATATGAAAACTCAGATATTTGCATATTAACTTGATAAGACTTTCAACACATGTGAATAGGGAGAGGGAGAATAAATAGCATTTATTAAGGATTTGCAACCATAAGCGGCCCACCAACACTTTGAAATTCCACAGAAATCTGTGGAGTTGAAGTTCCCCAAACACTTCTCTCCAAAGTTGTTAATTTTCAGCAGACAAAAACAATGATAATTATCTGTGCAATTAATGCAAATTTATTTCCAGAGCTAGTTGCAAGGGGGTGCTTAATAGTCAATGGCAAGAGACTAAACAAACCTCAGAAGGTGACTGATCCCACTGTAAAATAAGTGTTTATGTGGGCTACTCATATCAGTCTTTGGAGGAAGAACATAGGGTTGGCCCATGACTAGGTAACTTTTGGATGTCTGCAGACAGATAAAAGGAGTTCTAGGCAGTTAACTGGAACTTCCCCTACAATGGCTATGCAGAGTACACCTCTTTCACACTATTTTCTTTCCCAGCTTAGTTTCTTCTTACATTGACAGATAGCCACATTTTTTTTGGCCTTAGACATGACTCATGGCTTGACCTGACTTGCTTTTCCCAGACTATAATTTCTGTGTGAGGGCTTGAGACCCCCTAGATTAGAATTAACCTCTCCATTTCACCCCGCTGCCACTTTCTTTAGCAAGTAGCCCCACTCGCATTGCAGGTCCATAAGAGGAAAATTAATGACAACTCCATGTGTGAAGAAGTAGAGCAGCAGACTGATTTTGACTGTGGCTCAGTGAAACAAAATGACTTATATTTATCCTGCCTGAGATGTAAGCCTTTTGGATCTTATTAATTAAACCAAAGGTGTAGACACTATAAGTATTACAATAGCATGTGTTTTACACAAAGTCTTTCATCTTCTTCTTCACTTTAAAAATATCTATTTTCACAATAAAACATCCTCTCATGTTTGAAACTTGTCTTTTTTGAGTGACTTTTGCTTATTATTCTCTTCTGTATTATCCCAGTTAAGTCTACAATATTTTTAAATCGTTCTTCTATTAAAAATAAACATGTTTAAACACCAAACAGCCTCAATTCTTCCCTTTAAGGTTCCCCCTCCTGGATTTCTCTCTCAGCAGGATGACAGCTTGAAATAATTTATTTTTTCTTTCTTGTCATGCTGCCTTACATTTTGTTTCCAAAGAATATGAAGAAACTGAAAGTTGAAAGATCTGTTTGAAAAGGGGAAAGAACCCCAAATTTGTTCTTCCTCAATGAATCTCAAAAGGTCAAAAGTCTCTATTGGTGAAAGGTCAGTCTTACTCCTAAATTTTACTTCTGAAAAACATATTGGAGAGAAAGCCCTTTTTACATGAAACTCCCATTCACTTCAGTGGGATCTCTATGACTTCCCATTCCAAGTCAGAAACGTGCTGTTTGTGAGATGTACCACACCAGAACACAGAAGTTTCATGGTTCCCAAGGATAATCTCAGAGAGAGAGAAAGCCAGTGCTTCAATCAGGTCGTTCAAAGAGGATACCACTCTTATAATCATAATGTATATACATTATAACTTACATCCACAGCCTGGTTATAACTAATTCTAGCCTGGATCATCTCAGGAGTGTCTTTAATACTGGTAAACTTCAAAGCATATGGATGCTGACGGTACTTCTTCTGTTGAGCAGAAAAAGATCAAAGCTGTGAATTTTGTGCTGCTCTTTCATGCTATTTGAAAGAGAAAAATCATAGGTTGCTGGAGATTAGAGTGAATTTGTGAACATAATTATTATTCCTCTTTCCTCATCTTTATGTCCTAGGTACTTTCAGATTAATATTTGTTTCAATTTAACAATAACCTTTTACCGATTAATATTAAAGTATTTCTCCTTAAATATGAGGAAAACATTTCAAAATCAGACTCTGTCTACCTAAATACTCCAGGACTCAGGATTTGAAAATCTTTTTCAGATTACTTCAAATACAGTATGACTGATTATATTTTTTATTTATAGTTTCTTTAAGCAAGAAATGATATACAATTGTAGTGTGTTAATAATGGAAACTGTTAAACTTATTGTTACAGGGTTTACGTTTCCTCCTAACACCTATAGCAAACCTGTGCAGCCATTAACACTTTGTCTAATTGTTATGGTATATCTTCTAGACAATTATATTCATTCAGGCTGCTTGAAAGGACCCATAGTAGCTTCTGAGAGATCTTATTATATATACATAATTAAGATGAAGGCTGTTTGATGGCAAAAATGACACTTTTTCCATATGGCCAGGTCACTAAAAGCTTCCCTTCCTGCATGAGTTGTCCTATACCCATCAATACTCTTATCTCTTCTCCAGATAGGGCATACTAAATTTTCCCGATGCTTGTGATGAACTCCCAAGTCAATAAGCATGTTCACAGCTCTTCTGGAAACTGTTTATATCTCAGTGTTCAAGTCTAAAAGCATGTCATTCTCCTTTAAATTGAGCTGTGAGCCACAGAAGTTTATTAGAGGCGGCATCTTGATTCTTTGGGGACTCAAAACACCAATGTAAAACACGTTAACTCTTTTAAGGTACTACAAGCTTATGAGCAATATTTTGGTTTCAGAAAGAAATCCCTTAAAAATGAGCAATCTTACAGGGTTTAACTGGGAACAAAAGTGGTTTATGCTGTGTCCTGATCAGCTGTAGAGACAAATAAGAGTTGACCAGAACACCTCTACATAAAATTCCTGGAAATTATATTCTGGCAATTGCTTTTTAGCAGTACTACAAGGGCTAGTCACTGTGTGTACGTAAGAATGGAGAAGGCTCATAGTCACCTAAAATTATTTAGTACCCACAAAAGGGTTGAGATGAACAACCTAGCCAGTCAAATTTCTACTCAGTAGTTTTCACTACTATAAAATCAAAAGGTATACCTATACAGATTCACAGTTACTATTATTGCTGTACTAGCTTTTATGAAGCTACCTTGCTTTACACTAGCTGAGGATCTAGTTTATTGTGTCTAAAAAAAATCATCCTTCTTCATTGTAGATGATTGCTTGGGAAAAAAATAGTGTCAGCAATCAGGCCCATGTGAAAGGATGACCCTATTTTTCTAGAGACACTACACCAGTGGTTATACTGTTATTCTCATTGAGTAAATGGACAGGTGATTCCTACATCACCAGCGGTTACCTAAAAAATCACAGTAATCAGTCTCCTACTGCAGCAGAATTGGCCACTAGTACTCCCTCTGAAATAACAGAAACAGAATACTATGAACCTTTTAACCATTTCCACCAGAACCTCCTTTGAAGGCTTCATGGTGACTTTCACAAAGGATTCTAGAGTTCGCCTTTTCCTGTAAGTGATATTGGTTATAGGGACAAATAAGGATGAAAACTACTTGGGTCAATAGATAGCTACAGACAGAGATATCTATATGAATTTCAACAGCTAACGTGAATATATATGAAAAAGGAGCAAGGAGAAACCTGTATCTGTTACAAAATAAGTTTCTGGGTCCAATGACTGTATCTTTTCATCATCTCTCCTGTTTTGCTTCATTAAAAAGGTAGGCTAGTAGGTAGCAATTGAGCACTGTTTGATTGCCATTATTATTCATAATATCATTTGTCACCTACTTTGTTTTTGCAAAGGCTATATGGACTCCTACTGGTGCATGTTTGGTATCTGGTTTCCCTCTAATTACCAGTCCTATCCCTGGTTTTGAGGGCTTTCATGTGGTATGCCTTTTTCTTTCCCCTTTGAGTGGAAATTATTTTAATTTTATACAGACATTTTGCACACATTATGCAGCAAATTCTGTTACATGCTGTCATGAAATCTCACCTCACTAATGAGTTCTCCTGCCTTCTTAGCCTGCTCCACATTTAATGACCCAGTGGCTATCCATCCAGCTCCTTTCATCCAGTTCAAATCTGCTCTGTATCGGTTCTGACAAAGAAAAAAAAAGTCCTATTGTTGGTGTTCATACACTTTAAATGCCATTAAAGGATCCAGACATCTCAGGAGCAACAACCAAGTCAAATTTGTGCGTGCTTTTGTTTTATTCACTATTGCACAGTTGCAAGGAAAGCAAAAAAGATTACAGACTTAAATAGAAGTACCAGGACTCACCAGCAATTGTGCAATATGCTTTGCAAGGTAATTTTGCAAAAATTTAGAAGTGGTCTACACCTTACTATCATTTGTAATTTTTACTCTAACATGGTACAATTTCAGTTTTATTGTACATAGTGCACTGTTTAAAAGATCATTAATGATTTTCAATGATGAGAAAAGGATACTTAGCATTTCCCAAACCGTGTCCTTTTGTTATACTGGAGGGAAAGCATTTTGTGTGTTTTTTTCCATGTCTTTAAGGAGGAACAGTACAGGATTACTTCTTAGTTTCCTCACAAAATCTCTAAAGTCTACTGAATTCCAAAAGCTTATACAAGCACTGCAGCTGGGTTTCTCAAAGAAGTCAGTAGCGTTTCAGCACCTATACCTCAACAAGACCTCTACATGTATCTGTCTTAGTCTCCTTGAAAAGTTCGGACTTAAAACCTCAGAATGGAAAGTCTGACTTATAGTAACCATTTATGGTATCAGACAGTTCATCTGATGGTTACAGCTGACCATGTGGTCTCCATATGGAATTTTATCACCATAAATTATTTAACCCCCCTGCACATTGGGTAAAAAACATAATTGTACAGCATATATGAATCCTAGTGTTTTATTAACATTTGAAGTAGGCTTTGAAGAAGCCATGCTCATAAACAGGATTATAACTCCCCTCAAAAACACTACACACCTTAAATATATCTCTTGAGCAAATAAGTGGTTAATATTTACTGTTTTAATATTAGCTCTTTAATGGTTGAAAAATTAGGTGTATAAATACGTCATGGCATTGAAAGCATGAACATCTGAAGAAACTCAGCCCTAAGTGTCTGAAGGGGTTGAATGAAAGGGTGTTGAAATACATTAAGCACTGGACTTACATCACTTTGCAATCCGTAGGCCCACTTGGCCCATGCCACTTTCATGTCAGTAGGCAGGGCTGTGTAGTGATGGAGAGCTGTCTTGTATCCTTTATCTGTGGCCAAATTCTGAGCTTTTTTGGCATGGACAAGGTTAACCATATCCATGGAGACCTGGAATTGATTCTTTGTGTCCTCAAATGCCTTCTTGTACTCGAGATCACTCTGCAACTTTGACATTTGAAAGGAATGAGCCATCTTCGAATCTTCCTCCACAGCTTTTACTCCAATCAGCTTACCCTTCATCTTCTCATAACCTTCCTTATATTTAATCTGTGAAGAAAAAAACAGACCATGAGTAAATGATCTAAGCTGCCAAACTGACAGCTCTGCTACTAGTAAAGCAATGGTCTGTCAGTGTTGTGACATGCTTGGTCCTTGACACAAGCAAGAAGTCCATTTGAAAAAGAGAACTGGGATGCCTCAGAAATGACTAAGTTTTTGTAAAGAATAAACCCTTTCTGAACAATAATATGTTTACAAAAAGCTGTAAGAAATCTTTTCCTTTTGGTTCTTTCTAGGAAAAACAACATTCTTTTAAGCACTGAGGTCAGAAGGTTCTTTCAGGAATTTTCTGGCCAGGCATAGATGTATTAAGTTATGATGTTTCACAGGAGATTTCCACTTCATTTTGAGTTCTAAAATTCACCCTCAGGTCAAAATGAGAATAAGAAAACACAGTCAGCATGTGGGGAAAAACTCTGAATTGCTCAGAGTAAACCTTCTGACTAATTACAGAATGCCAACCACCCAGACAACTCCTCCATTGCTCTTTAGCATGAATTGAGTGAGGGTGGCTCAGGGCACTGAGACATATGTGACACATCCCCAACACTCTGGTAGCAACCTGGACTGTCAGCTGTTCTAAGAATAAAGAAAGCTCATGGAGTCCATACTCACATCACTTGCCAGATCCCTCTTTGCCTTAGCTGTCAAGAATGACAAAGCATCCAGACGAAGCACAAATCCTTTTTCCTTCTGCTTCTCCCAGCTACTCTTGTAGAGTTTCTAAAGAGATGACAATAACACAGTCTCTTTATTACTATCAATATATTCTATTTGGTTTATAGTCACAGGGAAAGCTCGCAAGTAACATCAGACCAGTGTACACTCCATGCCCGGCAACCATATGCCTAAGGATCAGATCCTGGTGTCTTCACTTATATACTGTAACTGTGGATACTGTAGATACTGTAACCCCATTATCTCACTGGTTCCAGTGAAACTGTCAATGTGCCACTCATCTGGAAGCATGTGGAAAACACACAGCTTCAAATGCTAAAAGTGACAAGTCTTCAGCAGATGTGACTCATATTTAATTAAGAGCAAGTACTTAAACTTAGGTATAAAGTTTTTACGTCTAAAACATTTGGACTTTCTCAGAGAAGGAACCTAACTTTTACCTACGCAACAAACATTTCAACAGCAGCTGTAACTATAGTGAGGGAATCCAAACCTCTGTCTCACACAGTACCTCACTGATATTGGCAGCATTTGCTTTGGCCAGTATGAAGACAGGATCATCTTTGCTGATGGTGTACTGATGAAGAAACTGCTCTTTTCCCGACCTGTAGGCAACCTGTCCATAAAAAGCAAAGCATTGTTGTTTGTGTTTAATGTTGAAGGAATACTGATTAAAACACCCCAAATATTCAAGGATTTGTTAGGGTTAATTTATTTGGCAAGTTAGTCTTCAGCAACATGACTTTTTTTACCAAATTCCAATTTAAAAGCTGACCTACAGTCAGGTCTGCCGAACTAGTCATGGTTAAATTTCAGGGAAGCAGTGAAACAACATACATATCAGGATACTTTAATTCTCTTTCCTGAAGTTAGATACTTAACTGGATATAAAGCTGACATTAATTCATACTCAGTACAAACTGTATGCAAGAATATATTTCATCCAATATTAAACTGCAGCTACTTTTTTAGGTGGAATGAAAGTCTTCAATAGGACACAGGAATGGTGAATTTTAGGCATGAAATTAAGAAAACTAAGCAATTGAATCTGCAGAGAAAATTTGTGACTGAAATGTAATTGCTGACATAATACTCCAGTGAGGACTAACATTCCAACTTTAAATTAAAATATCAAGGAACTTTTATGATCCAAGTAGCAAACATCTCCATTTTATATCCCAGGGCAATGTCAACAGAGAAGTGAACTGCTCTGTTTCAGAAGCCCATAGAGCTGTTGGAGGAGCTGTTGAAAAGCCATGAAAAGAGGTCCCATTTCACAAAATGTTACGTTTCTTACATCTCACAGAAAAACAGAGAAAAAAAAAAATTGTCCCTACTACAGAGCTCTAAATCCATGGTTCTGACTTCAAAACGCATACGGAAAGGCAGCATTGTTCACTACACAGGAGATAAGTAACAGGAGTCAGGCGACCAGCAGTCTCCTCTGATTCAATCCGGTGTAATCTTTGAGACATACAGCACTCATCCAAGTAAGTGCCAGGTTTTTATTGACACAGGGAGCAAAAAAAAGAAACATGGTAGCTGCCTGAAAAAGCTCAGTCAAGAAACAATAATGCTTCATTCATATAACAACAGAGAAGCTGACAGTATCTTCAGTTCAAGGCACAACATATTAAAATTAATTAAAAAAAAGGCTTGACAAGTCACTACTGTTCCAAAATTAGCTGGTCAGCACTTTTAACAAGAGATTCCCCTTCTTTTGGAAACTTAAAAGTGAGTTGCTGTCAGCTAAGTCCTGCCAAGGAGTTCTGAAATACCATCTGCCAGGGTCACCCAGACCCAAGGAAGAATAGGGAGCATTCTGAACACATCCAGTTCAGAAAAATATGCCTATTTTATCATTTTACTGAAAGTACCTTAACAGCAACAGCTGAAGAACATGTGGTCTAGCAAGGCTGATATAGCTTTTCATAGTCTGACAGGACCCACAGTGGAGAGAAATACAGAACCCGGCGTGGATGTGTATCAGTTTCTGTGCCAATGTCCAACTTGCTTTGAAGCACTGCCTGAGGATCAGCTGGGAATATGGTGTTTTCCCTCCAGCTTGCTTCCTCACTTTTACTACCTCACGGATAACCAATTTTGGTGCAAATGACATTAATGTCTCAGGAGTACTCAGGTATCCTCCCATGAATGCATTTCAGCCATACTTGAATCCAGCCGGCACCACCCACAAGGTTGTTGCCAAGACTGTCTTGCAGAGGCATCCCCCTCTCTCTTTCTCCTTCACCTTTGACATAATTTATGAGAAGCCTCACTTGCATATTTCCATTCCCATTGGGGTTTGATTGTTGTTGTTGTTGTTCCAGTTCAGAGAATTCAATGAGAGAATTCATCAAATAAACGAATATAAACCCTTAGAAATAAATCTCAAGAAATGTCATGTATTGAAAGGTTTCATGACTATGTTCTCTTCCACCACCACCTCAATGTACATCTCTCAGGAATGACCACATTATGAGTAAGCTAATTGCAAAGAGAACAATTCAGTCAAGGACTCACATCACTTTGCAGTTCCTGGCTCTTCTTGGCATGCTTGATCTGAGAACTGTCAGCCACGCTGGTGAACTTAAGAGCGTCAGCCTTCTGTCTGTACTTTTTCTACAACAAATTAAAGCAGGTTACACAAAAGTTTCTACAATATTTACCTTCCCCTCAAAATGTAGTGCTTTCAAAGAGTACATGACTGATAGAGCCAAAGGTACCCTGTAAATTCCCCAGACAGTTTTAGCACACATATCAACAGAATAAGCTTCCAAGTACTACCCAGTATTTTCTGCTGGGAGGACCCCAGTGGCAAGGAGGGTAGTGCAAGAGTATCCAAATGCAGTTTTGCTGACACTGCAAGCATGGATACTCTTTGGTGCCAGATCCACTAGCTCCATATCTTACAAGATCTAGGTTGCACACCAACCCCTGAGTGTTCTTCACAAAATGGGTATAACTTAAGTCAGGACCCAAGAGAGTTCATGAGCTACACAGTCGATATTACTATCTCATTTTCTTACACAAGACTTCTACCCATATGCACCTGTTGTTCAAATCACTGAATATATGTTACTGAGATAATTTTAAATTCTTAAGGTATTTCTAAATTATCAATTAAATTACAACAGGAAATTTCAGTGTCCTGAAAGTAACTTAAATTTAAAATCTTCCCCACCATCTCCCAGTTCTTTTCAAAGCAGAGCTCAGCATAGACACTGCAGTCAAGCCTTCCTGGGAGCAACAGCTATGAGAGCCCTCCACGAGACTCAAGTCTTGGATGTGGGGAAAAAACATTGTGGTACCAGTACTTCTATAAGATCTATTTGAACTGACAGATTTCCATACAGTCTAAAGTTTCTAGTTTGTTAAATAAGACTGCCCTTACTTTTATTCCATCTTACTTTTTGTTTTACACCTGAACCACACCGAAGTGAACGGAAAACTTCCATTGACTTCATCAGGCTTTGGATCAGGCCTGTTTTGAATCAACGTCTCTGCCTGAGCCTTTTGCATCACTTACATAAGAACAAACTAAGCATCTCTTTCTATCTTTGAGACCATACAAGGAAATGCAACGCCCTATTCCAAGACAACAGGATGACCGGGGAGACCAAGCAAACACTTCTTGTATACTTTAGTAGAATTCTTACTCTAACAGTAAAGCCGTGAAGTGGGGCATCCCACCTAAGAAGAGTGTAAATGCATTTTTTCATTATCTAGCATTTCAAGAGAGAAATCCTTCTGTTTGAACTGATGGGTGAACAGATCAGTTTACACTCTGTCTCTGCTAGGGGAACACAAAACAGAAGTTAAACAAGCATGCAGCACTTCAAAGAGGTGCTCATCGCTTTATTTTAGGAACCTGGAAGGGAGGGAGGCAGATTAAAAACAGCATGTTTTGTCACATTGCATGGAACACAATGTAGTGACATTCTGCAAAGAAATGACAAAATGCCAGGGTCTGTATGGCAATAGAGATCTCTCAAATAATATCCACCAGTCACCAGTTTAAGTGACTGTCAGCCATCTCTTGGCCTTACACAGCACTGGAATGAAAAGGCAGATCATTATGGATTAAATATTTGTGGAAATGATTATTACTACAGCATACCACAGCAGCGATGTCAGTCTATCTCTAGCAAGACACTGGATCTGAGAGTAGCTGCTCTTCTTTTGTTTCTAAGATATATATTTTCCCTTTGCAGGGGCAGTGAGAGGATGTCAGAGACCCAAGGTATCAGAGTGTGTGATCTCCAGTAACTAGCTGGCTTCTGTTCCTTCCTCCAGCACTAAGTGGGATTTTATCCTTCTTGTCAAACTTCCCTTAATTTATTCTTCTCTCTGTCCTCTAGTTTTCCGAGCACTAGTGAGACAACTCAACCATAACTAAGCAGCTGAGGAAGTGTACTTCCATAAGGCTAATGGCAGTGTGAAACCATAAATTAATCAAGGGAAAGCAATGAAAAGCAGCACAAGGTGAAGTTGCCAGTAAAGTCACAGCCCTTATTTCCTGAAGAGCAAAGAAATTTCCAAACATGGCTAACAAATATCTAATTTTTCAGCACTGTTCCTTAAAACTCTATGCACTTCATGTAGCATGTACTGTAGGGATTTCTGATTTCTTTCAATGCTGCTCTGCAAAACGTGCAGATGTATGAAAAGAGGGGGAAGCACAGTTCTAGGGCCTTCTGCTCCACAAATTTGACAGAAATCAATAATCATATAAAGGGAACACATATTTTTAACCTCCAGCCCAGGATTTCCTGAACTGTATAATACCTAAATAATGTCCATCAGTTCCTCCATTTCTCAGATTTTCTGTATCAGGAATTCCTTTCCTACTTCACATAATGTAGTTGAATAAGTGTGCACAAGCCTTGGAATAAAAAACAGACAGAAGCCTAAGCACTTTGCTTACCTCACTGACCAAATCTCCTGCCCTTTTGGCTTGTTGTATATTAAGACTTCCTTCTGTGATACACCCAGCTCCTTTCATCCACATCAGATCTGCCCTATATCGAAGCTGTAGAGGAAAATGGCTTTTATTGGCATGGGGAACACAGGTACAATGTTTGCATGCTTCCAGTTTCAAAGACATTTTAAAAAGTCACAATGCAAAGCAAACAGCAGCCATATGAAACGAGAAATAATGTCAAACAGAAGAAGTCTATAAACACTCATACTGCTTGTAACAGTTAAGCTGAGTATGTATCATCTTACATCACTCTGAAGACCATAGGCCTTCTTTGCCCATTTGGTCTTCAAATCTTCAGGAACCACTGTATATTCATGGAGTCTCTTTCTATAATCTAGGTCACTAGCAAGCTCCTGGGCCTTCTTAGCATGTCTCAGGTTTACCATATCCATAGGCAGATGAAAATGGGTCTTACTCTCCTCAAAACCTTTTTTGTATGCAATCTAGAAATAGAAGAAATGAAAACAAGTTGTCTCTATCAGTGTATTGCAAAACCAAAACTATCTTAAATCTCCACTCTTGTTTGCGTCCTTATGCGGATTAGGCAAAAAACACATATAGAAATCAGTTCCTATGAGGGATGAAGAAAAACAAATGGAAGGATGAATTTTGCTAAATTTAGAGACATCTTCTCTATTACAGTACATCTTATTTTCAAATATACTTTTATCTGCTTGAAAGTTTTATGTAGAGGTGTTTATACTGAGGTTTTAATAGGATGTTATTTTCCTGCCGCAAAATAAGGACTATCAACCCAAAATTCCCTATGAGAACAAAAGTACTGTGCAACCATTGCAGATTAACAGACTGTGGAAGGAAACCAATCCTTCCAAGAATTTCTTCTAGTGAAAGCAGTAACAGTGGCAGATCGCATATTGTTGCTGAAAGACTAATAATTATGAAAAACACCTTTTGAGCAAGAGAAATAAATAATTTACCTCACTACTCATCTTGGCCACCTGCAGAGAGTGCAAAAGTCTCGAATCTTTGGTTCCAATTGCTTTTCCTTTTGTTTTTTCATATTCTTCTTTATATTTAATCTGTGAAAAAATAGTTTAAGTCAAAGAACATTTCTGATTACCCACGAGATAAGCAATATGTTTTTCACTGGCAATTTTGATGGTCAAAATTTACAAGGGCTTAGTCTGATTCTCACTTTGTCACTTCAGACTTCCCAGATTTTCTCAGTAATTCCCAAATGTGCCAGGCTGGCTTCCTTCATATTGTCTTTAACCTCATTCTTTAAGGCTCACTCCTCTGAGGTGGATACACTTATAAACTTAAAAGTCTTCTGATTAGCTAAATTATGTGGTCCTTAAAGCAAAATATAAGAAATCAATCATGTAAAAAACAAGCAAGGAATTAAAGATTTGATTTTTTTAATGAGGTGGCATTTCAGAATCACCATTATTGCTGAACAACTTCCAGCTGCAGGAAAAGTTTATTTTCTGCCTCTCCACAGCTTAAGAATCATGAGATAAGTTGTTTAAAAGAGTTGGTTTGGCAATTTTTTTAAATACATGTGTTTATGTTAAAGAAGCTGACTAAAAAAATATGCGTTCTCTTTGCAGTGGATGATAACAGCTTTTTTTGAGGCTGTAAACAATTCAAAACACTGAATTTTACTATGGGAGGATTGAGCCATTGTTATTTTGCAAATTTTGCTTCCTTCTGTACTCTTGTATTTAAAAAAATAATTTTCAGAGAATGAAATTTCATAGCAGAGTCTGAGAAAGCTTCCAACTGTTCATCAGCCATTGAGAAAGATGAACAGCCAAATGCAGGACTTTTAAAAATCCAGATGAAGCGAGCTAAGCTTTATTTCCCTGTGCTATAGCAACTTCTATAAAGAATAATTCCTAGGTAATTAAATATAACATACATCACTGGCAAGATCCCTTGAAGCTTTGGCAGCAAGTAAAGGCAGGGAATCAAGTTTCATTTCAAAGCCCCGGCCCTTACTCTTCTCCCAGCCTTCTTTGTACTTAATCTGAGAAAGAAAAGACAGCAACATGTCACTAACACATAAACACACAAGATCTTCAAATGAACACGAAAATAACTAAGAGCAAAACAGAAGTATAAATATGCTCAGTCCACAACTGGAAACTACTTAACTCACAGTTCATTATCATTTTGAGCTAACTAATTGGCCAGGATTGAGTCAAGAATTTTATTCTTGGAGTTTACAGGCACTTTAAATCCCAGAATACGTACCAATAGCTCTCAATTTTAAAAAGGCATGGGGAGGGGGGACATTTTTTCAAAAGTGACTGTGGTTATGTCTGTGTATGCAAATGCTGTAGATCAATAGGAGCTGATCTATAGGGCGTAACAGCTCATGCTCAGAATCAGACATCACACTACTCATTTCAGGACTTTTCTTTCCCCCCCGCCAAACTAGAGCTAGTCAGGTCCCATGCATTGAATGCCTATTTGTAGCTGCACTTCTTTATGTGAGCTGCTGGAGAGCATCTTTCAGTTTCGCTTCATTCAAAGGGAATCCAGCTCATGTGCTCTCAGACCACCCCATAATGTGAAGCAAAGCTCAGTGAAGCAACCCTTATGATCAGGAGATTTGCTTCAAAAGCACACTCATGAGCCACACTATATGACAAACGTAGATGAAATGCATGAGAATCACATGCTTAACTTCTGAAAGTTAATGGAAGTTAAAGTACTAGTTGTTTAAGCTCTTTTTCAAGGTTCCACTTGAAATTCTGTTAGAGCAGGATCAAGTATGCCTGCATGCATACTATGCATGCACCTAATGAAGTACCCAGGAAGCCCTGATTTCTGTATTTGGCTTTTCATATGGTTATATTTTACTAGTATTTAACCATGAGCATGCACCCCAACACATTACAGCCACAAACAGTGTTGCTCCGCATGTGCAAATGTTGGTTCTTCACACAAATACCACCTCAGAAGCAGTTAATTTTGTGAAGTGAACACTGATTTACTAAACAAACTCAAATAATCTGAAAAGGGCTTGAAAAAAAGGTCTAGCAGTTTGACCATACTTGAGATTGTAACCCTACGTATTCTGGTTACCGTACCTCATGCTGGTTAGTAAACACTGATGATAAACGCTAAATGCTTTCAGAAACAGTGTCATCATCTTTACATTCATTTCTGTCTGTTAACGGCATCAAGAACACCAATGTTTCCAGATCGCTTGGCTTACCTCACTGTATAACTCAGCATTGGCTTTTGCCTTCACTAACTGAGGCACGTCCTGAGGTAGAGTGTAATTTGTTTTTGTCTTTTCATACTGGGCTCGGTAGTTCAACTGCCATGTATTGAAAAAGTCAACAACAAAGTCCATTATTTTTAACTCACTAAAAATATGACCATTACACTGATTGACTGTCATTGAATTTCAGGCTATTAGTGCCATATGTTATAGACACACTCATGGGTATGGCTGACATAAATATGAGGGCAATAAGGCAATTATAACTTTTACCTAGGTACTAGGAAGTAGAATAATTATTCTATAAAGAGAATAGTTACTTATTGTCTAAAAGTAGAAAATATCTGATTAAAAAAACATGCATTAATAAATACCCAGAAGATAAATTCCTAAAAAAGCACACTAATACAACTCTTTAAAATGAGGAAAATATTAAATCTGGTATGCATTCCGTATTTTATTTTCATTCAATTTATATTCTTGTTTTGGTTGTAAAACTGCTGATGAACTATCAACAACAAAAACAGTGAAGTGCTGTAAATGTTATGAAATAAAATTAACTCATAATCCTAATAAACAACGATGGCTAATGATAACAAAACTTACGTCACTGAGCTGCTGTGCATTTATTTTGGCTTGAGCAATTTGTGGAGTGCTGGCAACAGAGCTGTACTTCAGCTTGTCTATGCTTTGCCTGTAGTTTACCTAATTTAATATAAATTTTTAAAAACATATTTAATAAAGGAAGAAATGTTCAGACTGAAAAATGAGAGATTGAGTAGACAAAGTTTTGTTAGCTAATACTCTGGATAAATCATTACTTAAACCACAATAAAATGAGGTGAGGAAAAACATCACGATCTCTTGGACGAGATCTGAGTTAATGATCTGAAAATTTCCTAGTCTGAGGTAACATTTTTTATTCCACTTTGAAAATGAACTTCACTTATAACCCCTTCCCCTCAAAACCATAAGGTCTTAAAAAGATGCAGTTTCAGCTGGTCCCCAAAGCATTCCTATAACACTGATATCCTTAACCATCACTCAGACTATTTTTGTCTTTATCAGACTATCTCTATACAGGAACATTGTAACTGTCTATTAAGAGGTCTGCCCATTGTAATGCTGTGCAGAGCAAATGAACTCTCTTACACTTTGTTTTTACTGAGTTTAATTACTGAATTTCCCCGTGTGATAAGAGTTTTGTATGGATGATGAGAGAAGAAAAATATATATGGTGCAAAAAAAGTCATTTCAATGTCAGCCATTGATAGTATTGGAGCCCACTAAATTCCTAAAACTTTATCATGGTAGCTGGAATAATAAACTATAAAATAAATATATTAAATCCCAAAATCAGGCAAGATAAAAAAATCATGGAGAAGCTTTCTTTCAAATCTGTTACTGCCAAAGGACTCAGTGCTACACTGAAGGACACAATAATAAGTCTCTATAGGCCTTAATTAATATTAACTGTAGTTAATCACCACTTTGCAAACATTGCACATTGCTTAAAACTACTTTCTTAAGAACACTTTTTCTTCCCAATAAAGTGAAGTATATTTCTAGGGACTTTGAGTTGCTGAAACCATTTTAATGTGGACCTTCTTGTCTCAGGTATGCTCACATAAACTTCATTCTTTCTGCCATAATGACAAAAACTGGGAAAAAAGGCCTGAATCCTCTCACAAGTCCAAAGTGATGAAGGTACTTAAAACAGTTTATTAAATTCTTTACAGAGAAAATTTTACTTCCATAGAAAAGGATCATTTCTTTCTAACTGAAACCGTGTATTTACTGCTACTGGTGGTTACTTAGTGTGTGTGAGAGTTGTATTCTTAAAGAGTTCAAAGTAAGCTTGTTGGTTATCAGTGAGCAGACGAGCCCTGGGACTGTTTCAGACTACTAGGTGATGATCATGACTAGTGCAACTGAGTCTCTGTGCCCAATTGATTTACACACTCCGAAACCAGATGCTGACTATGAGTTGTAGAGCCACAGGTAGTGCTGAAATGTTTAGAGTGGGTAGAACTAATTTGTACGTTTTGGATATGAATTTATGCTTACTGTGAACTCTTTAATAACATAACTGTCTCACACAATAAGTAATCAAACAGTGAACTACTTTTTTTAAGCTTTTTCAAAGACAAAGCTGAAATTACCCCTCAAGAGGCAATACTGCATCTTACAGTCAAAGCACATCAAGTACTTCCTCAAAAATATCAGGGTTCTCAATTCTATTCCTTCATGCTACCATCTTTTTATTGGAAGAGGTATTTAGGCCCAGATAAATCTCATATAATGTTAATGGCCTCTCTAAGGCATCTTGCCCCTGGTTTCTTGCAATTTCAACGGAAAGACAGGTTACATACATCTTAGGTAGTCAGAAATGCCCTGCAGATGTGCTGCTCTCTTCCTGTTGATTTTATAAATAATGCCCGGTGACTGTGCTCCTAACTAAGGCACAGGTTAAGTTCCCAATGGTAGATGAGATCAATCAAGCCTTTAATGCTTGTGAGAGGTGAAAGTTTGGTATTCTCTACAGTCTGACGCCCTCCATTTATCTGTAGAGCACATATAACCACAGCAGTACACACGCTTCGTCACATTGTTCCATCAGTAGCTCAACCCCAAGCGCAGAGGGCACCTCTCACAGGGACCACAGGCATAAGGAAGGTTATGCGAGCAATTAGTTCCCTTTCAAAGGTGAACACCTGTCTTCAGGGAATTCACAAAGGATGAAAAGCCTGCTTCAGTCTCCCTGTCCTTTCAGTGCTTGACGCTGCTGTTGAAGCTGCCCCCGGATGGTGAGATGTTTTGCAACACAGACTAGGGATGGGGTAGAACTCACCCCTATCACATCACTGTACAATCTGTGCTGAACTGAAGCCAATGACAGGAGGTGGCAGCACTTCCTATTCCTCTGAGCCTTCTTGATTCCCTGCACTTTTTTGCCTTAACTTTGTTATCGCTAGCTGTTTTCTCCCATGATTAAATCACCATTTGACAGAAGCAATCTACCACAATCTCTCCTACAGAGAGATGATGAGCCATGCAAGTCATAGAAAAAAAAACATAAAATTATTTACATCTTTCAAAGGGACCAACTTCCTTGTTGTCTGATATGAAGGAGTGAGAGTAGCTGGGTAATTGTAGTCAACGCCATCATGTTTGTAATCAGATTTATAGGCTATCTGAAACAAAAGGAGAACAAAAAAAAATCATTCTTTTTTTTTTAAGCTGTCATTTGTTTGAATAATTATCAGTCAAGAGGAAAGGAGAAACAATAATATTAATATTAAATGCAGGAAACAAAGTAAGTTCAATGTCATGAGTGACAAAGAAAATGAAATTATTTGCATAGTTTAGCCACTAATTGATTCTTTTTCAGCTCCTCAATTAATCCAATGCCAACAGTGGGAGCATTAACTTAACTTCCACCTATGACACATCTCTTTTATCTTTCTGCTTAGTTCTCAAGCTTCTTACAGATTTGTAAATAATGTACTTGAAGGAATGGTATGTAACAAAATAGCTTCTTGACTAACCCAGTAAATTAAATTGGAATCCAAAAATCTTCATTAAAGACTGTTTTTTCAGCAAAGGTCTGACCCTGGGGGTGGTGGCAAGAAACCTCCAGCATCCTACTGATGTCAAAGAAAACTGAAGGAGCTCAGTATGTTGCCAGATCACTGAATTTGCTTATTTTAACTTCTTCCACACAGTGAGCTATAAATCAGTATAAAAGGGTTTCCAGAATTTCCCCTCTTCTCAATATATCTATCCTTCAGATCCCCAGTACAATACGATCTAAAGTTTTCTATTAACTTAATTCTGGAGAAACTTACAAACAAGAAAGAAACAATCATACAAGGGTGATTAAAAAAGACTTACATTGCTTGCCAGGCTGCCAACTTTCATGGCATGTAGCATTCGCTTATCCATGCCAATACCTATATAATGACCTTTCATCTGGTTCTGGTAGGTCTCTTTGTATTTAAGCTGTACAAAAACAAAAAGCAAAAATACTCTGAGAAAATATATTTAGTTTTTCTTTGAGTTTCCATATGTTACGGCAGTGAGACAAATTATTACAGTTGTGGTCTACTAGTGTTGCACCACTACAGAAATTCATGAGTCCACAGCAACCTTGGTGCTTAAAAAAAAGGAAAACTGAAACTCTGTGTGAGTTTCCTGTTTTAAAAGACGTCATTTTCATATTCTTCAGATCACCTGGATGCCACATAAAGGAGATACCTCCGCATTCTATTGCTGCATATTATTTCTTCAGAAATAAATATTAGAACAAAGTTGCAGGGAAGCGTTATTAACATAACATAATGTAACGGTCATTTGTAAATTAACAAATGACCACATAATCATCTACCAAAACTGGACTGTTTTGGTGCAGCTTTTACCGAGCCCAGAGTAGAAAATTCGACAACAAGATAAACTAACCACTCTACTATCTCATCTGTATGGCAAAAGATTTACTTCTCCTGGATTTCAGAGAATGATAGCAAGCAGTATAAAGCAAAATTATACTTCAGTATCATGAGATACAAGCAGTATAATTATTAACATTGATTACTTTCACACAGTAAACACGTTCCTTTCTGATATTAACTCCGGTAAAGTATCTTCTGCCTACCTTTCCAGTCAGGAAAGGGATATATGAAATGAAATAAGTAATAATTATTATAGGTAACTGTAACAAGTGACAGATACTTGTGTGGAATAGCAGTCCATTGTAAATACCCTCTGTTTCATACATCATAGTAGTTCTTTTCATAATCCTATATAAAATGAGCCTCAGTTATCCATCAGGACAGACTACAGCAGGTGCTGTACAGACATGGGTTAAAATCAGTTATAATCAAATTCCCACCACATGCTTATCTGACACACACACAGACGGCTTGGGACTCCAGCAGCTACCAGCTTAAGGAAGCCACAGATGATGTACTGAAAACTTACATCACTGGTGAATTTTGAGATCTTGCTCACATTCTTGAATTGCGGAGTATCACAGTAGTTCATGCTGTAGCCTCTGTTGTTTCCCAGATCCTTCTTATACTCCACCTTAGCGGTAAAATTGCACAAGGAAAAGATATGGTACAACATTAACCTTCTCTGTCAAGTTGCCCCACAGACTTTTTATTAGCTAGACCCACTGTTCAGAGATTTTGATACATGGCTTTCATCAGATGGCATATAATGAAAATTAATATGAAGATGATTTTCATATACTCAGTTCTCATTTTACAGGCAAAAGAAATGCAAACAATTTCATCCATTTGGACCTCAGCAAAGTGTACGAGACAGTGCCATGGGGAAAACTATTAACAAAAAACAAGAATCTACCATGGCATTTTAAGGTGAGTGCGTAGCAAATGAAAGCAGAAAAAGCAATGGATGTTTTTCAACAGGGAGGATTGAACAGGAGGAGGTTTACCAGCAGAAGGCTACAGAGTAAGTTTAAATACAGAATTGGTTTAATATTTTCCTTCAGTTCCTTTGCTCTGAAGTAGGAATGTTGGGGGCGATATTAAAAGGGGTAATAGAAATGGGACTAAACTCAGCAAGGCAGACGTTAATATACATAGGCAGTAGTCATTAGTATTTTGGCTCTAAGAGCCCATCACCTGGAAGGTCTAAGAAAGAGAAAACTGTTCATATGTAGGCTGACCACAGAAAGATGGTGAGATGCCAAAGTAACACAGCCATGAAAAAGGCAAATGCAGCCCAAGACAGAAGCAAGAGGAAACTTTCAAGCTGGCACTGGGAAGTGCATTTGTTATGTACCAGGTTCCAGCAAGACCTCATCAAGAACTTATGTACTCTTACATTCATTCCTGTTTAAGGAACATGCACTCCGCCTGTAATAGCTGCAGTGAAAGACTGTGAGAGATGAGAAGAATTTGGCTTGCTTAGAAAAACAAAGGCAGCGAGAAGAAAATTATACCCGTTTGTAAACATCTCAGGTAATCATGGAGGGAGAAGAACTTTTTAAACTAAAGGGCAGTGTTGGCACAAAACACAACAGTAATGAAGTGGACAGGAATAAATGTAGGCTAGAAGAGGAGGATTATATGATACTGTGCCGAAACAGCAGGAGCCAGAAATCATTGGCCCAGGAGGCCCCTTCCAGTCCTACTTCCAGGGTTTTTTCATTATTGAAGGTTTTATACTTTGACATCTCAAGAGTATAAGATTTTAAACTGCCACGGGGAACCTCTAGAAATTCACATTTATTAATAGCTTTATAGCTGATATGACACTATAAATAAATTAATAATTCAAAATCTACTGAGAATTCCCTAGCAATCTTCCCTTGCCAAGCAGAAGAAGAATGCATTATCAGTAACTCACAGTCTTTCACATGATGGAAGAAAACAGAAACCTGCATTAACAGACTGGTACAAATTTTAGCTCTGTTGGTGTTATATTTTAATTATCAGTAGAACCTTCTTTGAAACACTAATGCACATACTCAAGTCATCCTAAAGCATTTATAATTATAACTTCACAGCACATTAACAGCACAATTCAGGGGTTTCTTTTTAGAATTCTGTTCTCCATGTGGCCAGAATTAGAATTCCTCTTCTAGGGTTAATTTCCCATACTTTCATACAGATCATTGGAACTGTCAGATAACAGCACCTGAAGTTCTTGCACCTTTTTCTTCAGTTACTGTGCTACACACAGAACATTTTTGTTACATACAGGGCAATAAGAACAACAGCTTTTTATATTTATCGTCCTTACCCATCATACACAAATGTTTGTATGAGCTGCTCTCAAACTTGTTAACAGATCAATTCAACCCCTTACCTCACTGACAAGCTTGTTAACACTTTGGGCTCGTTTAAGGACTAAGTTGTCTTCAGCTGTTAGGGAGTGAAAGTGAGCTGCACCTTTCATCTTGGAAAGATCTTTCTTGTATTTTATCTGAAAAGAAGTATGGAAAATTACAAAATAGATGTCTACATTTTCACCATTGCTATTTAAACTGGCTTCATGAGTAGGGTTAAGATTTTTCCTATTCTTGCTTTGATAAGCAAGTAGAACTTGCTAAGTTGAAACACTGCAAGTTGTTCCCTCCTGAAATAAACCATATATAAAATCACAGCCATAATCTCTGCCAAGCCACTTCACTAGACAGCATTTTTTTAAATTCATTTTTTTTCATGGATTGAACAGCACTGGTTGTTCATAGCTTGAACAGATAACTAGCAGATTCTTGGCTAGTGACCGGTTGGAGTTCGTGTGCTCTTCTATTACTGAAGTTAATTCTCAGTATTTTAACTTTAGACTTCTAGTCAAAGAATTAAAGATAGTCATCAAGTGCTCTGTGAACTTTTTCCTTTTGTATAAAACAGCTTTTTGAGACAGCTATATCCTTTTGCACTTATAACATTTTAAGACAATTATATTTCTCTACCAAATCAATGTTGAAATATTTTTATATGTTTATTTAGTTTTGACATCAAGTTATTGACTTAAATTGAGCTAGGATGAGTGAAAAGAAATAATACTTATATTGGCCTTTTGCCAAACTTTGTCCAGAAAAAAGTCCTGTTGGGAATATATTTCAATATATCTTACATACAAGGAGATGCTTATATTCTTCATCGTATGATACTGCTTTAAAAATCAGATTCATAATATAAAAAATAACAAATTTCTCAGACTTTAAAGCTATGAAGCAGCTTGATATAGAATCATAGAATATTTAGAGTTGAAAGGGACCTTGAAGATCGCCACCTTTTTTTGCCAATTCTTTAGCTTACCACCCAAAACTAAAAATCCCCAGCCTAGAAATAAGCTCAGTCTTGTGAAGTGACAATGTTGTACTCTATGGTGTCTTTTCCTCCATATGACTTACTTTGTGCTAGAGGCGTGATGCATCAAAATTTCAAAACCAGTTCAGCTCATTCATCCTCCATTTATTCACTACTGGGAATACCACAGTAGTCCACAGGATGATTAAGGCAGTTGAAGGTTTCATTAATAATACAGGTGCAGATTTGCCAGGAGGGTTAACCTAACAGTAGGGATCCCCATTAGTTGCTACATCCATCTCCTCCCTCATGCAAGTTGGTGCTGTGTCCCCTTCTATTAATGGATATTATTAATCCCCTGAGCCATCCTGTTCCCAGCAATGCAGTGAAATGTCATTGTTGTTTACTTCTCAAGTGTAATTTTAGCATTCTCCTCCCAGGCACTGCTCTGACAAACTGCTGCTTTTAATTGTTTATGAATTGTATTGATTCAGGTTTCATACTTACATCACTTGCCAATTCATTTGCTTTCTTGGCATTTTGATAAGCTGGAGTGATCATAGCAGGAAAGCTTCCTTTCCCTCTGCGTTCTTCATACTCATCCATATAATCCTGAAGAAAATTCAGAGTGTTTACTCATCATATATGAGCAGGTGGGGCCTTGGGTGATTTCACAAAGCCCCATAGTCCCTGTTGGTAGTAAAGTTCATTGCTTCTTTTTTTTTTTTTTATGAAAAAGAGAATAAAATGACCAACTGTAAGAATAAAATAGCCCATTAAATTAACTGTGCGTGTAAAATTACTTGTGTTGCTTTGCAAGAGAAATTTAGGTAGCAATTAGCTGTGGTCAAGGTATCATTAAAGTATACAATAACATACATCCTTCTAATTTCAACTCAGCTCTTAAAGAGATGATATCTGCTAGCCACTCTCTCATATTTTTCCCTGGAAAGCTATAAAAAAATCTAATAGTTCAGGCAGCCATGAGATTTGCTTAAGCTTTCCAAGTTTAGCATACAGTCAACTTTCCTCTGTGACATGACAGAAGTCTCTTGATCTCTCTGTGGCCATTTCTCACATCATAAATGATAAAAAATAATATTTCTCTAGTACAGTGATATATTTTGAAGAGATATTCATTAATATCTAGATATTTCTACTTCATTAAAATGGTAAACTCCTTATGAAACAAAATCACAAAATTCCGTTTGCTTGATTTAAAAAAATAATTGTTGCATAATTAATATTCTTAAATCTGTCTATAAATAAGTTTATGTGTAAATGTTTTACAATTTGAAAAGCCTTTTGATAATTTAGTAACAAAATACTGGAGCTTTTTTAAAAATGGTAATACACAGTGACTATGATAAAACTTTCTATGGCAAGATCTAGGGAGAACAGTGTAAGTATACAAACAAGTAAGACACAGTGTAATGTGTCTTCTCTGTAATATTTTGTAAATTCTTTGTAGTAAAGAGCCAGTTTAAGTGGAAAAAGAATGTGTGGCATGCCAAGAATGTCATGGAGAGCACAGATAGGAAGGACTATAAATACCCGGGGTATCTCTCTTGTGACTTCTCAAAGCAAACCAATCCATTGTGTGTAATTTTGTGCACCATCAATGTCACATGACAAGATAGGTCATATCATAAGTTTGTGAACAATACAATTAAATTATAGTTACTGCATTTATAAACAGGCCTGTTATTCTATAAACAGGCACAGAAAAAAATAACCTTGACTAATCAGCTGAGTTAGTTTTTTAAAATGCCATTCATGAGTCTGACTTCTTCAGATTAACTTGCCATTTTCTTTTTCTTCTAACTTTCTCAAATATGTTTTTACATAATTTCTAATATTGCTCATATTACAAAACAGTACTTTCAAAGTTCCAGATAATTAATTTTAGCCACTTCTAAGATTTTTCTAAACATGAACAACAGGTGTTCAGCACACAGGAATTTTACAGTAAGATTCCCTAAATTGTCTCATGTTATATATCTATATCTGTATGATGTACCCTCATGATCTTGACAGTCAAAAATCTAATCTTTACCCATGTTAACTCACTCATGCTTCTCTCGGAAAAATTCATTAATTTCAGTGGCTCTATTTTACTTGAATAAAAATATTAGAATACAATCTGTGAAGATTAATGCTCAAATTAAATTTGAAGTCTGTGACTGAAGTTCCAAAGATACTTTCAAAGAAAAAAACCTTAAATTAATTCTAAAGATAGCAGCATTCCAATGCTTGAAAATGCAATTAGTGCTTTTCCAAATTAATTTTATTTGTTTATTCTTACTAAAACTTGCAGTAGTTCAAAAGACAGAAACTAATGGAAGGCTTCAATGCTACATATTCTAGACTCATATTCTTCAAGGATGGTTTGCTTTTCACACATTACAAGACATAGCTTTGGACAGAAGAAGTGAAGAAACATAAAACTCCCAAATGTCTTAGGACAATATATTACCTGTTTGTTCATTTCTCCAAAGTATGTGGGTCTCATGAGAACCTATGATGAAAAACCTAAGACTAACCACACAGTTTTGTTTATACAAAACCACTATTCAAATTCTTTCAAATTCCCTTTAGCTGAATTCAGTTCTATTCAGATGTACTATTTCTATTGGAATAGAACTTTGGATGCATTTTGGGGGACCACAAGAATAATTGCATTCCCTTAAAAATTAAATAAAAGCAAAATGAATGACACAGTCCAAAAGAGAATGAAAGCCTATTTGGTTCCACAAATGCAGAACTACAACTTGTCTAGCTTACAATACCACTTTTGTAGAAAAGCTGAAATCTAAGAGATCGTGCATGATCTTCAGTGCCACTTACACGTATTTAGAGCTGCAAAGCTTCTACGATTTCTAAAAATACTGGCAGGGAAAAGATGCTTAACTATCTACTACCTCCCTACCATTTCACAGCCCTTTCACTTTTTCTCCTAACTGAATTTATATTTTCTTTCTCATGGAATGGGAAAGTTTAAACACATTAAACACATTTCAGTGTGATACCTAACAACACCACAATAGACATGTATAGTCCATACATGCACACAGATAAAATCTGCCAAGGTAAGGCTTACCTTTTTGGAATGATCCTACCATAAGGACCATGCAGTGACAGTGCATGCACATTGTAGTCTCATCTAGTAAGTGCCAATGCCAAATATATTACACATTCAGAGCACTGTGTTATTGCACACCATCTTTGCCTTTGAAACCTTGCTTTCTCATACAGGAAAGCAAAATGAAAATAGGTCTCACTGCAATTTCTAAAGTGTTGAGCAATCAGCCATAGTAATGATGAACATCAGCATGGGTATCTCTCGGATGTTGCATACCTGGACGCATTGATCTACATTTTCTCTTGCAAAAGCAACATCTGCTCCAGCTGTATGGCTTACTTTTCCCTTGATCTCTTTTTCATATCTTTGATGATACTTTACCTAACAGGAAAAAAGGAAAAGAATCATCTGGATGAGTTTAATCTGGTACACAGATACTGCATAATAAATAATAATCAACGACATGCATATGTTGACACTAAAAGATTGTCAAAATTCCCATTGCCACCAATCTACAGAAGTCAAATATGCCACTTGAAGATATAAAAACAAAAATAGTGTTGTACATTTTAATAATGCACTAGGAACATGGGACTTGCCATTTCAACCCAGGCCATTAGTTCAGCATGTTCAGTACCCCCTGCTTGTCAGTGGCTAATCCCTGATGCTCCAGCAGGTGAAAAAAATAGAACTGACTGTAATGTAAGTTCACGGTTACCACAGAACACTTCTTTACCACAGGGTCATCTGAATGCCATTAACAAATGGGCTTGTTTTGGAAAGATGCTGATCTCCTCAATGATCAAGGGAATTTTAGGCAATCAACCTTCAAGTTTCGACCAAGATTAGCGCTACCTTTGCTGAAGTCAAAATAATGCCTATAACCTGATGCTGCCCTGTAATAACCATGTGTGTTTGCTGACATAAATGGAGGGTTTTCCACAGATCAAAGGCAAAGAAAAAACTTTTAAATGTTTTAGAGTCGGTTGCTTTTGCCTTCGAAATTACAGATCTCTTCTTATTTTCCTCAGTGACTCTTCATAATGTTTTAAATTCACTTCCATTGAGCTAGCATAATATGTTATCTTGAACAAAAAGAGCTTTCATTTCAGTCTCCAATGACAAAACACAATTAACTGTACATTTTGAAGCAATACTGATGTCCTTTTACAATGCTTTATAAAGAACAGAGGGGTGTTGTGCCTTTGCTATGTTTGGAGAGGAAAAAAAAAAGCCAATAAAGATCAGTACACCAAGGAGTTAAAAAAACCCCAAACCAACAGTAAGGAGATTAAAATGAGTGGAATAGAAAGCTGTATTTATAAATCTATAGCTATGTCAAATGTATGCATGTGTTTATCTGTGTGTGTATATACTTTATATATATAACGGCTATTCAAGAAGCTAGTTTCTTGCATTCATAAAAGCCTAATCCTGCAACAGCACAAAAGAAGGAAAAGACGAATGAGCTGCAAGGATCCACTGGGAGCATGGAAAGTCATGGCAAAGTAGAGCTCTGCAAACACAGCCCTCCCCTGATACAAGGTCACCCAGAAATATTGTGGCAGTGTAAATCAGAATTGCAGTTCAGCCCCTCTAACTCATTGGGTTGGGCAGAATGAAATCAAAGGCCTCCAGTTGACTCCTTATTGTCTTCCTTCTTGGTTGTATGCAACAGGAGGCTGCGTAAAGGTCACGCTTTTGCCCACAAGAATCCACAGTGTTGATTCACAAATAAAATGTCTAATTTCCTCTTTGTGCATAAAACTCAACTTTGTCTCTGCAAAAGACAACTATTTGAAAAACTGTGTATGAAGTACACTGCTAGCACAACTCCACAATGCTCATGGAATTTCTACTTTTCATCCAAAATTTGTGCAAGAATTTAATCTTTTCTTCCCAAAAAAAGACTTTGCTTTGGACACTTACATCACTGGCTAATTCATTCGCTCTCTTGGCTATTTGATAAGCTGGAGTGATCATAGCAGGAAAGCTGCCTTTCCCTTTCCGTTCTTCAAAGTCTTCTGTGTATTTCAACTGTAAAAATCCAAGACAGTTCAGAAGCAATTAGAACAAACATATCTTGATCACACATATAATGAGTTCTTAAAATTGCAAAGTGTTCTGTGGCTGTCATCTGCCAAAAGGAAGATGAACCACGAAGTCTAAATCTTTACAATGTAGTCTTTAACCACATGAATCCACGAAGGGGAGGTCATGCTTGACCAATCTGATAGCCTTCTATGGTGGCATGACTGGCTGGGTTGATGAGGGGAGAGCTGTGGACATTGTCTACCTTGATTTCATCAAGGCTTTTGACACTGTCTCCCTTAACATGCTCATATGTAAGTATAGGAAGTGTGGGTTAGATGAGTGGACAGTGAGGTGGATTGACAACTGGCTGAATGACAGAGGTCAGAGGTCCTCTGGCACAGAGTCTAGCCAGAGGCCTGTAGCTAGCGGTGTTCCCCAACGGTCAGTACTGCGACCAGTCTTATTCAACATATGCATCAATGACCTGGATGAGGGGACAGAGTGTACCCTCAGCAAGTTTGCTGATGACACAAAACGGGGAGGAGTGGCTGACACACCAGAAGGCTGTGATGCCATTCAGCAAGACCTGGAGAGGCTAGAGGTTTGGGTAGAGAGGAATCTAATGAAGTTCAACAAGGGCAAGTGTGGGGTCCTGCACCTACGGTGGAATAACCCCATGCACGAGTACAGGTTAGGGGCTGACCTGCTGGGAAGCAGCTCTGCAGAGAGGGACCTGGGAGTCCTGGTGGACAAGTTGACCATGAACCAGCAATGTGCCCTTGTGTACAAGAAGCCCAGTGGTATCCTTGGGTGCATTAAAAAGAGCGTGGCCAGCATATCAGAGGAAGTTATCCTCCCCCTCTACTCTGCCCTGGTGAGGCCACAGCTGGAGTACTGTGTCCAGTTCTGGGTTCTCTCGTTCAAGAAAGACAGGGAACTACTGGAGAGAGTCCAGAGGAGGGCTACAAAGATGATCAAGCATCTCTCTTTTGGGGAAAGGATGAGAGACCTGGGTCTGTTTAGCCTGGAGAAGAGAAGACTAAGGGGGCATCTCATCAATGTTTATAAATATCTAAAGGGCAGGTGCCAAAAGAATGAGGACAGACTTTTTTCAGTGGTGCCCAGTGACAGGACAAGGGGCAGCAGGCACAAACTAGAACACAGGAAATTACATCTAAACACAAGCAAAACCTTTACTTTGAGCGTGACAGAGCACTGGAACAGGCTGCCCAGAGAGGTGGTGGAGTCTCCTTCTCTGGAGATATTCAAAACTTGCCTGGGTGCATTCCTGTCCAACCTGCTGTAGGTGAACCTGCTTTGGCAGGGAGGTTGGACTAGGTGATCTCTGAAGGTCCCTTTCAACCCCTACCATTCTGTGATTCTGCATCTTCTGCAGGACCTCTGTGTCTCATTCAGCGTATAGGATGGATAACAGTTGTTTAAAGTTGTCTGCAAGATGCCTGCTGTATTTATATTAGATTTAGGCAGCTTCCTTCTTTACTTTGCATGGCACCCAGTTGCTGGGTATAGAACAGTCTAGTTCTCTGCCTTCAGTTCTGACAGCCAGCTAGTCCCTAAAATGGCCTAGAACTGAATATGGTCTTTACAACTGGAAGTATTAAATACTTAATGGTAAAATTAGTCTACCTTTAAAATATTATTTTTTTACTTTTCTTTATGTTCATATTTTTAAGTGACTTATAAATGTCCAAAGAGCCACTTGTGGAGTCAAAAAAAGGTCAACCTATTCAGTTTCACTTACATCACTTGAAAGCTGTCCTCCAGCCTTTGCATGAAGTATATCTGGAGTGTCGACAACAGAGGTGAAATTCGAAACTCTCTCTTCATGTCCCCGCTTATATTCTACCTGAGGGAGAAAACATATAAAATACATATTACAAACAATGAGCAGCAAATAAGTATTTTCTATCAGAAGGCTTCAAGAGAAAATGAGTGACAGCAGTCATGACACTCCCTGATGTACAGTCAAGCTATCGGTATATTTAAGGCCCAATTTCCTTATGGAAAGAAAGCAAAACGGACCCATATAATCAAATTTTCAAATCATACTTGATTTATGTGAGCCATGCATTTGATTAAAATATTATGAGAATAGTCATTAATGGCCCAAAACACTAAGATCATACTGCAATGACAATACAGACAGTGTTTGCAGAACACAATGCAATACTTTAAAATCACTTCTACAGGACTTATTTTTACTTGATCTTTTTCAGTTGAATTTTTATTTTTATAAATAAGCAATTTTCTGTCCATATATTTAAAGTAGCTTGTATATGAATTAAATTCAATATTACAGTATTTTTATTCAATATTACAGTATTTAACTTCAAATAATGAAGAAAGCAAAAAACATCAGATGTAAATAAAAAGATTAATAAAGCCATGAAGTGAAAATAAAGGTAATGAATTAAACAAACATTTTAGAGTGATTCACAATCTCTTTCACGTTGTAATAAATTACAGAAAAAGTTGTGACATCTTTCAGGAAATATCGATATTGCCATTTATCCTACACGATTGTCTTTCCAAGCCAAGTAGTTTGTTAACCCTGTTTCCTGCATCATATTAAAGTTTTCTCACTTTGTCGAATTAACAGTACAACAAATATCCATCATAGAACCTACTGTCTAAAGTGAATGGCCTAAACCCAGGATTCTCCAAATTCAGAAGTCTAACATACCATTAAAAAAACTGTGACTTACATTGCTGCTTAGTTGGGTGGCTCTCTTCGCAACCTGATAACCTGGAGTGATCATAGCAGGAAAGCTGCCTTTGCCTCTCCGTGGCTCATATTCTTCTGTATATTGAAACTAGAAAATGAAGATTTTTTGTTTTGTTGTTACAGAAGAACCCACTGTAGTTTAATGTGATTCCTCACATTAAACCGAAAGGTATGTATCACTTTATTTAAAAGTAAACAAATTAAAGAACTTATACCTTATAAGTTTGTTATGTAGAAATATTTCCTACATACAACAGAAAACATTCCCCATTCATATCAGTTATCCACTGTTAATTGGCTATGTTGACTGAGTCACTAACCCATTGTATGGGCATAGGCAATTAGTCATAATTCAGAAGTGACTTTCATCAGTGACGGAAATACAGTCAATGAAAGGTTTACTCTATGGAAAATAAGACACGTTTTCCATCATGAATTCTGCTCTACTGAGGGAAACACCACTGCCTTCTATGTCTGGATATAACAAATGTCACCTCAGATATCATTGGTTAGTAGTTGAAGTGCTTCTCAATTACATAAATATATAAATGTATAATTTCCAGGATGGGCAATAGCATTGTGATGTGACTTGAATCACTTACATGGTTAAATATTGTTACTGACAGAAGAAAACCTGTCAGTCTCTCCTTTGGTAGTATCTCACCAAAGGTTGGGTTTGATGCACTGGTAAGTCTTCAGAATATGATAGCCCACCAAAATAAAGCTATTCCAAACATCAGCCCACTTACATCACTCAGAGTCTTCTGTGCCTGTGTTATTCTGACCATCTCAGGGTCTGGAATGGTTCCTGAGTACCATGATTTTCCCTCCTCATAGGCAGCATAGTAAGCATTCTACAAAACAAAAATTACATAACTACCAATCTTCACCTGTGTTTTAATATACAAACAGCTGATCTGACAGAAAAAAAGGAAACATACACAATGCTGTGGAAGTGAAATTTACTCTCTGCAGATGTACAGCACAAGGTCTACAATCCACATACCTTCAGAATATCAGGGCAAAGCTTTTATAACAAGAACTGACATCAAGATATCGGGATCTAGGATCCTGGAGTAAGATTCAAATAATTCTCCCTGGGAATCAGACCACTTGTTGTGAAGCTTCAGTGTCAGCAGAAAGAAGACATGTTTAGTATGGCTGTACATGCAGCAGTCCACAGCTAACTGTATAGATACATTCTTCCTTCCTTATCTTCTGATTCTTGCAGTCTAAGTTATGAACAAGCTATGCTGCCTTGAAAAGTTTAGCCAAAGGAGAAGCAATAGCTTTCTTAGCATTGAAATACTGTGAATAAATCCATAACAATCAGGATTTCCAAGGCCAATCCTTGGTCTTCTGCAGGCTAGTGGCTTGGAGACCTGAGGGATATTTCTTACCTGTGTGGCCAGTTGTTGGGCTTTATAGGCAGCTTCAATTTCTCTGGACCTTACATCCCATTGAAAGACTGATTTGAATTGTTCACCCTCTTCTCGATACTTTATCTAAAAAAAAAAAAAATTGACTCGGTATTAGTAATTTGTTAGTACAGGCTAACACACTCCTGTCTTAGGAGAGGAACAAGAATGAAGACAAACAAGGTGAACATAGTCTCTTAGCCCAAAATGATACGGAGTCTGCATGAACTGCAGCAACAAAAGAAGATGAATGCCAGACAAAATGACAGAAACAGTACAAAGCCCACCATAACAAAACCACGTCACTGCCTGCTAGTTTTGGCTGTGCCTTAAATCAGTCTAAAGGAAGGCTACTTCCACAAACACCTCTACCCCTGCTAGGTGACCCTTCTTCTTGTCTATCCCACACTGACACCATCAGACAGGCAGCCATGGGGCAACTTAGATCAGTGAATTAGTGTGTAGCCTTTGCTGTGTTAGCTTTCAGCTATGTCAGTTCCTTCATCTGCCTCACTGCAAAAATCATCAATACCAACATAAGAGGAACAATGTGACCGCACAGAACTAATTCTCTGGGTGGCAGCATCAACACAACTCAGTTTAAGATGATTTACTCTAGTCATAATGCTTACCTGTATCTGTATGTTAGATCTGCAATTGTTACAGACCAGCCTAGTGTTCGGTGCCAACTAAGAATTTCACCCTGAAGACATATTTATATATGATATGAATGCAGAAACCAAGGAACTATGACAAGCACACCTGATCCACCAAATCTCCACAGCCCACAAGAAAATACGAACCACCTTCTGAGAGCTTGCAAAACTCTCCATCTTTTCCTCCTTCTTCCTCTTTAGACCAATACCACTTACACCCTGCTTATGTACAAAAAGGCCACATAGCCTGTAGCTCTATGCCATGCAAAAACTACATAAGTACTTCCTTCATGCCACCCATTCTTGGCAAAGGAGTTTTCATGGAACAGAAGATTGCATTTAGCCCTAAGGTCAAAACTCTACTCTCTAATCCACACTCTGTTTCTACCTAAGATTTCTGCTATTATTGGAGCTGCATATCTGTAAAGGAGCTGCATATTAGACCTGAAATCAGGAGTGAAGTTCTGAAAGAATAATTCAGTCTTTAGATAATACTTTTGGGAGAAATAACCTATGAGGATTGAAATGCCTAAGAAATTTTAAGCAGAACATATCAATGCAGCATTAGCTGAAAGAACTATTACCTGGTGGGCAACATTCCACTCTCCTATTTCCCTGCACAGTGTCCACGACGTATCATGATTGTGTAAATGTAAATGACTACTATATTTAGTTCTGGGTCATCATTTTCCTATGGTTAGTTTTACCGTGACAGCATACAGAAATCCAGCCAAAATCACAGCTCTGTTATACAGCTCACCCTACAGATGCAAAAAAATAACAGTCTCTGTCCTAAAGAGTGCAAAATCTAAACTGACTGGGCAGAAAAATCACCGAGCATGTGTATCATTATTCCCATTTTACAAATTAAGTACAGAGGTACAGAGAGATTAATGTGTCTGCTCACATAGAAAATCTGTGTAGAGGGAGTGAGCTGAATTTTTATCTCTGCATTTGAGTCAGTGTCTCAATATAAGACTTATGTGAGAACATTATGTTAGGATTGAAGAAACAAGTTACATTTTCTGCATAAGAAATAATCTTGCTTATGAAATGCCAACAAACTATAGTAGCAATTGAAACCTTTTCCCAAGTTAGCACTATTTTATACATTTACCAATGAAAAAGTTTTCCTGCACTCAAAATTTCTACAGAAATACTCCCTGTAAGTAAGTACTGCAGAATCAGCTTCTTTATTACCCTTAGCAATTTTCTCTCTGGAACAGAACCTCATTATGTGATTGAAAAGGACAGAAGGTGCTTTAGGTGTAAAAAACAAGGGAAAGTGATCTTTGAGCTATAATTTGTCTGGCGTGTATACTCACATTCACTGGAAGTATCAGAGTCTCATATCACTGCCTAAAACCAGAAATAGAACCTGCAGTAATCCCAAACTCATTCCTGACCAGATCTGTCACGCACAGTTTAAAGTAAGTGTGATAGTCACCACTGAAATAGTTACTGCCTATGATGTTGCAAAAACTGCTGCATAAGAATACTGTACAAGAATGATAAAAGATACAGTGTCTGATAAAGGCTATTAATGTACATCAACTTTGTACAGCTAATACAGAACATCAGAATGAATTTAATACACTATAATCTAAGAAATACAACTTCCTTCTTTTATTTTAATGATGGCTAATCACATTGAAACACATTGGTTTACTTAGTCATGCAATGAATGGTACTATTTTAGAGTATCAAAAGACATGACATTCAAGAAAACAGTATTACACATGAAAGTGAGATAGCTATCAATTATTGGATGATTCTGTGTTTCTCAATTAATGAAATTCTTAGAAATGCAAGTTTGAAACAAATGTATCCGGAGGAAAACGATGTAAGACAGCAAAGAATGGCATTTGAAAAGAAAGAAGACTTTGAGCACCCCTAGAGGTTCTCCGGGGCACAGCAGCCTTTTAGAGGACATGCAGTGAGGAGGGCATGGAAACCTATTCCATCCTTAACGCTTGAGCAAAACATTTTTAGCAAAACCATGCAAAGTTCCCCGGTCTTCGTGTTTTCCTCACAAAAAGGAAATAACATCTCAGTTTTGTCAGCACGACTTGACAAAGTACTTCTGAGAACTTTTGCCTACATCCTACTGAGATAGTATTTATTTTTTCTTTGAGCCCTTTAGTATCAGTTTCAGAAGAGATCACAAAGCAAGCAGGTCATTCTCCTTTCAAATGGCTGTGTAAGCCCCCATGATCTCATTACTAAGTTTACATAGCTCTCGGCAGTTTACGTGAACAATGTTTCCACATAGATTATCAGATATGGCAGGTGAGAAACTGCCATCCATTTTTCTTTCTGAAAGTAGAAGCAAATTCAAATTTAACCTTTCCTCCTTCTGGAATGCATTTTAAAAATTATGATTCAAACCTGGGCTGAGATCTTACTGCTTAAAAAGAACACAGGAGGCTAAGTAAAGAATATCCACATTATATAAAGAATACATTTCTAAAACAAGACGTGAATATGATATCAAAATGTAAAATAAATACATTTGGCCCTCAAGCTTCTTACCTCGCTTACCACTTCTGACAATTTTTTTGCATTTATATTTATTGGTGTCTCAAAAACACTTGTGAACGCATTGTTTTTTGGGTTGTGCCTAAAAAAGGGAAGTGTAAAAGGATATTAGGAATGTATCAGACAGAAAGGTTCTCTTTGAGCACTCAAAAACACAATACCAGCCTCCACCCCTCTATACATAACTTTTCCCCCACTCACACACAGATCTCAGATTACATTCAAGTTATTATTGTATGGAGTAGGTGCCTAGAGCAAAATTAATTTTAATGATCGTCATATCAATGCTGTGTTTCTAATAACAAAAGAGAATAATAGAATAAAAAACAACTGTCATCTCTCCTTTTTCTGCTGACAAATTTGACAGGAATTGATCATTATAAAATAAAAACTTCCTAGAACAAACTTACTCCAAAATCTGCATTTTATACATTTTCCTGATGATTAGCTCAACCTTGTTAACCCTTCACCGCGGATTTGGAAAGCACTGAATTTTATGGTTGGGTTTATTTTCTTCCCACAATACTGAAATGGAACTTAATTTGGTATCTTTTAACATACTGGACAAATGAGGAAGCTCTATATACAGGAACAAGAGTTTCCCATCATTTGTGATTCACATAAATCCAAAGATATGCACGAAGGCACTAACAATACATAATTTCACATCACACATGGGACCAGGCTAAATCCAAATGCTGATCTTCTATTACATTAAAATGACTCGGCTTTTTAAGCCTTTGCTTAAAAAAAAGGAAAAGGAAACACACTTACGCTTGACAGTAAGGCTTTTTCTCATGGCTAACGAAGTTGTTTACTGTTAACATCATCTTGCATACTTCGCAGTGAAAACAGGCTTTGTGCCATGTCTGGAAATACATCAAAACAGAAACCAAACAGGCATGATTTGTATTTCATTGTTATTCTACTGAGTTTTAAATCTCAGTATTGATCCTTAACATTCATTTCATGAATTTGAAGAATTCTTCTTCAAATATACGCCTGTTATTAACTCATTTCAGTTCTGAACCCAGTTATGAGTAAAGAATTTTTGGAACCCAAAGATTTGCACTGTGTTAAAAGTGCCAATCTATACATTTATTATAGTCCAAAATAATAAAGAAAGAGAACTGACCTGATCTATACAGTTAATCTTCTCAGCAGGGTAAACCCCATAGCCACATCTAGCACAGGGCTGCACATTCATCTTGAAATCCAGAGACTGAAAAATATATACGTTTATACAAAAGGTTCAAAGAGCATGAAAGTGACTTTTTGGCCTGAGCAAAGCACACTCTAGACACTCCAGTCAAGGCCTTTTGCTGTGGTCAATGGCTCCCATTAAAGCTCTGAATTGAAGTCTGTTGCTCCGTTTGCTGACCTTCTGTTTCAAAGTCAGCTGCAGGCTGGCTTTTAAAGCTGCCAGTTAGTAAGAGCGGTTATTTTGGCAACTGTGTCAGTGCGTAAGGGAGGGTAGCAATATCTTTCTCTAAATAGAAGAATGAACTCACAGAAACGAATCATGTCCATGTGAACGTTAGTCTGATCATTTAGTATTTCAGTTTTGCTGTAAAGCCAGTTGTCATAAGCTCAGGATGAACAGTATATACAGCAGCAGCAATTTATCCTAGACTCTCCTCACCCTGACACACAGCAAGTGACCTCATGGAGGACTACTCTGTGTTTGGGAATAGCCTCATATTAGAAGGAGGTACCACCAGAGACACAGGCCAGAGATGAGTTTGGAGCTTCCTTTGTTGGATCTAGAAGAGGTACAATGTCATTGTCCTGGCCAAGTTATTTTTTTTCCCTTGGTGCTAGCTCAGTTTCACCTTGTATATTATGGGCAGCAGAGCAGAGAACACTCATTTCTCATGTCTTTCTGTTTCATCAACCTACCGCTCCATCTCCAGGTATAGGAGGATGCACAGTGAAATGGGCAGAGCCTCTTATCTCAAGGGGTTCTAAACATGACGGGTACAAATCCAAACATCTATCTCCTACAGGAAAAACTTCAGAAAAGAACCATCTACTTTTGAATAGAATGAACAAAGCAGCTATTTAACAGTGTTCACAAAGAGCAGACAAGCATAGATCAGAATATAAAATTTCCTTAGCTAAATAATGATAAGGAATTATTATGCCTGATATTAAGATTCAAGCAAGTTATTGGGGTTGTGAAGTCTGCTCCGAACAAAAGAAGCTATTAAATTCTACCAGCTACAAATGGTGAGGATTTGAGACTTACATCTCACCTAATCATAATACATCCAGCTGCAGGGCTCCATAACCCTGGGACACAGCTAAGAGTTGTCTCAATCCAAGTAAAAGTCTACTTAGTTGTCCACACACCTGCACCAATTCCCATGCCTGCAGCAGTCCTGGGATATTGCTAAGCACTTTCCTTTCTGTAAATTATGAACAATTCAATCAAAATCATTTTTGTCTAAACCTTCTGGGTATGCTCCTATTCATCTCTCCATGGAGATACGCAGTTCTGCTTAACTTATTATTACTACTTTTACTGAATGCTGACAATGTACTGGCACAATGTACTGTCAGCAACTGGTGCGCTGAAAATAGAGTCTCTAATCTGAAGAGCAGTGGGTATGGCACAAAGTCCTGAAAACACTTGAGGCCTTTCGAAGGAAATAACTAATATCAGTATATACACAGAAAGTTTGTCATTTAAAAAAAAAAATAATTTCACAGAACATAATTTCTTGTGTTAAAATAACTGCTGAGTTACCGCATGTTATTCCTTTTGGGATCAAGAGCAATTTTATGTTGACTAAGTTACATCACAATAATATTTACCCTGCTCACACCTGTGAAGCAAAATAGTTTGGAAGTCTTCCAGTTCCCTTCTCACAAAGCTTTCCATCTTGTCCCAGATTGCCATTCTGTTTATGCAAGTGACCTCTATTAGGGTCACAGTGGCCAGGCTGTCCCCTCCTTATTTAGCACTGGACACACTACCAGCCGCTGCCTCTTTGTGTTCATCTATTGCAAGAGTCACCATATTTTATATTTTCTAGATAGTCCTAATAGTCTTCATTCTATACTGAATCCATGCTAAAGCCGTTGTCTCACACTTTGGCAAGAAAAAAGATGCATGACCTGCTCCTGTCCCAGCACAGACAATACATTGCCCTCCTGAAATAAGTTCCGAGAGGTGCTGAAAGCAGGACATCCCTGAACCACACAAAAAACATTAAGACTTCTCAACTACAGAACAAATCATTCATCCAGGAATCACCTGAACACCTATGATCTGGACAGGACTCCCAGCCCGGAGCATCAGTGTACACAGCCCATACGCACTGTGCACTCAGAGAGCATGCTAGAGGTCTCTGAGAAGAATGAGACCACATGTTCCTTCCAAAAGGCCTGCCAGACAGCTAGAAGCCCTTTGCTTCCCAGATAAAACTACTCCATTTCAATGTATACAAAGCCTCTTCGTTTCTTTTCACAGTGGCACACGTTATCAGCTTGGCTGGAAGTCAGCAAATGCATTTTCCAAGTTCTCCTGCTTCTCCCATGTTACAGCGTGTTCAAGAAGAGAAGCACGGTAAGCCACAATGCCCTCTACAGCCACTGTCTTTCCCAGACACGCTACTTCCCTCACATCCATTGTCCGCCAGTTCTGCTGGAGTCTATTGTAGATTTCCCCATTTCTGAGCACCTCAAAACCGTCCTGTTGCATGGTCTGTTCTTCACCAGCCTGGATTAAAACTGAGTTGCTAACAGAAAAGAGAGTTTATTGAAAAACAAGCATTGTATGGCCTCATTACAAAGTACAAGCTGCATTTTGATCTTGCAAGGAATTAAATCACAAAACCAGCACAAGTTTGTTATCTTGACAAATCTTAGCAAGACATTTTCTGTTCAGTTAAAAGCTCATTGTGGCTTTTTTCCTCCTTTAGTAAGGCCCCATAAAGGCTTTTTGATATCAATGAAAATCTTAAAAGGCTTTACTTAACAGTAGAACCTTAATCAATGTGGTTTAAAAGTACTGTAGTTACTTGTAAAGTACAAGGAGACCATACCTTGAAAGTGCAAATTAGTAGGAAGAAACATTGTTACCTCTCCAACCTCCTTAAATTCATTGAATTAACTGCATAGAATACTTGGAGCATGTCTGCATCCTCAATCTGAATCTAAAAAGCACACATTAGTTACACAAAGTAACCTCTTAACAGAGATTCAAGTCAGGCCCACCTTCTCTGTCACTCCTGAATAGCGGCTCTGCCCTTCCAGCCACATGAATAGCAGGAAGCCAGACACCACAAATTACAGCAACCCTATCTTCCCTCTGCAAAAAAAAAGGTGCTGTGTCACTGCACAGACTGCGGGTCTTATGCACTTTTAAAAGCTGCCTGTAAAAGTTTAAACACTAGACCAGCCTCATCATAACCTTCTCTGAACCACGTCGTTAATTAGTTACCTGGGCTCAGGGCCTTTTGTCTCAACTAGCCTGTCCATTGTAATCAAATTTAGCTTAGTAGCAAATTCAGCTTGCAAAAATATCAAAAAGAAGCTGGAAAATATTTTATCAACACCAGGATCTCCCAAGACTTGAAGAAAAACCTAGAAGGGACTGCTTTCCAAACTTGTACGGTAGCTTTATACATTTTTGCTGTTTTGGAAACCAACCAACAACTGTTTACATTTCATGAGTAAAAGGATTTGCGCTTACACTTCCCTTTGTTGCCGTGTCGGGAAAAATTGAGAGTATGGGGATTTTGCAAACACTTCTAATAGAGCAAGAGAAAGCAAGAGAGGGAGTAGAGAGAAATGGAAAAAAGAACCAACAGGTCAAGGCAGCATCACTTACAGAGCAGGGAAAGAACTGGTGAGGATGTGCTACAGTTTAAGATGAAAGCTTGGAAAAATCTGTGCAAAGCACAGCCCATGTGCATACAACGAGACCTCCAGTGTCCAAATGTCCCCATTTATCATGTATTGCAACCTAAAAATGACCCAAGTTTGAAACTTGTAAAACATGGCATGTGCAACAGATGATCCCTGCCTGATTACAGAGAAATCCCACTCAAGAACATATACCAAGCTGGCTGAGATGCATTATTCTGCCGAATTTCATGAAGCTGTGGTGTGCCAAATCACACCGTACAGCCCCCATATTCCCTGTAGCATATCAAAACCATCCAACCTTTCTTGCAAAATATATAAAATTCTAACAACTGTCATTTAGGAGGGAAAACCTTGTGAGTCACTCAAATTCTCCATCCTGAAAGTATCCCCACACCTGCCTCCTAGGTCTCAGCAAAGCCCCATCCTTTTCACAGATGTTGTGCAGAACACAGCACACAGTTATTATTCCAGACAGGTACTATTTAGTTGCCTCAAGCCTTCTAGTTTGTACCTGCCATCTACCTTTCAATTTCCCAAAGGCATGTTCCATTGTCATCCTGCAGCTTCTTACTTGGTAGTTAAACACTTATTTTCTATGATGCAAATATCCAGTCAAAGGCTTCATTGTTAATGTTTTCAGGGAGTAGAGTGAGTTTCTGAGGATAAGAAAAGGAATGCTGACGCTACAGGTATCACACTGCTGGCTTTTCCCCCTGCCCAGTAAAGCATATAGCCAGCTGTGCAATATTATACATGAGAAATTTTTTCCTCCCTGACCCTTCCCCAAGTAGCAATCACTCCATGCCCTGAAGCAAGGTACTTCCTTCTACTTCTACTATCTTTTTAATTTCTCCCTTACTCATTACTGAAAATAAGCAAGATTTTCTGAAAAATCTAGTACCCTATATGGGATTAAAATTGGTTAATCTAACATGTATTTAAGAAAGGTACTGCAGCACACTGAGGAATCATCCTTTCTCTTTGTGAATGCCAGCAACCGACATGAAAAGGAAACAGAAATGGGGGTTTCATCAACAGTTTGAGTCAGAAATTCCCCATGCACAAATCTATTAGTAATCTCCTGAAAACTGGCAAGCATTATCAGATACAATACCACTTTCTCAATAGCAATACAATGACTTTTAGAAAAAAAAAAACATTTATAGATCTGCTAATTTGGCTTTGGGGACCAGATGGCAATGGATAAACATTTTCATCAAGATACAAAAAGTCACAGCTGGCAAATAGCTTCTGGAATTCCCAGGTAACCCCCATACACATTGTCAGGAAAGCACATTTAGATGTTCTGAAGTTCAGGTGCCACTGCCGCTCATTGCTGGTGATGGCACAGTCTCCCTCATCTCCTCTCCATGCATTTACTTGAAGATCTATACAGTTCCAGTATCTGTTGTCCATAATGATCTGTTATGGATTTGGAAGTGATGCCAGCTTCTTGAAAAGAAGCAGCTAACAGATGGCATGAGAGGAAAGACAGGATTCTGTTAGTTTGATTTTCAGGAGAAAACTTTGGCTACGTATCCAACCAGGAGCTACAGGCACCATCCCAGGAAGCAGAGACCAGCCCCATCAGCAGCACGCAGACACACAGCAAGAGCTGCTGCGCCGTTCAGATGCTCCTCCATCACATCGAAGCAGTGACCTGTCGTGAAGCAAAAGGCTGTTTGTTACCGTGCCTGTGTTTTGTGCCAATTATGAGGCAGTAACACTGAAAAATGTCACTTTGATGTAATTCTCTTCAGGTAGTGAATGTTAAACACCACGCACTGCTGGGCAGGTGTATGATTGTGCAAGATTGGAGCCTGCATCCAGGAGTAATTAGCAAGACTGTGCCAATCTTCAGTCCATGTACTGGACTGCTGGGACTGATGCAACGGCTGCACAGTAGGATATCGTAATTAGCAGAGATGCAATACACTGAATAATTGGAAAGATAAGGAAATGCCACTGAAGTTTATATAGGGGAAAAAATTTCCTTAGATCTCATGTCACCATGAAACTTAAGGTTTTTCTTTCAGGGGGGCGGGGGGGAGTGGGGGGGAAGTGGTGGTGTGACGGAGCACAACTATTAAGAAGTGGCAATTTCCTTTTCGCCGTGATGAAGTCGTCATGACCAGGGAAGCGAAGAGGGCCCGGGGGCAGCGCCCGAGCCCCTCCGGCAAGGCAGCCGGAGCAGGGCAGAGGGAGCCTTCCCTTCCCCCAGGCGCACCGCCGCCGCGACGGGCCGAGGCCGAGACCCCGCCGCCCGCCCCGGGGGACGGGCCCGCCCGGGCCTGCGGCGACCGTCCCGCCCCGCCCCGTCCCGTCCCGCCGCTTTCGCTTTCCCTTCTGCCTCGCCGGAGGCCAGCGCCAAGGCAAGCCCCGGGCCCTTCCCCTACCCTTCCGCGTCGCCCCGGCCACCCTCCCCGCTAGCCTCAGGGAGCCCACTCCTCTCCCCTGCGCGCCCGCCGCGGCTCCCCGCTTTCCCGCCTCCCGCCCTCCCCTCAGCCGCCCGCCGCCTTCCCGCTCCCCCGCGCCTTCTCCTCTCCTGTCCTCTCCGGCCCCAGCCCGTCCTCTCTGGCCGGCAGCCCCCGAGGCCGGGACCGCTGCTCTTATCTGACTCCCAAGGGGCAGCGGGGCGGAGGGAAGCGGCTCTTCCTCAGCACTGGACCCCTGTGGCCTTTAGGTGGCTGCGCGGGCTGCACGGCAGTGTCCTGAGGGAGGGCAGAAGCGCTTGCGGCGGGGTATGCGGGGTGTGCGGTCGGTAGAGGTAGCGAGTCCGGCTGCCTCCTGTCGGGGCTGCCCTTTCCTCACCGCGGGGCTCGTTTCCCCGGGCAGCCCCTCGATCTCCTCCCGGGCGCCTTGCTGCCCGCCCGCGGCCTGCGCGCTCTTCGAGTCTTTTTTAAGTTATGATTAAAAAATGTGTTTGTTTGTCAAAGATTAGCCTAGACTCCAGCTTTCAGGAACTGCTGTTGCTCTCAGGGAGCTCAAAAGCCTCAGTCGGTGTCCCAGGCCGGTGCTAGGGCAGTGCTGGTGGCCATGTCGCCGCAGGGCCCAGCGGGACGCCTCTGAGCTGCCGTGGCAAGGTCGCCAGGGTGGTTTGCAGGCTAGGTGTAAACGTGTACTTTTCTGAGTACAGGCATTCTAAAAGCAAGCTTAATCTGCCTAAATGTGGGGAAGGGGCTGCTTTTCCTTATGAAAAGCTGGGGCTGGAGTTGGACAAGGTGACTGAGCGCATCCCACCGCGAGCGGTGGTGGGGGTCCACACCGCCTTCTCCACTGCTCTCCTCACCCTATGCTGAGCTGTTGCGGACCATTGTGCTGCCAGAAAAATGACTGCTTCCTTCTTGTAGTTTTCTGCAGGATTAATAATCTAAATAACCTTCCTGAGTAGGCAACTTGATACATTGAAGAAGAGGAGAGAGAGAGGCTGTTTTTTTCTTCAGGAAAAAGTCATTAGATCAGCTTGGCCTTGTTGTCTAGCAGTGCCCTGTGTCCCTTTTGAGATGAGTGAAGATGTTTCAAGCTTACACTGGAGTAGCAAAAAAAAAAAAAAAAGGCTGAAACACAGCAATTTGTGTAAGAGGCTGCTTTATGTAATAAAAATACCTTTTAATTTCCAAGGAACACTTCACAACTGTTTTTTGTTTCCTAACAACTGTACACGTGTATTAATTAATCATTAGAGGAATATAAAATTTGTATTAAGTGTTGATATAGACAAAACAGGAAAATGAAAACCTAAGATCACACCCGTGGAAGATAATACAGAGATAATACAGGGGTTTCTTCTCTTATGCACATTTGACTACGTATACGCAAATGAAAATACAGGAGCTCTCTGGGTGTCTTAGTACTGGATAGGATTGCACTTACAAATATTTTGATGTTAGTTGTCCTTGCTTTCTTCCCAACATACTTCTTTCCAGACCATGAAAAATTTTCTGTGAATTAGTCGTAAGATCTTTCACCATAAAATTATTTTTAGGTTTGTTGTTATCTGCGTTTTTGAGAGCGATATTGGACAAGTCACTTCTGGTAACTGTCACAGGGTGATACAGACAGCTTAAGCATGTGCAATGTCATGTAAATTCAGGGCTAGAAGTCTGTAGCCACTCTTACTTGATGAGGTATTGTACAGTATAAATGACTAACAACCTCATATGTATCTGATCTAGCGATTTGGTTTATAGAAGAATTTCTAAAATGATAGTGTTCATTGAGGGACAGATACATTCTTGTATTTGTAGATGTCAGGAGATCAGCATGTTGATCACTCCACTCAAGAGAGAAGTGATGAAGATCACGATGATGTCGTCGATGCAAGGCCAGACAGAAGTAGCAGATTCTCACTTTTTGGAAAGTAAGTTACTACTTTTATTCCTGGTATTGCTGTATTACCTGTAACTCTAGCTTTCTAATGGCATTTTGCTGTTTAGTTTGCCATGTCCACAATGCTATAGATGATCTGGGTAGAGAGATGGTTTATGTTGTATAGGTTTAATGCATGTAGTCTGTACCTTAAAGCCATCTTTCTATAGTATTTTCCTATAGGGAGACCTGTAGTATCTCCCATAAGCTTTATTTGGTAGTCAAGAGACCACTAAGTTCATTTAGCATCAGTTAGAGTCCTTCGTCTTAAACATTGCCCTTTGGTTGAGCTGGGAATTCAATATGCCATTAATTATCTATTTTACTGCATTCAGCTCAGCTAATCTCCTGGATCATTGGAATCCCCTGCTGACTATTTAAGTTAGTTTAAAGCCTGGAAGTGCCATCTAGGTTGTAGCACAAAGAAGCCTCACTGAGTCTAGACATGTAACCCATTACAGAATAAATTAAAAGCCTTTCATTTTAAAACGCAGTAATCTCACTGAAGCATAAGCTTACTTTCATTAAATATATAGAAAGCAAGAACTATGTACTGCTTTCTGTACTCCTGAAAACACTAGATAAATGTGATTGAAAATGCAAAAGATGAAAAATAAACATGCAAAATTTACAAATACTATTGAATGTTGGCAAATGGCTACTTCACATTGTGAACTTCATGGATTTAGAGAGATTTTATTAAAGGTGTTTATTACAAAGACTGTTGTATTTACAGAGAGGTTTTGATTTTTCACTATTGGACATTCACATTCAAATGAACAGTATAATTCAGAGAAAGTACATGGAGAATATAATTTTATTTTTGCAGCTTATTACAAGACTCTAATGGGGGTAACAAATCTGTGAGAGAAGTGAATATGCTTTAGTCTTAGAAGACTTTTGATGTGCTGTTAAGCAAATCACTTTACTTTGTCTCATTTTCTCATTCCTCAAATGTGTTTTATGATGTGTATGATTATTATTAATTTTAACAGAACCACGTCATGCAAAATAGACAATGTAACATCTGTTTCCAAGTCTTGCCAAACATTTTTGAAGGGTTTCTTTTAAACTTTATAAAATGTTTAGTTTAGTATCTAAATTGGTCTTCTTTATAAGAGGTGATATGCTAATATGATTATTAAATTATGCAACTCAAAGTTAATCATTCCTGAAGGAAAGGCCATAATCAACATTTCTATCACTTTTTTCCTATAAGAATTTTTTTAAATAATTTGGCTACGCGTCAGTTTGAGGCATTCATTGTTTGGGAAGTCCTTGAAGATACAATTTGAAACATTTTTTTATAAGTAAAAAATTTCTCAGAGTAAATACGAGGTATTTGAGAAGATTCAACATAGATTTTGTAGAAAAAAAATAGGCCTGAGAAATCTATCAGAGTTTCTTGAAGAAGGTGATGATGGCGCAAAGAGGAATGAGCTGGTTGACAGAGAACGTCTTAAAAATCCAAGCACAGTGACAAGGTCTTTGTCTTATAGAAATTAAAACTCTTTGGCCTGAAAGAAGGTAGGAGAGGAATGTGAGAGGATAAAGGAAGATGGGATATGATCGAAAATCGTGATGTAATGGCGGAGAAAGTGAATAGAGAATGATCATTCTTTGTGCCCCACAGTAAATCTGGAGGGCATCCAATGAAAAGTTCATGCAGTAGATTTAAAACAACCAGTAAGATGTAATGGCTCAGTGTCTTGATTGACAAGGCTTCAATTTGGCGACATGAAATTAATACTTGTAAAACAAGATTTCTAGAAAGTTTTAGATTGACTACAGTTTTATGGTCTCTTGGTTTTTTTAGCGACACTGTTTTTACCAGATATGCTGTACTTTCAATGAAATTCTACATAGTATTTTATTTATTTTTGCTTAAAATATATAAGCTCAATAGGAAAACAAGTAACTTGTATTGTTAAATAAGCACATTGATTTTCATTTAAGAGAACAGAGCAGTGAAAAACTGAATTCAAAGCCGTGTAGAAAGACCAGCTGTTTCCAGTAGCTTAGCAGCTCCAATTCACCATTCTCTGGCTGTGACTGGAGATTTATCTAGCAAGAGCAGTAAACAGAAATAAGTAAAAATCTTCACTACAGCGTATTTCTCTCTGAGAAGTCTGTGAGCATGCTTTACCATGGAGCCTATGAGGCTCAGAACAAGCCACAGGTTGGGCAGGTTCTTCTGGCTGCACCACAGTTTAAGGGAATTATCTTCTACATATTTCCTTTTCTTTGAAAAAGTGCTAGTACTTAGTTAATGTTGGTGGGAAAAACTGTTCGGTGGGCAAAAAAGTTGAAAGAGAAAGTTTTGAATTAACATCTGCCGGTGGTGTTTGGTGTAGGGGTACTTTTAGCCACTAGATGGCAGAAGGGTATCAATTTTATTTACAGCAAAACTGGACGAAAATTAGGGAGCGTTGCAGTTGAGCAAAGTTTTGTTTCATAAAGCAGAAATAGCTGGGTACAAGCAAGCCTGCGTGCAACTAAGTTTTAAAACATGATTAAGCAAAGATTGAGCTGAGGATTTCAAACGTGTATTTTAATTCTTTATGTGATTGTTAGAAACTAATAGAATTTTTCTCCTAGAAATTTTTCTTTTTTATGCTGTATATGCTCCTGTTACACTTTCGAGGCTTTAAAAATAGTCTTGTTTCTCCACAAGATGATTTAGTGTCTTTATTTGGTATCTTTTGTCTTTTGTTGGAGAACTCTTGTTAGGGAGATTGATAGCAGAAAACCTGTTTTAGCATCCAGGAAACATAATGTAACATGAAACAGAATAAAATTATGGTTCCAATGTATTAAGTAGAGCTAAGATGTCTCTTACTACTAATGAAAGTGGTTCTTTTTTTAAAAAAAGCTGCATCTGAAAATTCCCAAGGCTTGATAGACTAGCACTTGCACTGTCAATAATGATGACAGTTTGTGGCCTTCAGTGAAGAAGCATAATGCAGAAGAGGGTTGTTGCTAATAGTATCTAGGTACCAGTTTTATTCTAATTTTCTCATATAGAACAATTTGTCCTTTGGTTACTTTTGTCTACTCCAGCCCTACTGTCTTGTTTTACAGTCAACATTCCCCTTCTTATCTGGAAATAGGAAACATAATTTAAATATATATTGAAGAATTCTTACAAATACCTAGTTAAAATTGAAACTGTGTGATTCTGTAGTGCCCTTAATGAAGAAACATGAAATGTATTGTAAGAAAATCCCACTGAGGAATTGGAGAGGCTTGTAGGGTACACTGATGTATAGTCACCATGAGTACTTCTGCTGTTTAACACTGCAAACCCAAAATATCTAGAAGGTATTTATTTCTACCAAGTCAGGCCAGTATAAATTTTGAGACTTTTCGTTTCAATTACTTTGAAAATTTGCTGGAAACATCAATTTGTATCTTGCCTCCTGTAGTTCATTAGTTATGATAGTTACATGGTTATGATATCTACCAGGTTTGTAAACTAGTATTTAGATCAAAAAGATTCACGGATATGTAGGTTTTCTTTTCATTTGTACGGTGTTTATCAGCTTTTTTGCCTTGAAATTAGTGTTTTCAAATCCAGGTGGTGCTTTGAATTATACCTCATCTTTTTATCATAACTTTCACAGTTTTAAAATTAAAAATACAGTTCTGTTACAGGTTTTTAATTGTCAGAATATTACAGACCTTTCAAAATTAACTACTGCTAAGAAAAGTATCTCTTTTATCCCTAAATTAGATAGACTAAAAATAGCAAGTTACTTTATAACAAACAACAGCTGAGTAGTCATCTGAAGTTATGCTCTGGGTGCAACTTGGAGGTCTGAACTGAACTCTTTATTCAGCCTCAGGTTTCCTTTATACATCTAATGAAATCACTGTACGCCTCAGTCTGTCCTGTAAAGGGATGACAATCTTTCCTTTTACTATCATAACTCCAAAGTCTAGGACAATATCATTTTAATTTTGTTTGGAGTTTGTGTGTTCTACTTTGCACAAGCTAAATATCAGTGTATTTTTCTCCAAAGCACTGAACATAAAATTTCAGAAGCCATAGGTTCTGGCATCTATAATCTGTTAATGTTAATTCCTACAAAGACAATAAAGAGATTTTAACATAGTGCAACAAGGATGTTTCATTCATCTTCATTACTGTCTTTTAAGCTATAGGTGGGCTTTTTTTTAATTTTTTTTTTTTTTTTTTATTACTCAGCTTCTGGAGAACGTTGCAGGAGTATTTAGCAATTAACAAAAATTGTGGTCAGTGTTTGTACTTTCCCTTGGACACTTACTGGAAGAACTATATAGGAAATGCCCAAGTATCTTGAAATAGTATCTGGTCAAAAGTGTAAGAAGTCATTAATTCACAGTCAATATTTGTTTCCAGTCTCCTTAAAGACTTTATCTTGTGAAGCACAGGAAACGCTGGGTTATCCATGAACTGTATCTCTAGCAATCACAACAGGGAGTCAAGTATCTTAATTCCTTTTTCGTGTAGTAATTTATTTCCTTCATTACAACAAACGCTGGGCTCTCATCGTACCAAATTTGGAGGAAAGCTATTATGTAGTGTTATTTTTAAGCTTTCAAAGGAATCAAAAACAAATTAAGCCAAATTTCTAATAAACCAAAACTGTTCAAGGGTAAATATATAGGAAATAGTTCTATGAATTAGAATACAAAGAGGTTTTGTAAACTATGTGTTAATTTGCATCATTTTCTTAGAAATATTCATGTGTAAATATTGTAGTAATGGTGGATCAAGTTTTGAGAGAAGGAAGAAAAACATATTGAAAAGTGAAGTCTGCTGTTCCACCTCCATCTCAAGATCTGCTATATTTTCCTACACTCTTTCAGAGGAACAGTGATAGAATCAGAGTGATGGGAGCGTGTTTTCTGCTTGTCAGCAAAGGTAGGTCAGGCCTGCATGACCTCAGCTTGCAGGGTGATAGCTGTGAGGGTTTGAATAGCCCCATAGAAACGTCCAGCGTGACCCACTGCTGACACATGCGAATCTTTGGGCCTGAACACAGAGAGCATCCTGTTGCACTCTCCAGCATAACCCTGAGCATGGTGGGCTCTTAGCATTAGCAAAGAAGATTAGCGTTGCTCTTGAGGACAAGCTGAAGCTGTTTTCAGATGCAGTGTGGCGTACCATTTGATGATGAGCCAAGGTACTGTAGCATGTTATTTAGCTCCTCCTTTGCCACCCGTTTGGAAATCTTGTGAATGAGTACCCTAAAAGAGTTTAGTTTCAGTGCTTATATCGAGCTAATTGTAACTCTACTGGCATTTTGCTGTTGCTAATCCTAGCCAGAGTGTTCTCTGAGAAAGAGTATTTGGGAGGGAGTGAAGGGGTGGTGGTGTTGCTTTATTTTGACTCATTTTCCAAGCAGTCCATATAGCAATATGTATGGACCTGTAAATTGCTCTTAGTACCTATGATAGATAAAACAGGCTTCATCTTTTTTTTTTTATATAATTGGCAGTTGCCTATGTACATTACACTACGTAGGATATGATCATGCGAGATTTCAATTTCCAGAACACCCATAGAAGGTATGTACATGCAGGTTTACTAGAAAAGAGCAGAAAGCTTTTCAGCAAGCAATATCCTTTATTTGTAAACTTTTACTTTTTGAATGCTATTATTTGAATATTATGTTGCATACAATATTTTGAGGCCTGCACAGCAGATACCATACAGCTAATTAGGAAGCTGAAGATAAATTACAAATTGATGGTTGAGAGTTTAGAACTTACTCTGTTTTGGCCCTCTGCTGCAGATGTTACACCACAAAATTGTCATGTAGGCTGTAAATGATACTTGAAATATTATGCGCACAAAAACTAGGATACTGTTGCAAAATGTGGACAGTATTAGACATAATAGCCTGTGTTGAAACTTTTTTTACAAAGTGTAGCTGGCTTAGCCCCAGTGCACTTGTCTGCTTTGTTTGTATGTTATAAATAAAATTGCAGCCATGGTTTTGATTTGAATTATGCTAAGGCCATCACTAACACATAGTTAAAAGGAGAGGAAGACATATTCAGTTGTAACTGTCAGAACTCGAAAGATATATATAATATACAAAGTAGAGTCATAGAATCATAGAATACTTTGGGTTGGAAGGGACTTAAAAAGTCATCTAGTCCAATTCCCAATGCCAGAAGTGGTGGTCTGAGGCTGGCTCTTTCAAACAGCTCAACTCCTTTCATTACACACTGAATTTCCGGTTGTCCTGGACTAGGTTTCTCTGTTTTCCAAGTTTTTAGAGAAGATTCTCCCTCCTAATTGGAGAAGGGTCTGAAACTAAAATGGGACAAAAAAATCTTACAAGATAGCTCAGGGTCTGAAAAATGTCTTATAATGAGGGATTTAAAGTGCATCTAGTTTCTCTAACTAAAGTTGAAAGATAATATGCTTGTAGCATACAAATATATAGTGTACTATACAATTATACAGGTGATGGAAGATCAGAAGATAGGGGGCACTTTTTGTAAGCAAAGAATTCTTAAATATATCCAATGGATCCATAAATGGATCTTTTCAAAAAAGGTGTTCTAACAGATGTTCTGCGGATTAAACAGAAGCTGCAGTTTTGTAGAAACTACTGGATAAGGGTTTGTGGCTTGCTTTGCAAGAGATCGAATGAAAAGCGTGCTCACACTCGGGTGAGTTAGTTACTGCAGTTAGCACGCTGCAGCTCACTAGCTGATGTTGTTCATCTCTGAGACTGTTGCAGTTGTGAAGCTTTGTGGTAGGTGAGGCCTTATTGTCATTCAAGCTGATACACTTTAGATTGTGGTTTCAAAGGAACATACAAATAGCCATTGCTGTAGTTCAGCTGAGTAGCTGCAATGTGATAAGCTGTGATATCTTGACTGTTAAGCCAAGGTTCCAGAGGCCTTTAGGGTTGTAATATACTTTGGGGAAATGCCATATTCTGTGGACTGCAACCCTGTCATTTTTGCAGTTGATGTTAAATAACGGTGTGCAGGCACTAGCCATTTTGTCTCTCCAGGGAAGCTAATGTGCAGTAACCAAAGATAGGAATTTGTTTCTGGACTGAGGTCCACTGTAAACCTCCATAGTGGACAGTAAGAATGCCTTTGTTTCAAGCATTTTTTTCCAGGAGCCATGTGGCAGTAAGCTCCCTCACACACTCTGGGCCTAAACATTGTACAGATGTACAAAATAGTGGATTTTAAATTCATTTTCTAGTTTACTGTACACTACTGTCCCCCTGGAAAGAAGTCACAAGATCTGCAATTGTTTTATGAAATAGGTTTGTTTAGGCTTCATTTTGTAATAGAAAAACTAAGAAATACAGAGTTACTTTCCCAAAGTTATTTAATAGCAGAAGCAGGATTCACTCTCAGTTCTCCATCCAGAGCACAAATAAGTGGCTCTTAGTGGATAACAGAACATATCCCCCCACCCCGAGTTGACATTTTGGTTTGTTTGATACTTTTCATCAAGTTAACTGAGCAAAGCATAGATAGCATATATTCATAATAAATTTTTTTTATGGCTTGTGTTCTACTGTTGGAGGTGATGTAGCATGCTACAGGAAACTTGGGGGAATGCCAGGATTTCTTTACAAAATTAAAGCATTTTATTTTGCGAATTTTCTGCAAAATCTGTAACAGTCCTGTTTCATATGTCATAGTAAGAACAAAAGTAGGTTTTTAATATGATTCTGTTTTACTGGATGAATGAACTGGGTCCTGTCTTGGGCAAAGAATTTGTTAATGATAGCTTAGATCCCTCCCAGCTCTATTATTATCTTTATAAATTCAAGGAAATAATCCCATTGTTTACTTAACTCCTTTCTTTCAAGACTGCTACAGCAATATTTTCCTTTCAAAATTAGTGTGTTTACAGTTATAAGGAGTGCTTGGGACGTGGGTTTCCAAAGAAAGAAGAGGTACTGTCTCCATTAGCTTCCTACTTTCAGGTTCGTTCAAGCAAAAAGCTTTGCCTCTCGTGACTTTGAAACTGGCTTTGTTTAGTCAGCCAACAATCTAATTTCAAAGATCTCCTTAAGAAGTCATGAACTAATTGGCAGTTCAAAAAGAAGGTGGAGGCTAAATAATTACTATGGCCCTGATCTTGAGAACAGTTACAAACAAGGATTATTGCACCACCTGACTAGTCCTGTTGCTTTTAGTAGGCCTGCTCCCAGGAAGGAAGTCGGGTGTGTTCATTAGGGGCTGTGGTGTTTGAGTGAGCATATTTGTCATCTCCCCTAACTCCACCCCTTCCCAAAAATTACCTTCAAGGTTTAGGCACTTCAGCAGGGTAGAGTATGAAGATGCAAGGGTTGCACGGACTTTGTATGTCATTGGTAAATATGAACTTTAGACTCCAGTATTATCATGTTGGCATGTTTCACCATAATTTAAAATTTCTTTAACAGATAAAACAAGACCATCAGAGGGAACAGAAATGTAGGACCATTTGACTGGGTTTTGTGTTTTAATGTTCTGGAGTTTTTTTCTACTGTATTGTTTATGTTCACTATTCTAAATTGCAGCTGTCAGTTTTCATGCCTTTGTGTAAGACTTCGCCTTGTGTAGTAAGCAATACAGGTGAAGTAATGTTTAAATGCTTTGGGGGGAACTCTTATGTTCAGTTTTGTAGGACAACCTTTCTTTCTTCTAAATGAAGACTTTCTATTATGTTGAAAAGATTCTGACTTTAATATTAGAATTTTTTTAAATTTTCTTTTGACGTTTATCTGAAGCGTATTTAAAAATAGCCTTCTAATGACAGGTTGTTTTGGTTGTGCTAGTCTACCAAAGTCAGCAGTCATTTGCTATTTCAGTAGGGAAGTTGAAAGCATGCAATATTTATTTGGAACTTCCTCCTATATAATTAGTATTGCTCCTTTTTCCTCAGGAAGTTTTTGCTTCAACTATTAAGCTGTCTTCCAATTTATCTACTGGCACATAATTTGTAAGCCTGAGCAACCTTTGTTTAAAAAAAGATTGTGAAGGATAGTATTTATTTTCTTGGTTTACAATTATATTTAACTTCTTGCAAAAAAGTCCTTGTGTTAACTGTCTAAAAGGAGAGAGATGGAAATTGCACCTGCCATTGGAGTATATTCAGGAGAAAAGGTTTGTGAGCCCATAGTGTGTGACAGTCAGGTTGGAAACAAAATTGAGATCTCCCAAATGCCAGTGTCTTCTGCAGTGGCTCCTGTTAGTGTTTATCATAGGCTTCACTTAGTATTCTAGCATGCTGCTTTCTTGGTGTGTGACCCAGGATCACACCACCAAATACAGTGTAATACAGTTTTAGTATTTGGTCTAGTCCTTAGTCCTTATCCCATATAATTTATGCTTTCTGATTTTTAACAGTAGAGGAATATCCATTTTTATAAAAGACAATTCAAGTAGTGACACATTCTTCTTGTCCAGAAATGTTGCTGCTCTGCCAACCTGATGCAATATTAATGAGAAAAGGCAACAGGATAATCTGTTATTTGCATGCAGCTTTAAATCTGTGTGACACTTTGCCAAAATGGATCTGACAAAGAACAAAGAGTCTGCCTTAAAGAACTTATGATCTAAAAAGCTCTAGTCAGGTTTAACAAGTGTCTTTTGCTTCTTATTGCCAATAGGATTCAAGAGAAAAAAAAATTCAAAGAGGGGAGAGTGTACAGTAATTAGACGTGTACTAAATACGGTGAAATTAGACTGAATAAAAGTATTAAAGCTGGCAGTTTGGAGAGAAGTTTATGTAGGAGTAAGACATATTAATGCATGATTATTAGAAAACTTCAGACATATGAACAGACCACTAATTATTGAGACTAAGGTAGAAACATAGAACAAAATATTGAACCTTGATATGCCTAATTTATGAATTCTGTTTCCTGTTCATTTCTTTTGGAAAAATAACCCTGAGTTGTTCTCCAGCACACTCAGTTTTACTCCACGTAGCTTGGTGATGCTTTATGAATTCAAACACAATCCTCATTGCATTTTCATTGTTTCCTGTCTGTCCTTTAACTACCTATTTAAAAAATATAAATCCAGTCCAGGATTTTTTCCCAGGAGAGGAAACATAGCACTTATGTTTGTGACTACTGCTCATCACCATTTATACTGTGCATTCAATAATCGAAGGAGTGGAGGTTTTTAGACAGAAAGAGCAGCCAAAAGCCACACAAACTGCATAAAATTAAATCAACAATATAGACTATGTAAGTTTCTTCAGAGGTCTAAAACTAATATATTGTCCCATACACTTACTCCACAGTATGGCAAGTCAATGGAGAATTTATTCCAATGAAGCCTTTAAAGAGGTCTACAAATGTAAAAGTCATGAGGGAAACATCTCAGTTGTTTGTAATAGGATGAAGAGCATGGCAATTTTGAGATACCTTGCATGCCACAACATGAAGTGTATGAAAGTTCCAGTGGATGCTGATGGATTACCTAAGATTTTTACTATGGACTTTGTCACTGTAGCACTGCTACGATTTTCTTGCCTGGACTCAACACAAAGGCTGACAATGAGATCGAAACGAGAATAAAACTATTCTCCAATGCCAAAAAGCATGGGGACTCCAGAAGGGATCCTGAGATGATGTCTTTGTAAAGATAGCATGTTTTTTAAGGCAAATTTTCTTTTTAAGAGAAACCTGTTATCTGTCCTTCAAAAATCATATATGATTGTACATTGTATCAAAGAATCATGCCTGAGTAAAAACTATCACAATGTCCTATGATATTCCTTATCAAATAAAGCCCAAATTTACTGAACTTCATAGAGCAAGAATGAGACAGAGTTCTCTTCTCTGTGTGTGTACCTCGAATAGAAATGAATGTAATCAGTTTAGCCTTTTCCACCCACATCTGAAAGTCAACTTCCTTAAATTGGATAGTATTGTAATTGTAGAATTTTTTTATCTGCTTACATTTTTCAGTATAGCAACAAAAGTCCCTAACTTTCCTGGGAGAGAAAGGGACTATAGCTGTTTTCAAAGCCCAGATATCCCTCTATAATATTATTTTTAGAGTTTTTGATTAACACATTAATTTCCTCTTAGAAAAGCAAACAAACAGGAGAGTTCTCCCATCCTGTGACTGGGAACTGATGATTGTGAAATTTGTCTTTATTCATCTAATCTTCTGCCCATGAGGCTGTTACAGTGACTGTTCTTTTCCATGAAAAGCTGGTTCTTCTGTGTGCGAAGTGTCATATTGCTTTTAAGGCCCAGCAGCTTATGTTTTCAGTAGAGCTCTATTGTCTGATGGTTACTATCATCTTCTTTCTAATCACTGTTAATGTTGAGATGTAGTAAATGGATTGGTGTAACAGTTTCTACCCTAGAGATTGCACTTTCTTCTTAAAGTTTTGATTTCATCCACTCTTTTCTTAAGAGCTTTCCCTGTGTTATGCTGGTACTGTTCCAAGTGGAGTTCATGTAGTTATAGTTACAGGAGACAAGCTTTCTTCAAGCAGGTTTTTTTACAGTCATTGGCCTTTACACCTTGCACAAAGGTAGGCAGTACCAGACTACACAGCTGACATTAATTATGTAATGTGATGGCAAGTGAAGACCCTTCCCATGGAAATACATCACACAACACTTGAAGTTAAGCAGCTGGTTCTCACTGAAACACTTAGTACTCTGGAGAGCTGGCAGACCTGAGCCCAAGAGCCTGGCTGTAGCAGGTTGGAGAGATGATGAGGGACTGCACCACTCAAGGAAGCCATTCTCCTGCACATGGATTCTTAGTATGTTAATATGTCATATTAATATGATGAAAGTGCAAAGAAAGTGCAGGAAGATGCCAATAGAAAGGAAGCCAAAGGAGAGGAAATCTCAGCTGCTAAGAGGCACTTCTTTCAGTAAAATTGTTACCGAAAATAATCTTTAGGTATAGTCAAATCTTAACAGTGATGTTTTTATCCTTAAATCTTGATATCTGTACATACTGAAATCATAATTTACCCAAAGTGTAACAGAAAAGAAAGTTTGTTGTGATAAGTAGCAGTCCTTTAGACAATTGAGTTCACTAGTGGTGCAAGTGATGTGTCTCCATGGACTTCGACAGAATTTTAGCCACTCATGGTGATAAGAAGTTTGGCCTTTACTGTTTAAAAGTTCAATAACAAAATTATAAATGGTATGGGTAACTTTAATTTCGTATTTGGAAAGTGAGAAGTTGATAATAATGACTTTCCCAGGGTTGACACCAATTAAGTCTAGAGTTGATGAAATCTCATTCCCAGACATACTGTTGTCAAGCCTAAGGCCTGGATTTAGAGGCACAGTAAGGGTGAAAATGTGCAAGCTATATGAGGGTGCCAGAGCAGAGTTTCAATTTTGCTGAACTCTTGGCCCAAGGGAGAGAACACGAAATATATGAGAGCACTGACAGGAAGAATATTTCTGTCTAAGGTAAAGATCAGTGACCACTGGCAGAGCGAGGAGTTACGCCACAGTTGTAATTAAAAGCTGAAGAAAGAGTAAACAGTCATAAAATTCAAGTTTCTATTTAATGCAGGCAAGTTTGAATCCCAAAAGAGGGAAACTAAAGACACTGGATGTCAGAGAAGCAGAATGAAATAAAACTATGGGCAAATAGTTTAAAACATTGCATAACAGCACATAACTAACCTGTGGAAACCCTTCTGGAAAATATAGTGATTAGAAAGCTTAGTAAGAACAACAGCAGTAAACATTTATTTTAACATATGTCCAGTTCAAAGCTTAGAAAATAAACATATAGCTGGAAAGCTTTAGGTTTTCAATCATAAGCCAGCCTGTCACTGACAAGGCATTTCCCTTAAGGACTGATTATTACATATTTATTACTTTATTAGTCATCACTACAAGGTCTGATTTAGCTTGTTGAAACTGAAGAGCTGGACCTCATACTGTCAGTTTAATCCAGTCAAGCAATTCCTGTATTGCGCTATGTTGGCACAGAAAACAGAATCTTCAAAATATAATTTCTCTCTGGACTACAGGCCCATATATGCTCCACAACCTTTGCTTCTTTGTTTGTTCAGTTTGGATAGATACCAAAAGATTTCTGGAACTTCTTGTTGTCTGCCAGTAAAGAAATGATAGGCGTAACCCTATAAAGTGTGCTGTGGTTGCTTAGTATCTCGTTAGCCTATTCAGTGTGGATGGAATCATTAGAAGAAAACCACACTATCCTCTGTAAAGGCATGGGGAAATGATGGAGTTATGTGTGCTACTTTGCTGGCGAGGCTTGTCTGTGACATTTGATGTTGACCAGCATAGAGCTTCTGGCATACTTTTGGGAATACCAGTAGTAGTAGCTAGATCACTTAAACTCCTAAGAATTTCTGCATGAATGAGTGCAAACTATTGAATTCGGAAGTGAAATGGTTTCAGAGAAGTTGTGTAGCTACATCATTATGCCACTTAACCCCAGCTGCTATTTTCAGTGAAGCTTTTTGTGGGGTAACGTGGCTGTGTGACTTCTGGACCAGAATTGGATCGCTTCCAGCATTTTAGAAGAGCAGACAGTGCAAACACGATACCATACTGCTCATGTCAGTCTGTCCTGAGTGTTCATAACTGTTCATGGGTTGGACATAAACAGAAATTTGGGTACAATCCCCTTGAAAATATTCTATTGTGTGTAACAGCCACTGTTAGTCATACAGCTTTTTCAGGAAGTCAGTGAAGCCAGATAAATCTGTAGAAATTTGAATCCATGTGGACTGAGGAAATTAGCCTCTTCATTGACCTGAGTGGTTATTTGTTGTTTTGAAATGTCTTTTTTTCTCTTTGCCAGAGAGTTGTCTAATGATGTAGGACCAGGGGGAATTTTAGGCTAAAATAAGAATCCAAGATCTCTTTGAAAGTCAAATGTAATATTAACATCATACAACTGTGGATAATTCCTTAAAATGGTTAAAATCTTTTCTTGAGGCAAAGCATATTTAATTGTTGCTCCCAGAGCCCTCAAGAAGCAGTATGCAAGGAGAATACCAATACTTTCAATTTGCCAGAAAAAAAACTGTAATTCCAGAGTATCAGACAAAATCCTCAAGTAGATACAATTCAATATCTTGTTTTGTAGTCTCTAAGAGAAGTCTGAGAGAGGATATGAAATTAGGATTCTCACATGTAAAAAGAGTAAAGAGAAACCCTGCCAGGTGCAGCTATTTAATTTGGCCCTTTATAACAGAACACAAGGACACTCAGAGATAAGAAGCTGTTTGAAAATTGAATTGCAGTAGTATTTAAACACGATGAATCATCTAGAGAAGGTTTGTTGTAGTTTTCAGTTAGTCTTGTCCTTTAGTAATAAAAAAGAGGACACTTAAAGCTAAAAGAGAACAATTGTTAAATCAGGAAGGTAAGAAAGTAGATTACCTAAACAACATTTAATCAATTCACATCAATCTCGTGTCTATGGGCTATTATTGAAACAAATAACTTAGTAATTCTTTAGAAAGATGTCAGAGCAAGAATACTGAAAGTACTTAAATTAATTGAGATTATGGGGGGGAAAAAAAATCTAATTTTGTTAAAACCAAACTGTATTACACAGTTGTTTGTGCAGTGAAAGTAGGTTATGTTTTCCTCTTAGACATCAGCAATAAATACTGTTGGAAACAGGATGCTGGACCAAATAAGTAAAAGAAGTGCTGATAACTTTTTCTGCCCTTTCCTGAACACTGCTTCCAACTGGGCTTGCTCCAAAGCTTATTTATAGTTCTGAGATTGAATCAGACCCTTTATAGGCTCTCACTGGCTTCAGTTCTGCTTGAGGAGATCTTACCAACATCTGAAGCCACTTGCTTGGACCAAAACGTCCACCTCTAAAAGCAAGTACTGCTGAGTTCCTCGTGCTTATACTTCAGGTGTGTGTGCTGGCTGTAATTGATTGGTTTGTAATACTTCCATTTACAATAAATTGGTGAGTAATGTCTGTGCTATCTCTTTCATCTCTTTCTAATCTAATCTAAGACCCCTGCACAAAGCAGAAATGTCAGTGTACAGTCATGTTAACAGAGAATGTTTATAGCTTGTTTTGGTTTGGGTTGGGTTTTTTTTTGGAAGTGAGATTGAGGTATAGATGGGCTTAGTTTTTTGCATAGGTTCAGACTACTTTTTGGCAGACCAAATTAACACATGACCTGTTCACATCTATAACCTTTATCAGTAGAAACTACTTACTGTTTGTTCTTAATCTTCGGAGAATTTAGGGATGATGGTGAGTTAATAAACAAATCCTATCACACCATTGGGTAAACCGCATATCTTCTTGTGCTTGGAATAGTTATTAAGGGAGATCTGGCTGTCCTTCTGTGAATTATTTATTGTAAAAGTAAAATATGTCCTGAACCATAGTTTGCAAAAGGTTCCTGGCAGCCTGACGTCATGTTTAGGCCATTTGTTTTATCTGTGGGTCAGGATCTGCATATACTACCGTTGGCTGTGGTTCACTCTAGAGTCATCTTACCATCATCAGAATCCAATCACATTACAAGAATCACTTCATGGAAATCACAAGATCTTCATACCTCAATCTGAAATACTAAGGAAGAAAACAAACATTAGAGAAGAAAAAAACATTGGGTAGGGCTGCCTGAATGGTTTCAATGAAGATAAATAGGCCCACTACATGTGACTGGCCACTAACAATAGTTTCATTTGGTTCACCTAGAAAAAAGAAGAATGGAGAAGAACAGCCAAAGTCCTCTCTCAGTAATCAGTACCGAATTGTTACACCCACATTCCAGTATAATATGGACTACAAGAAAGTTGGCAAATGTATTATTATAAACAACAAAAATTTTGAAGACAAAACAGGTAATGTTATTCCTTTGATAATACTCATTACAGACTTTAGAATCTTCATACTTTCATTAATTAATAAACATTTTATTTTAGGACATGGAATTTTAATTAATATATTTATATTTTGAGAAACAGTTGTTTGTACAATTTATTCCTGTTCTTTAACACTTATATTAGAGCAGCTCTTTGCAGCTTCTTTGCAGTATATGTTTCAAAGAGCAGGTCACCTTGCTCTATCAACTTCAAACTAAACCTTTGTTCCCAGAGTTTAAGGTTGTCTTGTTAAAATTTGAACTTGACATCTGCAGCCCATGTTACAAATTCTTTGTCCCTGAGCTACAGCTATGAGCTACAAAAGCTAGTAGCTATAGCTGTGCTCTGTTCACACTCCTGCATTTAACTTTTCAGACCATGTATGGTTTCAAAGCAGACAGATACTTGTGTTATAGTCAACTTTATAAGTCTTTTCCTGTACACTTGGCAAAGACACTAAATTAAGTGTTTACTCCAAAGAATTTACATCAGTTTCTTTTATGTGGGTATCAGAGAGACTTTTTTCAACAGTTTTTCCTTGGGGTGCTTTATGCATGTGTGTTACACTGCATAACCCAAAAGAGATAGGATCATTCATAGAGGTCCTATGTTACAAGGTGCTGGAGGCATGCCAACATTTTCCAGGATAAGATACATGTTAACGTTGAACCATGCGTTATTTTGCATTAAAACAAATCTCAGCATTTGTTCTCAATGCTGAGAATGCTGTCAGAGGATTGTTTTAAAATCATATCGCTGTGACATTGTTTAGGTTTATGAATTATAAACCTAAAAATTTACCTTTGAACATGTGAATTATTTTGAATTGTGTAATGTGCAATCAACAATATTGTCTGTTTTCTGGCAGGAATGGGTACACGCAATGGCACTGATAAAGATGCTGGAGATCTAGCTAAGAGCTTTAGAAACTTAGGTTTTGAGGTTTACACATATAATGACCGAAGCCGTGATGATATGGAAAAATTACTGAAAAAAGGTAAAAATTTAGAATCGTAGAATAATTTAGAGTGGAAAAGATCTCTGGAAGTCACCAAAAATCGCCCCTGCTCAAAGTAGGTCAAATTAGAACAGATTGCTTAGGCCCCACTACATGCAATTTTCTATGTAGGATTCAGTTTCTGAATGGATTAGTCTTAATTCCCCACCTCTTCCTCCAACGTCAATTCAGAAATACAAAGTTTTTTTGTCATATTAGGTGAAGCACCTGTCCTGTGTTAGGTGAAGAGCTTTGTCATACTAGATATAGAGTTCAGCCTGTTGACTCCGGTGGGCTAGACTCAGAGTCACGTGAAGGATGCATTCGTGTATTCAAGGTACTTACCACAATACTGAAAAGTGGGTTGTGTCATCTTTATCCACCCCTTCTTATGCCTTCCAGTAGAGGCCCAATGTATATTTAGTCTCAGAAAAATGTGTTTGCTAAATATAATTTTCATTTTAAATGTTGCTTCCTTTTGGCTAAGAAGTATTTGATTTGTAGCTGCTGAGGAGAATCACAGTGATGCTGCTTGCTTTGCCTGTATCCTTCTAAGCCATGGGGAAGAAGGCCTCATCTATGGCACTGATGGACCCATGGCTATCAAGAGTTTGACTGCGCTATTCAGAGGAGACAAGTGTAAAAGCCTTATAGGCAAACCCAAATTATTTTTCATTCAGGTAATAACCCTAAGGTAAATATAGTATCCTACTGCTGCGGTGGGGAAAACATGCTATGTTGGTTGTAGGTTAATTTATTGAATTTTGCTGTGGGTTTTGTGAAAAAATGTGTTGAGAGAAGTTGACTATGAGTGACGTGTATTGATTGCTTTTAGAAGATAATTTATACACAAGATTCACAGATGTGAAGAACATATTGTTACTGTAATTTTGTACATGGTTTCTCTTTGTGCTTGGTAATATATGAACTTCAAAGCAGAAAATTAAACTCCCTCTTGTGCAGACAGAGCTGAGGACAGTACATGATTATCGATAGAAATAATACTGTCCCGGTCTCTTTGAATAAAGGCTGTCTCTACAAATTACTGCATTCTGCTAAAAGAAATATTGTTTCCCTCCCTCAGTAGCCTAAAAATTTCTATTGCATTATTGCATTAACAAATAATTATTTTATTTGTATATTACTTAATCTTTTAAGGACAGCTGTTTCAAACAGTATTAACTGACATACCATGGGTCTGAATTCTCTTTTTTTGTCATAGTATTATGTACCTATGGGAGTTGCAACAGATGTGGTTTTCCTTGGGCTTCCTTGTTCCACCAATTGATCCTCAAGCTCAAAGTGAAAACTGCAGCTATTCTAGACTCTTCATACTACTAAAGTGATCTTTAATTATACGTTTGGAATGAGTACTTTGTTGCCTTTAAAGTTATTTTAGTAAGGGTAACCAACTGGTGTTACATAAGCCCAGCAGACTGCTATTTTTTTGCAAAAGCTGTCCCTCAAAGCTACTGATCAAGAGCTGATACTTACCAACCTGGACTGAGGTCCCAGTGTGCCCTTTAGCTAAACCACATGATTAAGAGGAAATTAAGAATAAAAGAGAGAAATGGAGAAATGTTGAAAATGCAATATACTTGAAATGGGTGGTCAAACACTGGAACAGGTTGCCCAGATTGTAGAGTCTCCATCTGTGGAGATATTCCAAACCCAACTGGACATGGTCTTGGACATCTGCTGTAGCTGTCCCTGCTTGAGGAGGGGGATTGGATTAGATGACCTCAGGGTGTGATTTTGTTATTCTGTGAAATGTAGTGCTACAGCAGTGCATGTCAGGAACCAAAGACACTGTAAAGAAAATGTCTGGATGTCATGCTGCACAAGACATTGTGTAATCATTGAGTGCTGAGGATGACTCTGGACTGGTAAAATTAATCATGGTTACAATAAGATAATGCTGACTTGGCACTTTGACAATCCACTGAGATCCACAGCCTGCAACACCATTACAGCCCTTTACTGTATGTGATGTATATTTTAAAATGGGTAAGCTAGTAACTTTATCACTGAACAATTAGATGTCCCCCAGAATTGCATTTCTGCTCCTAATACATGCGAAGTACTGCTTAAAACCATATAATTAAAAAATATTGAATACTTATTTTTATAACACCTTGTTTCTCCTTATTGGACAAGTTCTCTTTGTCTTCACCGCTTTCAGGCATGCAGAGGCTCTGAATTTGATGAAGGTATACAAACTGACTCTGGACCTGCAAATGACACTCTGGAAACAGATGCCAATCCGAGATACAAAATCCCAGTAGAAGCAGATTTTCTGTTTGCATATTCCACAGTGCCAGGTAAAGAAAAGGGGGTCAGGATGGAGATAGAAGCCAAAAACTTCATCATTTATATTGACTTGATTGTAGACTGACCCTCAATGATGATACATTGTACATTGATGGACAAAACAGGAAGGCCCAGTGTATGTTGGGCCAGTGTGTTGTATCCACCCCTTTTACACTAGCTATAGTGGAAACGGGTGAAAGCCCTGATTTGGCAGGTGAGAAGACACAGACGTTACAGATGGTGAAAGCAGTACTATTTTCGGGGAATCTTGCCCTTCCATGTCCCAGTTCAGTGAGTATGTTGAATATGTGATGAAGGCAGGAAGAGGAACAGTTACAGCATGAAACTTATTCTTAGACAGGAAAACCATGAAATCTTCTTGCAGTTTCCCAAATGCATAAATATAGAATGGTTCTTTAGTAGTATGAGGTTTGGACAGTTAATACACATTATTCTCCACTTTAATGAAGTAGGGTATGTGACACAAGTGATAAGAATGAAACTTTCTGTGTGTGCATTGTTACTTTTTGCCCAGAATCTTTCACACAAATCAGTACATATCTCTCTGCGATTCCATTCTTCAGCACAAGATGATGAGGAAAAATAACCCCGTATACTTTCTTATCTGTCTTTCCTGTAAGGTTATTACTCCTGGAGGAATCCTGGAAGAGGCTCCTGGTTTGTGCAGTCTCTGTGCTCTGTGCTAAATGAGCATGGAAAACAACTTGAGATCATGCAGATCCTCACACGGGTCAACTATGTGGTTGCCACAAATTTTGAATCACAGTCTGATGATCCACGCTTCAGTGAGAAGAAGCAGATTCCCTGCGTGGTCTCTATGCTCACTAAGGAACTTTACTTCTGAAAGTGTATTTTAATGCAGCCAGTGATGAAAGATCAGAATATGGTTTTGGGTGAAGATTTGATTATAAACTGGAGTAACACATTTTTAATAACAGAAATGTAATTACACTAGATTTTTATATTTTATAAGCTGGGGTATCTGATGGATGCACAACATGCAAAATTTCAAAGAAGAAATAAATGCTGTGGGCTAACCTGACAGCTAATACTGATTACTGTATCTTGATTTCCCTTAGTGTGGCTGTCATGATTTGTGGCTACTGAAGATGTTCTGAGAGTCAGCTACCTGACCCATAAAGGTTTATTCCAGAAAACAGATTGTACATTAAGAACAAAAAAATTAAATCGTGAGACTCCATCTTTCCTTTCACTGCTAGCTCATGGAACCATAACTTCCTCGGAAATTTCCAAAGACCATCATTATTATGGGTATGTCCAGTGATGAAAGTTTGTAGCTATTTAAAAGGGTGTTTCTTAGTCTAATATATTCATTTCCTTTTATGAACATTATTAATGAGACTATGATTGCTCTGTGCTTAATCTGGAAGTCAATTTACTTAGTTATCCCTCCAGCATAAGATGGATAAATAAAAAAAAATCAATATTTGTAGGTGATTTACCTGAATAGGAAGGAAATGTAATAAATGAAAAATCAAAATTAAAATCTTTGTAAAAGATTGGCAAACTGTACTTGGATGATGCATTATTAAAGCACCATTGTAAAGGGTTTTGCTTGGCAAATTACAATTGACTGATAGAATGGCCTGAAACAGTGGTATTGCAGTTTTTCTGCTTGCAAAAATAAAAATGTCTGGTTGTTGATTCATAAGTTTTGAACCAACAGAAAGTTAATCCCAGGGCTTTGTTATAAAACATTAAAATTTAATGTTGAAATTGTATGTTCCAGTAACAAATGTATGTTTTTATATAGCCTCTCTTTGTGAGGAATTTTGCCAAGACTGGAAATACTTACTTGAATCAGAAACCAGAAGTGCCTTTTTAGTTACTGTACAGTCTTGACTTTTGTATTTTGGAGTTATGTCAGTAATGTTTATATTCCTACTTTTTATATTCTCTTTAAAGTTGGTAGCTAGATCAAAAAAGTAAGTTTAGTGATTTGGTTAAACTGATAAATGATTAGTTGTTCACCCTTTTCCCAGTTAACGTGCTCTATACCTTTTGAAGTCTTCTAAGAAAATAAGTTCATACTATTAAAACCAAGTTACCAAATTATTAAGTTTATTTTCTTACAAATACTGTGACATAGTGAGGCATATATTTTTTTCATAAGTCAAATTTACAGTTGTTTGAATTAAATAAATTACTGTGTTATGGATGTCTTGAGCATGAAATCAATAAAGACCTTTTTTTTTTAAATTTCCTATGAATATCTGCATGTTTGTCACTCAATCTGGTGAAGTGAAAACCAACCAAAATACATCCCAAAACCTTTCTCGGCCAAGAATGCAGATGGTCTTCGGCATCTTTTCAAGATGAGGTTTACAGTGTCAGTTGAAAAGTAGTTTAGAAAAGTAAGCTGGCATTGGGTGACCTGGGTTAGGCAAGCCACACCTTCTCTTAGAGCAAACCAAAATTATTGAAAATATTTTAATGGAAGTGTCCTGGTTTACCAGCACTTCATCTTGCCCTGTGTGTAAAATGTCCTTATACAGTGAACTGTACAGTGGTCCAGCAGTTCATATGAAAATGTTCATCCTATTACTTCTGGCAAATAACTCCATCTGAAACTGTTTTCTGGCATTAGAGATATTCCTGGTTTGGTGTGGGAAAAGTGCCATAGAATCATTCAGGTTGGAAAAGACCTTTAAGATCATCGAGTCCGACCATATGTCCAGTCAACATTTCAGTATTAATTACTTCTCTGGAAGCTCTTTCATGCTTTTATAGTTCATTAGTGTTTATTTGCTTATGGTTTAGCCTGTTTTGAAATGTCTGATAACAATATTCCCCTGTCTCCAAAACTATCCTTTTATTCAGATACATTGTAGCTCTGAAGCCAGAGAACCTTGGGAACAAAAAAGCAGCAAGTAGGGGCTCTGAAACAGGTCATTTAAGTTTTTAAAATAAGGCCAAGGAATGTAACAGCATAACAGGTAAGGAGCACGTTTCCTCTTGTGTAGTGCTTTTTTTTCTTAAAGGTTCTTTGAGAATGGTATTTTATTTAAAAAAAAAAAAAAAAAAAAAGCTGTAGCAAATTTATCTTGGCTTAGAAGCATTGGGAAAATATTAAACTTCCTAGAAATAGTCCTTGGTCCAGCCTACAAGGGACTGCTGAGAACCATTCAGAGGAGTTAATATTAGTGAGTTTCCTCTATGAGTAGGAAAAGCTATTTGCCCTATTGGACATAATGTCTAAAAGGAAAAAGGAAAGGTGGAAAAAGCGGGTCTTTATCAGATTTTGTTGTATGTTTACCATGACGGACACTAAATAAGGACAGCTCGGGAATTCCCAACTAATAGGTGAAATTGTAACTGTCTAAGAAAAAAGGCAAAGCAGTAGTGTTATTTGAAGCTCTTCAGTGCCCTAATGTAGCAAGCAGGCAAGGCACTCTCAGCGCTTGCAAGAGGTCTTCTGGTAGACCAAAGTTTTCCTGGAAAAAGATGATAGTATGGCCCAAAGAAGCTCAGGAATTCTACCTGTTGACTTACAACAAAAGGAAGAAGCTGAGGCTGAATCTTAAACAACCTTTGGGCTAGTTTTAGTATATGAAATATACAAAGATCAGTATAAAATACCTGAAGAGATTGCCAGACAGGAAAAGCAACTTGGAAAGATAACTTACAGTGGCAACAAAAGAAAGAGAGAAAAACTTTCTCTTGTGTTGGGACCAGTGTCTCTGCTAGATGGAGCGTTACTTTAGATCACGTCCAAAAGGCATTCATATTATTTAAGAATAAAATTTCCCACCAACAGACATCATGTCTGACTGGTGACGTCTGCGTGCTGAGGGCTGTGCCGGCCCAAGAGCCTGAAGGAACCCAGTCAGAGTGAGGAAGCCTGACCCTTTCGCTTGAGCAAGGCCAGGTAGCTGAGTAGTGACTTAAAAGCTGTAGGGCATTTTAACCTATTTCCTCATCAAATTTATAACTGTTTTCTGTCTAAAAGCAACGCTCTTGCCATCTGCAGGATTAGCCAAATGGTTTAGTGTGTAAAATACGCTGGATGTTTCTGGAGAGAATCCGAAATACTCACCTATAACCAAGACAGACATTGACCCTACAATGTAAGTACATTGTCATGACGTAGGTAGCATAAGAAATCCTGCTTCGCAATTGTATGTTTTAGTAAATGCTGTCCTTTAAATCTGAGCTTGGTTACGTTTTATGGTACTTTAGGATCTTTTAGAGTTCTTAATGGTGCTTCATCTTCCAGTCATGGGTACAATATTTCAGACGCAGCTCGGGGGAAATAAAGAGACTGTTTAGAAAGCTGAACCAACAACAACAAGCTGTCTCCAGACTTTTTTCTGCATGGGGGACATTTATGGCTGCCTCAAATGTGCGTGGTTTTCATTGCTTGTAAATGAATGTTAATTTTCTGGATTTCCCCTTTCAGAACAGTCTTTAGTTTGCTTCCCGTGGCAGAAACAGGAATTTCCTTGTGGGTCATATTTCAGGGTGTTTGTATTTATACACGGAATATAAGAAGGCAGTCACAATGCAGGGCAGGGACACATCGTGCTTTGCTTCAGGAGGCAATACAGGGAATCTGGAAATAATTCAAGGTGTGTTTCTCTAAGAGCTTCTACCCCATAAAGTCATTTTGCCTGTAAGTATTAACTCAGTTTGTTTTCCTTATTTTGGTGTTATATTTTTGAAGTTTTATAATAACCTACATCTTAATCATTTGCAGATTTTATTTGCATTTTGACTGAAGTGCCTCATTGCATTTCAAAAGGTTGGAAGTAGTCAAATCTTTTAATGCCAGGCATAGAAAAACCTGAGGGGGTGTAATCGTGGAATTGGCATTGTCTATTCTGAATTAGACATAACCTGTTTAAAACACTGCTTGCCATTGAAAAGGCAATTAAACGCAACAATTAAAAACTTTTTCCCTAAATGCAGAGTGAGAGAGCACAACTGTAATCTCATGGGTTTTTGTCTTCCCACCTGCAAATCTTGACTTTTACTGAAACCTAGAAGAGACTTTTATCCTGTCATAGGCTCTTGGAACATTGTTTTGCAGGAATTGCATGGTTTTCCAGTCGTGGTGACTGTCAGTCATGTTGAAAAGAATATTACATTGCCTTTCATTGCAACCCCAGGCTTGTGTCCCTGCTATTGACACTAACAATTTGACTTTGTGTGCAGTCGTTTTTAGTTTGGTAAATTGCTTTTTTGTCCTTTTCTTTTTTTTGGTAGGCAATAGATGAAAACCCTAGCAGTAAATTTTGTAACACTCTGTCACAGCATTTGTACAACAAATCTTTCTCCCCAAAAGGCAAAATTGCAAAGGTTTCCCTAAAATAAATTAAAAAAACAAAACAAAACAAAACAAAAAAAAAAAACAACCGAAAACTGCAGGCAGAAATGCTCTGCAGAGATCTCCAGTAGACCTAAGTTTGCAGTGAGTCATTCTCATTTACAGCATGGTACTGCCTGGAACAGGAGGTGTGGAAGTTTATAGCTTTAGTTGTGTGTCAGAGGTAAAATATTGTGTGTAACGCACCCCGTGTCAGGTGAGTGAGGACAAAAAATAACCAACCATTTCTGACTACCACTCCTGACTCTACCATGCTTACTTCAGTAAATCACTGAAGAAACAGAAGCAAAGGACACCCTTTATATCTCTCAGTCCAGCCAGGGAGCTCAGCAAAGGACTAGAGAACAGCACTCGAAATCCTTCAACTTTTCCTAGAAGAGGGTCTGCAGCTTCAGGTAGCACACGTTTTGGAGACTGTGTAACCTTATTGTAGCTAACAGACAACTTCAAGCCAAGTTACTAAAAGGAAAGGATTTGATTTTGCAAGGAGTGAGAGCTTCAGGGTAAGGCAAAGGGAAACTTTTGAAAAGTTTTCTAAATAATGTTACAAACAGCATGGTATTACAAATTGGAAATGTAAATGTATGAGATAAACTAAATCTGATTTTTAATAAACAAGAAAGCAGTTGTGAGACAATAAAAAACTGTCCAGTGTGCAAACTGTAGTGCCGTGTATGCAATTGTTTGGGAGGAGTGCAGAGCTCACATACGAATTCCAGAGAAATATCAGTGCTTTGGACGTCTGGCTCTGTTATCGGGACACCCAAATGGTGTTCTTCTCAAAGGAAAGCACTGAAAGGCAAATTAGCTCAAAAAAACCCCAATGGAAACCCATTAAGCAAACCCACCTTTTACTTTCTAAATACTCCATCTCCACATTCTAGCACTTACCAAATGCGACAGACTGCTGCCTGTATGTTTTGTTAAAGGGTTATTTTACAAAACTTCAGAGAAGTCCATGGAAATGCATCGGTGCATTCTGCCTCCCTGCCAGCCTCTGTTCCCACCTCTGCCACAGCCTGGCTATTGCCGATGAGCAGATTGTTTAACTTCTCAGGTTTACAGTGAGATTACCATTTCCCTGGTGATACTGAAGGAGACGTTGCAAAAATAAGGTGATGTAAATAAAACCAGATACTCTCAGTTTACCCCTCTGAAAAATCATAATACTAATCCACCTCTTAGAAAGCTGTTTATAAATTGCTCTGAGGGCATGGTATTAAGAATGCTACAGACTTGCAAATTATTGTAATTACCATAGTAATATGACTAGATTTTCTGAATAGATTTTAAACTCTGTAGGCCAAGCTATGCCTATTTTATACAGGGCTGATCACACTGCTAAGGCAGTGTCAGAAACATATATAGGATGCAGTATTCCTTGGTTACAGGTGTTGTGTGTAGTGCAAATGAAGGGGCAAAATGAAGTTCTGTTGGCAGGTGTCACCACTTCCTAGGCAAATCATCTCTTTGGCTTATATAAATTTGTAATTTTTACTATTAATAATTTTATAATTATATTATAGTAGTATAAATATAATATTATAGCATATAATGTATGGTTTACTTTATAATATAAAATATTATTGTGTATAATAGTATGCTTAAATGAATAATAATTATTATAATTATTTATATAGTTTATTATAGATCATTCTATGTTTACATTATACAGTTTAATCATCCCTAGGAAAATAAACACTCGTGAGATATTTGTTATTTTCTCAGGTAACTGCATGCTGTGAAATGCTGCTCAGCAGCAAGCAAAGCAAAAGGAATTAGCTTCAAGGTTTTTTGCTCTCTTTACTATCTGGGTGGAAGAAACAATCAGGATGGCTTCTGCAAGTAAAAGAAATTCTGCAGGTAAAATTTTCATTTACTAAGATTTTTCAGTAGTAAGGTTGAATCGGGTTTCAATCCGTTCTTATCAATATATACCATTCTCTTTGCCCTCCACCTGCCAAGGATTTTGTAGTAAACAACAGGTGAAAAACAGGGGAAAATGGCATACTAAAAAATTTGGAAATCTTATCTGGACTTACACTCTGTGTTAATTCTGCCCCTCTGCTTTCTTCCTTAAAGAATCCATCCTAAACGCAGCATTTCCCTTTATAGCAGAATTTTTCTTGTCCCTGACACTGAGGTTGAATAGTCATTTCTAAAAAAAGTTAAAACTGTGTCCCTTTCAGTCACTGGATTTTTAAAAAAAAAATATAGCTTAAAAAGCTTTATAGCTTAAAAAAAAGGAATGAGATTGCCACTCCTTTCATTGGGTGTTAAAGTGCATTTATAAAACTGAGATTTTGATCAGAAATCCACCAGTGATTAGAAAATGTGAATCTTAAACTACAGCTGGCTACAGAGTACGCAGGGTTGTGAACAAATACATTCAGGCATTTTACACCCTAAGGTTTCAGCTCATATTTTATTTGTAAGACTTTTTCCTGTTGTCACATCATGATTCACGATTTAAGACGATCTGTCCTTAGCTGTGTTTGCAACCTGTGCAAATTGAATGCCATCTGCAAATTTCATTAGGGGGCTGTTTACTGCCTTTCAGATCACTAATTGTGAAGTTAAGGAAGACCAGGCTCCAGAAGCTAAATTAGACCAGTTAAATAAGACAGAGGCTCGTGATATCTTTCGAGCCTCCCACATATGTAGTCACTGTTATTTGTTTCTAGTCTGGGCCAGTTGTCAGCAGTGACACTGACATCAGGGAAGCATGGCCTGGCCCTCTATTTTATAGCCTTGATGTGCGTTTGTCTTCTCTAATTGTAATGTTCTCTATGGCCATTTAAGCACTGAAACCCAGTGCTCAGCAACAATTTCCAGTACAAGCTGGTCTTTGAAAGAGATTAATTGGCAACAAATTAAGTAATGGTGCTGTTCATTTCTCTTTGATTAGTGACAACTCAAATGTTTTGCCCTGAAGGTGGAGTCTGCAAGCATGGATTCCTCATCAAATCACCACCTCTTCAACTTTTCAGCTCACAGGTATACTAGCACACATTAGTCATATTCCAGTATCCCTCAACAAGAATCTGTTATTTCTGCTATCTTGAATTTTAATGAGAGACAAATTACTTTCTTTTCGGCAGAATTCCTGGAAAAGGCGTTTTTTCATCCTGTCCAAATCCAGCAAGGGCAATTACATCCTGAAGTATCTAAAAGGCCAGAACATAAAAGGATCCATAGCTGTTGATCAGTATGTAACTCAAATGCATCACCTTTTTATTTTAAGTCATGTGTCAGCACTCTTAAATCACCACTGATTGTATAGACACTCGTTCCTGATTGAGGTCCTTGATCCAAACCCTGCTGAAGTCCAGAAGACAGTCCCTTGGGCTTTTGTAGGCTTTGGGTGCAACTTACAGTGTTTGATATATGTAGAAGTAAAAATCTTAAATTGCTTTGATGAAATTCAATACATTTATGTGAGTGATTGGGGTGAGCTGGTATCTGCAAACCAGACTTCTTGGCTCCGTGATCCCAAAGGCTGTATTCCTGTAGTAGATCTCCTGTGAGGACAGTGCTATGCATTCACTCACATGCGAGTAAGGATGGGCTATGCCACTCTTAACTGTGGCAGACAACCTTCCCCACCTAACGGCTTTATGAAGTGCTTTGCAAGTTGTGCAGAGGTCTCCTGGCTTTCACACAGCTGTTTGGGCTGGTGCTGGCTCCCCAGCTCCCTCTAACTCCGATGAGGAATTGCTTTGCTTGGCTCGTTTGGGTTTGTCATTTCATTCCTCTCAGCACAGTGCCCACTGCAGCAAGGCTGGGTGTCATTGGCTTTGTACTAGCACTCTTTACCATCTCACACATGGTATGAGATACATAGAAAGGAAACAGTAAATGTAAAGGGAAAAGTAAAGATTTTACCAGTCAGGCCTAGAGCTTAATACTCCAGGCTCCTGGAATGGTTAGGCATGGAGGTCACTGGACTCACGTTGCTGTTGAACTACTTCTATTAAAAGGATTTACAGTGTGAAGCTTTCAGAAAAATCCCAGTTTGCTCAATGGTATGTGGTTACGTTATTACCATCACTATTGTTGTTATTATTTTTACTAATTTAACTTCTTGGAAGTTAATGGATGTAGTGCTTCCATTTAAGTACTCATTAAGAGTACTTCTTGTCTGTTCTTCTTCCCCTCCATTAAAACACTGCTAATATACAATTAGTTTCAAATCGAACATATTGTTCTGTAGCGGTTCAAAAACATCTACCAGGACTTTTTCTTATTATCATTGCTTTTCAGATTCTGTGTTAGACCAACAGCCCCTTTTTTTGGAAATGAGGATCCAAAATCTGGACATGAGTCTTTGCAAAAGTTGGTTTTATTTTATTGCTTGGAAGTTTTCTTCATTGAAGGACCATTTGTTTTGAACATGTGCGCTTATTTTCTTCAGAATTTTTTCTGTGGAAAAATGTTTACCTATTCCCATGCATACCTCATCATATTATGCTGTGCTTAGAGTAAAATGTTGGTATGTATAGTTATATAGGATGTTTTATACTGTTATCTTAACAGAATCATAAATATCGAGGTTGGCATAAGCAATTCTGAAATTATGGAAACGGTGAGGAAGATGTTTAAATGCCTTCCTGAACAGGTGATGTCTGTCAGCACTGGAAACAGACGTTACTACCTCATTGGGAGCAGCAGGTAGGCATAGAAAGATGTGCAAATGCAATATGACATTACAGTTAAGCTAATGTAACACTAAGCCACAGCCCCAAGGCAAGGTCCTACTCCTTCACAGCCGCCCCCATCCCTTCCTGTGTCTCAGCTGCCCACGGCACAGCTCTGGGATGAAATGATTCAGCTGGTTGATCCAACAGAAAACTGCTCTTTTCTATGTCATTTTTTTTGCCCCTGTGGCTGGGTTAATTTTTGCTGGTTCAGACAGGTGAGCTAACCTTCCCAGCATCCACACTGTTACAACATCCAACATGTGGAAGTAGCAGGAGCACGTGGCTGGGAGTGGGGATGGCAGCAGCAGTACATCAATGTGGCGGTGCCATGTGAAACTCTGCTGGTTAAGGGTCAAGGAAGAGCAGAGAGCTTTGCCTTCTCACCCAGCAGCTCCTGGGAGTTAGGAAAGCTTCTGCTCCTTATGGGTAAATCACAGCAAATAATCTTGCCATGGAAAGTAGGTTGTTAATTGAGGAAAGCAGATTTAAAGGGAAAATTCCCCCGAGGGAAAATGGATCCCAAAAGGAACGCCTGGTGCCTTTACTGCAGCAGGGTGTCATGCTCCCTGCTCTCCCAGGCTGCAATCCAGTCCTCAGCAAGGGCAGAAACTGCTGCTGTCGAGGTGGTCAGCCCAAGCTCAGTTAGGCGAGGGAGGACATTTGGCACAGAGCTCCTCTACTGCTGCTTCCCAGCTTCTCCTCTTCAGTTTCCCAGCCACGAGCGTGTCAGGGGTTTTTCTGCCTTTATGCAGAAGAGCAGCTGATGTGTGAAATGCTGATAAGCGCAGAAGAAAAACACATACCTGTGTGTTACTTGAGCGTGGCACCCCACGCCTTCCCCCATGGCACTGCCCTCGCAGCCCTTGCTCCACTAGGGAAGTGTTCCAGAATTAATCCAACTAAATCCACCGCAAACATGAAACGGGGCTGGCAGAGCAGCATTATACACAGACAGTGAAGCAGAAAGCACCTTCCCACCTGTCCGTCTCTCTCCCTCTCCATGTCTCTTGCACACACACACATAGCCCCCCCTGCACACCTTTTAGCTCCCAGTCCTGGGCTGCACCTCTCTGAGGTCAAACTTTGCTATGGCCACCCCAGCAATCTCTCTTAAAAGGAAGGTGCAGGTTTTCCCCGTAATTTCAGGAAGCATTATTTTGGGCCCCATAGGAAGAAGTTGGTAGGCAAATGGGTTTTCCTTGGGTTTTGCCTGTGATTAGGTTTTCATTTCTGTTGTTTCAACCTACAGGCAGGAAACAGAAGACTGGGTCACTGTGATATCTTCAGTCTGCAGGGAGGCCAAAAGAGGTGGATGCTGCCCTCAGGTGAGACATTACTGTACTTGATTTTAGAAAGAAAGAAGTTTGTAATTTCATTAGAAACCTGTGCAAAGGAATTTTCCTGATTTTGGCCTTGCAAGTTGGCTCTTGCCTTGGTTAGTCAGAAATTCATTTTCCATATAAATCCTGTACCCTGGCTCTATGCATTAAGCAGGCATTGCACAGTCTGTCTGCGCTGGGATTGATTTTACATTGAAGGAATCTCTTCGAAGAGTAAGCCACATGGAAATTAGGAGACAATTAACATTATGCTGCAATGAATTGCACCTTTGATACATCAGACGAAAAACTTGTCTGTTAATTCTTACCATGTGCTTTTTGGTTATATTCACATGCTAATCCACACCTAGTCTGTTAATGTAGGAGCAGCTGGAAGCTCTGTTGGTTGAAGCTGAGGCCCAAGTTTCTGCACCTTGTCAGCCAGCCAGGCCGACTAGTTCAGGCTCAGCACTAAGCTGCTTACATCCCTACCACTTCCACTCAGCTCAAAGTGCAAGCAGGACAAATTTACGTCTGCCTCAAAAATGCTACGTAGACAACCTCTCTGAGCCATTAGAAGTAAAATTTGGACTAGTGGGATGTGTTGTCACATTGTAGTCCATGCCCATCAGGTGCTTGCCTTCTTACACTGCTGTCATCTTACTTCTAGACCCAAGATCTTCCAAATCCAGACGTCAGAAGCCGGCCCTCCTCTTTGCCACTATTCTTGAATTCCTCAGATACAACCAGTTTCCCGGAAAGGCAATGCTACCAGAAGGTAAACAGATTTGCTGTCCTTAATAATGAGTTTGCTCCTAGGGGTGACTGGGAAATTGGATTTGTATAGTTGCTTTGTTCCATCAAAAGTTCTTCAGAGCTTGTGCAACGGGTGCCCAATCTGTTCTGTTCTCTGGTGGGATTTCTGAGTAGGACCTGGATGATAACATCAGAGAGTCCCCACAAAGGAAAGACTTTTGAGTCAAGTCTGCACGTAAGCAGTGATATTCATTCGCTGTCTCAACAGACTGGCAAAGCTTGGTGGACATGAAATAAGCCCCTGCAGGTTTGCTTTGACATGCCTTGGCAAAGCCACGTGATGATTGTTTTGGCAGCTGCCTCCCACATTCCTCCTGTTTTGGGATTGTGCTTTTCTTTGTCTCTCTTTTCAGGCTGTAAAGCCTAGAGAGGAGCTCAGGTCCAGTTCCTGTGTGCCCTCCAGGTCTTCCCCCTTGATACTTAAATAGAAAGGAAGGAAAGCATTGCTGCTGTCCCAGAGCAATTGCAGTCCCCATCCCCTGGTGACAGGCTGAATCGAAACCAAGGGAGTGTTGGTTTTCTCTAGTCACAAAGCTGTGTGCAAATGGCCCAGCTGGAGGAAGCAGAGTGCAGGTGAAGCACCTCCAGTGTATCTTTAGGAGGAGTCAACATTTTTCTTTTGTATACAGGAAAATGGTCCCTCAGAAGACAAGAACAGGCCTAATTCAGATCCTGGTCCTCATCAGGCTCAGTGTGACTCACCAAGAGGAGTTTTTCCAAGCCTGGTGAGCACAACAAATCAAACAGCTCTTGACTTGTTCAGTCTGCAGTGACTATTGGCTCTTATCTCACCTGAGTATCTATAGATTATTCACCTGTTTTCCCAGCACACTGAGTTGGTTTTCAGTGTGAAAGCTTCCTAAATATGGTTAGTCTGTTGTCTCATTTAGCACTGAAAATAACCTGTTAAGACCTTGTTTGAAATACCCTGTGTTTACTTTGTTTTTTAGAGGCACATCCTCAGAATTTCTTTGCAGCAACTGCAATTTATAGCAGCTCTCACAAACTTGATCAAGAAAACTCTGAAGTTGCACTGCTGGAGGATTTGCTCCTCCCAGCACATTTCTCATCTGTGCCACGTTCTTCCTAAATGGTTTCTTTCTCCAGCCTCTGCCAGTAGCAATTGAATCAATGTAACTGCACTACAGAAGAAGGGCTTGTTCAGTTGAGGCGCACCTCAGGCCTGACCTTCTGTCACCGTAAATATAACTTCAAGTAATTTAACTTCCATATCTGGCAGGAATGATTTAAAAAGATGCACTGATGAATGATATAATGTGTTATTGTCTAAGCATTCTGACCTGTGTTCCCTGAGCAAACACCTGCGGCAGTTTAAAATAATTTTTACTATTCCTCTGCCCTGGATTGCTGCCTTTGCAACAGAGTCAACAGGACAGAAGGCACAACAAAGACTCTACTACACCAGTGTGCAGTTTGGCAGCTGAGTTTAAACCCATCTTTATTAACAGTTTATGCATTGGACCGTGATCTGGAGTGTCTGAGATACAGGGAAAAGAATCTGTTCTGCTATCATAGCTAACAGGGTGGTAAATCATATGCTGCAGTCACCATCCATGTATACAGGCTGGCAGCAAGGATGAGATAATACAACTAAATTTAGTGGAAAATAGTAAAAAATAGTTGAAACTACATTGCAATGCTATGGGCATTTAGCATAGCTCAGCTGATGCACGGTACTTTATGAAGCTGCAGTCATTCAATTGTGAGTCTGACCTCAAACGCATTGACTTAACCCTTAGTCTGATTTTAACTAGTGCTGCTCTGGATGCATACCAAGGCTCTCTTTCTGTCTCTTTCTTACACATGCCTTTTCTGTCTCGTTCATTAATTCTTCTCATACTTACGATGCCTCAGAGACCGTGTATTGGATGCAGCTGTTCAAACTAGCACAGACTGACCATGAGGGTTAAAAGACAAGCAGTTTGTATTTTACCTTTCTAGCCTGAAGCAGAGGGAATAGCAGGAAGCTCATATTTCTGTTTCAGCAGGTGTGAAAATAAAGAGATTTGCCCTACAGCTGACAAGAAACAAAAATATTTGTTCATTCGATAAAAATATTTCACTTGCCTCATAAGTTTAGCATCTGCTAACATCTCCAGATCTATCTCTGCCCGGTGATGCCTAGACAGCTGACTTCCAGATTAATCCCTTGTATTTACTTCCTGTTAGAAGTATGACTCCACATTTCTAGTATCTGATTAATTTTGCTTTTTATCAGTGGTTCCCTCATCCAGGCCCAGACCTTGAAAACTCTTTTGTCGGTAGCTGTTACTCATGCAGACGGGCCTATCAATGTCAGTTGAGTGTAGTCATGCAGGCGGGGACCCTGGAGAGGTCTGGCTCCCTTTCAGCCCACATTTTGGAGCTACCAAACCACATCTGACTCAGCATCTCAATATCATCTATTTTGAAACACACGGCTTTCAATACCTGAAAAACATCAAAATAAGGAGCCCTGACTTGCATCACCCCATACTGCTCATTACTGTATCCCAGGCACCTAGGCATCCTCACCAGGAGTCTGACTTCAATATCTGTTAGACACACCTGATTTTTTGAAAAAGAAGGTCCTCTGTCCAAGGGCAGCACATAACTTTCCCTAAGGAGCCTATAACTAACAATTACTCAGTTGTTCTCCAGGTATCATTTCCATCTTGTTCTACAGCCAATTTTGCTCCATAATCTCTTTCTTTCTAATGTAGATCCACACCATGGTTCAACAGAGGCTTAAAGTACTCATTTAGCTGCATGTCTGAGAATAATTATACACCGAGGTTAACTGCACTGCTTTGGTTGTAAAGCACCTGGAGGAACAGAGATGTCAGCAAAATGCTTTAGGGAAAAGCAGTGCTGCAGCATAACCTCCTCCTTCCCATTGTCCCCAATATCTGTGATGGTGCCAAGGAGAAACCCTGTGTTTGGCATAAGGTAGCCACTGTCAGTGATTGAAGGCCCAGTTTGGGAAGCTGATGAATGTCATCTGCTTTCTGAGATTTCCTAGAAGATTGAGGATCTCAGGACTTCATAAAATCAGCTCCTCTTCCTCCTTTTCCCCAAGTGTTTACTTGTTTGATTGATGCAAAACCCCTGAAAAGTCACTAGGAAACTCGTTCATGATTTTAGATCATGACCTGGTCTTGTTCCTGCTGTGGTTTTGTTATGCAGTTCTTAAGAGATCATTTGCAGGTTTGTTCTGACTCCTACAGCATGAGCTGCTTTTTATGTCATTTATACCAACAAGGAACAAAAATACATTCATCATCTTTAATTTCTATTCAATGCCAGGTTCTTCTCTTTACATGTAAGAAAGTAATTAGTTTAATTTACCTTGAAAACAGTAATATATTCTGTGGCATATTTAGCAATTATTAAAATTATTACCATGGAAACCAAGGATGTAAGTGGAGAGATAAAAAACAGTTGCATCACAAATGTGGCATGGAGAATTGCATTGGGAGGCAGCTAAATACTAATTACCATACTCTTCATTATAGTGAAGTCAACAAGAAGACATAAAAATAAATAATTTATATCTGTGACTTAGAAAGGTAAGCCTAGTGGAGCGATTAATTTCTCCTTGTCTTACCAAATTGCCACAAACTTAGTATTTCAGTTATTTATGAAGGCAGAATATCACTCAGGACACAAATGATTCAATGTCAGATCTCCATCCCTCCAGAGTATGTTCTTGGTCATGGAGAAGTATGAGTTAACAGACTTCTCATTAGTCAGGGAAGTCCCAAGTTCCTTCTTCACTTGATAGCAGTTAAAAGGTGCTTAAAATGGACAAATATATTCTGATCCACTGCTAGATTTCCTACAGATGTTTTGCTGGTGTAAGGACTTTAGAACTGAGTGCAAATAAAAAGTCGTTTCCGCACAGGTGACCCTAAATGCATGCAGACTCATACATTAAGTGTTTAACCCACTTGATTTTTAAACAAAAAAACATGCAGTCAGTTGCAACTGCCTGGTTACCACAAATCTGTCTATGAGAAGTACTAATACCAGTGGCCAGTTTTGTCCATGTGCAGTGGATCTCAAAAGTACAAGGAGCACAAATACAGAAATTTTTTTTTAGAACAGACTGGCTCTGAGCACATCTCACTTCAAGGAAAAACATGTCTTCCCATGTTTTCAGTGGATGCTATTTTTTTCCCATGTAAATGGAAAAATACATGTTAAATAATCTGTATAGCTGAACCTGTTAAATACAAACCCATTCTTTTAACAGGATGAAAATCTGGGAAAGAGTGAAGAAAATATGCTGTCGTCAGATACAGATGAAGACATCAAAAAGGACGAAGAAGACTATTACCAAACTCCCAGCAATATTTTAGCAAAGGTAGTTTATCAGTTGTGAGTTCTGCTGGTTTGTTAATAGCTCCAAGGAGACAGGAGATGTGTAATGAGCCAAAAAGGAACTGGTATGAGGAACCACTAGTACCTTGCAAAAGGACTATGTAGATAAAGCAGTAGATAATAGAGCTTTCATTTGTACAAGAAAAAATACACGAGACTCATTCAAAGGATCTTTCTGGTAGAAAGTGGCATTTTGACAAAAACATTGCTGATTTTGTTGAAATTCCCCAAATTGACTGTTTCATTATAAATGGCTTTTGCCTGTTGTATCGCAGAGGATTTTTTTTGAAAGTGAAAACTTCATGTAGCTGTATATTATTTTTACCTTTTTTAAAATGTAAATCTGTTGAAGCATCAATAAGCTGCATAAAACCAAGCAGTAACTTTAAAACACTGTGAAACATTTTAGTGTCTACATTTCAGTGTGAAACAAGGGAACAGGAGGAATCATACTGATTATTTTAAACAAATTTTGGCACCTACCTGGGGAGGCTAATTTCTCTAGGCTTCCTGTATAGTGGTCAGGAGAAGCTAAGTCAGGCTTCTGCAGAAGTCACAGCCTGTCTCCAAAGACTATACAGCTAACTGAAGGACATTAGCAACATCATTTTGGCATATAATCAAAGTGCTTCAAGTTAAGCACACCTAAAGTACAAGACTTTTTTCAAACTGCTTGAATTAAAGCATAAGTTTTTGTGATACTATTTTCGAATATAGCTGGTTGTGTCCCAGACTGAAAGCAAATGGTTGTGTCAAAAATACAAAATAACATTAACTTGTAAGTTTCAACCACCTTTCTAACTCATGGTTTCTGGGAAGTGAGTTATTTGAGGAAGCCAAGCTATATTAGCTAATGTGTTTAAAGAGCACGAGCACTGAACAAAATAAGGAAATTAAGATTTTTTTTTTCTGTAGGCAGGGCAAGGATATTTACGTCTTATATTGTTATGTGTTTCCAACAGTGTACTACTGAAGTATCAAAGTCTGACCGTACAGCTGAGTCTGATGTCTCTGTGCAAGAGAAGCCTGCGCAGAAGAACCCAGTAAATGAGAACATTTATATGTCAATGAAATCGCTGTAAGTAAAAACTTCATGAAGGTTTGCAAATTAAAAGTGACATAGTGGTAAAGATAGAGCTGTCATCTGTGATATTTACATAGCAATATCTAGAGGCTGCATCTTGTTTGAATGAGTCCTTCTTTGGTGTTGGTTCAGAAAGTTCAGATCTCATGGAAATACCAGAGTGAAATTCAAACTCATCAAAGTGAATTTTAAACGTTGCAAACTCATGTGTTTAGACAGGCTCTGACTATAGTATGCAGCACTTTTTGTTGACTCACACTTTCTAGGTTTTTATGACATAACACTTTACTCAGATACCGCAGCCAAGCTCCAGCAACCTTAGACAGGTGTTCTTCAGAGCAGGCAGCATTATCTAGTGGTTAAAAGAGAAGATTAGACATGGGACATTAGCTCCGAGCTTTTCCAGTAAGAAGTTATGTGATCCTGAGTAGGTCATCTCCTTCCTTCCATTTTCCCATCCAAAGAATGGGTCTGATGCTGTGTACTTTGAAGGTACAGTGTTTGGCATGACACAAAGAAAGATCTGACTTTGTATGACAGTTGTAGTGCCGCAAGGAAACTTTACAACCTCCATGATATAGCACAGTATACTGAAGTGTGCCTACACAGTATAAGCGTACCTCCTGAGCCAGAGGACTGGTCCTTATCTGTTACCTATGGCCTGCCAGCTACAGTCAGGTCTTATCCAACACAGTAGGAGGCAACTGGAAATGCAGACCCACAAAACAGGTTATTCCAATAGACTTATTCAAGCTCATCTGTGCCTTTGGGAGCCCCTGGAGGGAATTACTGTAAAAACCTCACAAGCCTATGCCATCTGAGTTAAAATGTATCGAGAGCAGCTTTTGCTACTAACCCTGGTCTTGTTTGTGGTGTGGAGGGGAGTTGGCTCCAGGCATTATATGGCTCATCAAATAAAAAGCATTCAAGCACATCTGAGTTATTGCATCTCCCAGGGGACAGCATTACATCCTTGCAGAAGCCGGTACAGCCAAAGCCAACAATCTGTACTCATTTTCTTTGTCAAGGCATGTTGTTAGCTGGAATGTTTTCAGGCTTCATAAATAGTCTTTAAATACTGAAAAGGTTTATTTTGGGATTTATGGTCTGTTTTTAGAAGGAGTGTTTATTTTACTTAGCTGTAATTTTGTCCACTGGATATTCTACAAGAACTTGTTATTCTTTGCTTCACTGATGGCTATTTGATCCAGCTACAAACACAGCAAGAGTACCTGTAATGGCCAAACCAGTTCATTTTTTTATCACCTTTTCTCTTCAGTAGGTTGCTGGGTGAGAGTTGCCAGTTCACGTGCAGTTCACATGATGGGCTCCCGTCTCCTCCCAAATGCCAAGACAACGGTGCATGTCCAAGAGACTTGGAAGCAAACAGAGACCTAAAACTCCCAGAAAGCAGCACCAGCCAGCAGCCAACCCTCCAGAGAAGGCAAAATGCTTTACCACTTTCAGTGGTTCAGTTGTCTATACTGCTTGGGTAAGTGTCCTCTCCATTTCTTATTGCAGAGAAGACAGATGTGTCTTCTTTGTGGGTTCCAGTTGAGGTACTGGTAGAGCATGCCTGGTCCCTGATGTTTTCTCTCACAGTCAAGTTAAAGATGAGACCCAGTTGCAGAAGTTGGATATTTTCGTCCCCCTGGCTGATATTAAGAGTTACCTAAAACTTACCGAAGCAGCAGGACAAATATGGTAAGTTCTGGATGTCTTGTGATGGTTCTTGTCAGATGTGAATGAGAGACAATCAACGTAGGTACAGAAGTGTACAACCGTACACATTCATGTACAGTTTTGGCAGTGCAGAACAGGGAAGGATCAGTGTGTGCTGGAACTTCAGTTATTCCTTTCTGCTCTTTCTGACTCTTTGTGTACTTGAGTTTCTATTTCAACTGCTGTTGAAAAGGGTTATATAGAATCAAGATACCTTACCATGCTGTGTAATAATTTGCAATGAAGTCTCACCCCAAAAGCAAATCTTCTAATGTTGATGTGAAATCACGTAGTCACTGCTAGCCAGTTTTACCTTTGATTTGGTGAACCGTAATGATGGTGTGTCTCAGAGATATAGTGAGGCGATATATCTTGTGATAGGGTAAATAGGGCCTTTCAATCAAAACTTTTACAGGCTTTAGTATAGGTGGATAATAACCCTTTGTTATGGATGATAAAGACAAAAGTTAGGAATCACATACAAGGGATAGACTTCAAGTCCCATTTATTTGACTTCTGTACCCCCTTGTACACTTAAGTCTTATGAAGAAAAAGGGAATTTATGGAAAGGGATGACAGACCTTTGGAAAGCCATAAAACCTGTCTGTCACTGGAAAGGGTGACAACATGGAACCTAGTGGCACAGAGGGAACCATTTCCAAACCTAGAAAATTCAGTGATTCACTCTCTTTCACCTAATCCTTTCTTATCTTTTTTTCCCTTTAACCTATTAGCCTGTGTCCCTCATATTATAGACCTACATCACATCATTTTATCATTTAAGCAGTAGCACCTGCAAAGCACTCTGAGACTCTCTGGTTAAGCATGAGCTGTAAGTGAAAACTTAACATATAAATGATGTTAAAGAAATCAAGCTGACTTGAGTTGGATGCCAGCATAAAATTATCTCCAAATTAATCCCAGCACTGGTTCAGTGCTGGGAATGAGCGCTAGGCAGAGATTTTCACAAGTAGGTGTTATGGGCTAGAGCACATAAATTTGCTTATTAGCCCAGTTGGAAATTAATGTTCTCCCTAGACTTTCAATATCAATAACTACGATGAAGCAGTGGGAACAGAAAAAAATACCATTGTAAAAGGGACTGGAAGTGGGCTCCCACCTCAATAATTGGATCTACATCTAAATTTACAGAGCTTTCTCAGTGGAAATTCCTATTGAAAGAATTTGGGGCTTGTTCCAGGAGAGAACAGAGCACTAGGTCTATCAGGTCAGCTAAATAGTTTGTCATTAAGGAGAGTCTGTGAGAGACCAGCAGAAAAGAGATACTGGAATTTCCATAAGGGTCCTGTCAGGACAGCATTGGATCTCCGATCCTTGCAGTTATATCACAGATAAAACACATGATAATAAGTTTTAATTTCATTCTTTTGGGGTGACTTCAGAAATCATCTCAGTCAAACATTGAACTAAAACATCTGCAGCGGGTCTGGCCCACTGCTTTTGGACTGCAATCCCCAACTTTCACCAGTGATGTTGCTAGCACCAGTCTTACTTCTTAACATGCTGCAATGTCAGTGTCATGTGTGCTTGTAGGAGGACTCAGGATGGATGAAGCAGCTTGGCTTCAGCTGGAACCGAATCAAAAAGATGTAAAGTCATTCAACATGTGTGCTATTTCCAGAGGGCAGTACCATAAATGCAATCCTGTTCAGCCATTGCCATTCTGTAGCAGTAACTGGATATCCCGTATGCTTCCCTTATTGTCTGTCCTTCAAATACCCTAGCGTCTCACAATGGAACGGTCCTCGCCAACTGGGATGTTTGTTTAACCACGGAGACCACGTAGTGGCTGTGAATGATCTGCAACCCCAGGACGTGGAGGAGGCTTACTTCTTCATCAGCAGGTCCACAAGAAAGGAGGTAAGCTTGACAAACCTGAAGGTGATAGTCAAATGAATCAAGCCAAATGAGAAAGCAAGTTGCTTTTTGCATTTCAGGTGGCTCCATTCAAACCATTTTATTCTGTTTTGAGTTTGGCATGAATGACTTCAGTACCAAATAGCTCCTCAGCATCATTCTGATGTAGCATCCCTTATTCCCGGGCTATTTGGGGAAAACAAGGTTGGCACTGCTGTGTTTAAGGACTTGATCTCAAAGAGTCTGAGCAACCCCAAGAGATAGTACTGGGCAACCATAAATTAGAATTACTTGGTATTTTTTGCTAAGGCCCACGAATTGCAAACTTTGGGAAATAAACAATTGCCTCCAGTGGATGTGTAGCTGCTTATAGTGGTTTTAGGTATTGAGGCCAGAGCCCTAGACACCTGCCTCCTATTGGTTATCAAGCACTACACATCTTGTGCGATACTGCTTTTTTTGAAGAGTGCAGGAGATTTCTGAATGGGTCCTTCATGCCGCTGTGACCTGCTACATGTTGATACCTATGTTTCTCTCAGACGGACTCATATTTCAGTATCCAGGTCCTCTGACCCATACCTGAACACATTCATATTTGAGTTTTGCTGAGAAAGTTGAGGTCATCAGATGCTGTTGTAATCTAAAGAAAAGAAAGCCAGTCTCAGCAAGAAAAAAATACTAATCTGTCTTAACAGGGTATTTTTATTTAGCTAGTTAAAATACAAGTCAGATGGTAGCACACATGTTGATCAGATATAACAAGCTATGAAAGTTTCTCATATTTATTTTCTTCTTTAAGGTGAAACTTACCGTATGTAGGATTCCACACTCAGATATCTTCCATGTTAAAGGCTGCTCATGTTCCTGAAAAAAGACCTCAATGATTAAGTAAGTGCCAAAGTTCAAGGGAAAATATCAGGGAGAAGGATGTGATATATAGTGTAGGGAGGTAATCTTTATCTTCTAGAGCTGCCAGATATCTTTTGTTGCTCAAGTACAAAGAACAGAGACTGTGGATTTCATTTTCGTATGTCCTAATAACTTGTTTTGCTGACATGAATGGCGTGTGTTTGGCTTGTATTGCGTGTTGGCATGTATTTCAGTTACATGAGAAAGACTGCAGGTCAAATCATTTATGAAAATTTTGCACTGTATATACTCTGTACTTCGATACAAAGTACTGGTTCATGCCTCTACTCACCTCTTTACACTGGGTTACATTATACTGAGCTCCTAATCAGTTAGGAGTATGGAAACAACTTACTTTGGGAACAAAGCCATGTTTTCCTTTGTTTCCCCTTAGCTACAGAAAGGCAAAGGCAAGCTGAGAGCTGTAGTGTTGGAAGGACGGCTGGTAAATAAAGTGTTGTGTAGTGATTCGGTGGGGCCTCCTTTCACGTTATGGCCCTCTTACGTTACAACCACAAAAATACATTCAAGGGATGACAGGTGAAAGATCTGGTTGGAGAAAAGGAATGTGTCTGGAGCACCTTTGGTTTCATTGGCAGCCAAAATAAGCCCTAAGTGAAGAATGAATGAATGGGTCTGCGAGAAAGGAGGGCTGCCCTGCTCTGTGAAAGTGTTACTGGTAAAGACAGCTGGGAAAACCAGAGAGAGAAACGATGTATACGAAAGTATGTTTCCCCAGCCCAATGCAAACACAGTTTACTGAAAGTGTTTTGACGCTACCAAGTACTAAAATAGGGATGCCCCCAGTATCACAGCATTTCCAGAGCAAGTGCTCATTTGTTTCTTGAACAAGGACATTTCCTGTAAATATGTATTTGTGAATATGTCTTTCTTCCATTGCTATCATAGAAACATGACTGATTTTCAGCTAATATCACCCCAAAAGGTGTTGGTGCTTGCTATGGGACTGCCTGCAGGGGTGCCCTTACTGGATGCCAAAAGGGAGCTTTGTCCTGTACTACACTGACCTCTGTTGCTTACAGAAACATGGTGTGATATGGCATGGATGCAGAACACATATCTATTCTCTATATGGATATGTACACATTTGTATATATGTGTTTGCGTGCGGGTATATTTACATACATATATATTGCTGTAAAATAGATTCTATTAATATACAATGATGTGGCAACAAAAGGAATCGCTGGTTTTGAGTACAGATAATTTTATCTTGCCAGACACAACCAAAATAACTACTGGGTTTAGCAGGCATAGGATTATTGATATTAAGAGATTTATATAAGCTTTGATTAAGGTGGATTTGGCCCAAAGGAGGTATTTGTCCAGCTTCCAACTGAATTAGGCCAAATCAGTTACTACAGCAAGAGACTACACTCACTATAATCAGCATTGGTGCCACTTATTCCAGTAGTAAATTTGACAAATGTGCTTTGTATACTTCCTTTAAACTCCAGCCTGGACTTTTAAAAAAATCAATATAAAATTTTATTTACACAAAGATGAAAACACCATCAGTAACTCAAAGTGAACAAACGCAAATATTTATACAATCTATTCAGACTCAGCTTCTATTCAAAAGATTAATTTCCAGACTGAGTGTTTCCACAGCCTGTCTCTTCTGCTTTTGAGATAAGAGCGTTTGGGACATGCGTATTTCTCAAGGTGGGAAAGGATCACATTTTGATATTTCTTTTTCAGTTCAGTTCAGAGACCCGTTTGTGCTGAATTCTGCATGAAGACAGAGGGAAACCCCAGTTCTGGAACTACAGAGGCTGAACATGGAAAAAAAAGACACTCCTTGGGAGCTCTCCTCCAAAGCTGCTATGGGACTCCTTTGCTTTGCACCGCCTCTGAGCACCACAAATCGGTTTCTGCCTGAGGACCCTCTGAGGGATGGGGTGGCTGGCCATCACCATACAAGGCTTCTGCCAGCTCTGTAACCGTGTCAGCCTGCTAGGACAGTCCTCTAGGCCTGAATCCTAAAATCACAGACCATCTAGTTCAAGAATTTCCACTGAGGATGTCATCCTTGACCTTTGCTGCCCAAGGTTTGCCTAATCTCTTCTTCGGAACTTTAGAAAAGGGAAGTCCAAACTGTCCTGTGTTGTTCCAAGACTCATCTCTCTGTATAATTAGGAGGGTTTTTTCTAATATTTATCTTAGATGGCCCTTTTAGGAACTGAACCTGATTTTTTTTTTTCCCTGTTATCAGTGGGCACAGGGAATGCTTGATTTCCACTACCTCCAGAGAAATCTTCATTCTGGGAGGTGTTTTTTCTGCCTGTTGTCCCTTCTCTTTTTTTTTTTTTAGACCAAACATCCTGCATTCTTTCGACATTTTTTCAAACATTTCCTGCAAGTGGTCACATGTCACTGAACTGCGAGACAAATACCTTGTTTTCTGGTTATGGGTGAACAAAAGAGGTGAGACAGCTGTAAAGCAATTTCCTGGAACTTCATAGAGAACCATTTCCAAAAAGAGGTGAACGAGTGAAGAAGCTGTGAACCGTATGTGGTGGTGGGAGGAGACCCACCACCGTGGAACCTGCACATGGCGTTGCTGCTGAAGCAAACGTTGCGCAAGGCATGCTGCGCCTCTCGGTCGTGGAATAATGTTACTTTTGGGCAAAAATAGGATTTGGGTAGATATAGCCTGCACGGGATAATTCCAGAATATTTCAGAAAACTGGGGGATTAATTCTGTACGTCGGTAAACAGTTACTGATGTGTTACCCTGTAATTGATCGTTATGTCAGTTTACACAATGGTAAATGCAGATAATTAATGTCACATATTGGCTGATTCATAACACTGAGACAGATACAATGCAGAATTGACATTGGTACAGTAAATTCTGGTAGGGTGTGTGAAGCTGTCTGCCCCCATATGATTAATAAATGTGTTAACACTTTACAACACATTGTATTCTGTGAATACCTACTTTCTCCTGACACAGCCCCTCCCCATCCTCCAAAACCTGTAACTTCCCAGTAACCTGCAGCTGAGACACCAAACAGCCCTTTTAAAAAAAGCTACCCTTAAAAAACAAGATCAACCTCATTCTGTAACTTTTTTCTCATTGTGAAAATTTTACCTTTCTTCAAATGAGCAAATTCAGCTAAATCCCTGGGCTGCTTCTAGAAGCAACAGCAACGGGAAATGCCTCCGTGCGTGGTGTTACCCAGTGCTCTCTTTTAGACCTGAAGGGAATGTCTTTAAACCCCGTGCTGTCTGAGGGGTAACTGGTATTTTTTTAGATCATCTATAGGTGTGTCAAATGTGTCATGTAAGCACACACTCTTAAAGAAATAGGTGATATCAGAGCTTCTCGTTGCAGCATGCTCAGTGGTGTCAAAAGCTTTTCTTAGCCAGTCTCCAGGTAAGTTTTGGGTTATGAGGGGTTCCTGACACAGATGCTTAAATTGACATGAGCTGACATTCAGCAACTCCAGAGACTACCATATCTATGTAAAACACAGCTGCAGATCCTGAAACCTTCTTGCAATACTGACCCCACGAAATAACCTGTTTGGAAGCAGCAGCCAGCGCCGGCTGCAACGCGCTCCACTTTGAATGGCTCAGCATCTGTAAACTGGGTGTACAGGAAACAAAACCCCACTGGCTGCAACACAGATTACCTGATCAGCAAATGATTAACATGCTCCTCACTAACTATTTTATTTCCTGTCATTGAATACAGCCAGTGTCTTTAGGTTCTTTCCCTGGTTGTTAATTCACGACACATTTCCGTGCTGCGCTCGCTCGTTAGTGGCTGCTAATTTTCCCCCCTGAATTCCCAAATATGAATCATGCTCTTTCTACCACTCTAGTACCCTTCTCCAGCCAGAAAATGGCAATTATCCAGGAGAAAAACAAGTTCCGGAACAGAGAGAAATTAATGGTAAGAGAATTCTCCAAATCGGTGTGAGGTCATTGAAGTTAAGAAAAATAAAAAGCCCATTGTACGGCAAACGCAAACCAGAGCACACAACCCCCACGCTTCCTCTCAAGGGCGACGCTACCGAGAACTGGGCTTGGAGTCATACACTGATCAGAGTGAGCACGAGTCCTGCCGGAGAGCGACTCCAGCCAGGAAAGGTTGTCATCTGTGCTGTCTGTGTCCATCCCGAACAGAGCCAGAGACAAGCTCTGTGTTGTGCAGTGTCTGGCCGCAACGCACAGGACTGGATGTTGTTTGGCATCCCTCCCGCCTGGGGTACCCAACCAGGCTTGCTTCAGTGCGGCCGCACTTTCAGCAAATCGAGGCAATAGAGGGGCGGCTGCAACAGAGGAGAGCGATGTCACCTTACACACGGGAGTGAGCGGATCGGTGGTGAGATGGGGACACCGGGTGCTTAATCGATGTTTTGCCCTAAATTTTCTGGTGACGTCAGGAGAGCCATTTCCTTGCACACACCCAGTAAAATTCAAGAAGTGATTTCAGAGACATTTGCCTCATGATATCTCTTATGATGAACGCGATCTCCAGCATCACGTTCAATGCTACAAATTGCTTTCCCTCCTAGAACATCTGCTGGAAACACCTCCATCAGGTTTGTACGCTACAGGGGTGGGGGCTGGTTCCTCAGTGCCCCGTGCTACGGAGAGATGCTGATGTGCCCATTGAGTGCTAAGGGAGAAGCCATCCTTAGCGACCTGCAGAAAGGTGGCTTACCCTCAGTCGCCCTTCAGACAGCACCGTCACAGTGATGGTCCCACGTCCCTGCAGGGAACTGGCTCAGCCCAGCTGGGTGCTGCTTACGGAGAGCTGCACGGAGCAGGGTCTATAGAAACCTTCTCAGTTCAAATGGATTCACCATTCAGTACTTCGGGCCCCATTAGGGGACACATACTAATATTTACAAGGGTACTTCCTTGCTGGTGCTCCCTTTGTCAGCGCCGGAAAGAGAGTGGGCCGAATCCTGCTCAGAAAGCCTTAACCACGGGACCGTCTACCTTCAGGTTTGGGGAGCTGACAATGTAACCTGAGAGGTACTGAGGGCTTTTTTGGTTTGTTTCCCAGAGACGAAGAGCCGTCCCGCGTATGTGCCTCGCCGCAGCCAGCCGCTTCCCTCCTGCAGGCCGGCCAGCAGGTCTCTGCGAGGAACTTGGAGCGCGCCGGGCAGTTCCTAGAAACGCCACTGGAATTTCAAACGTTCCCTTTGGCCCTTTACCGCTTTCTAATTTATTGCGTCGTTTCAAGCAAAGGAGGGGCCAGCCAAGGTTGATGCAAATCTTTCATTCAGCAAAAACACCTGAAGAGAAACGGCACCTCTGCGCCGCAGCAGCGAGGACGCTCGGCGGCCAGGAGGCCTTGGCCTGCTGCTAACGGCTGTGCGGCGACGCAGCCGTCCACTTCTGGCTCTTCAGGGGGCACCGAGGCACTCTGGTGGGAGCAGGACTGGACTTGGAGCAGCAAGCGTCTGGCCGCCTTGAATTTTCCACGCTGGGGTGGCTGGGTCGCTCTGGGCCAGGGAACTGGTTTCTTTCGTACCCCAGCACCGGGGGGTGCCGTTAAGCAGTCAGTGGATGTGCTAAAACTGTGGCCATCGGTGGTGCTACTCTTGTGGTTTAAAATGCTGAATGTTTGCTATTATCATCATTCTAGAGCTGCTCCAGAGCCCTTAGTCACAGGCTACCAGCTCAGGGGGCTCTTCCTTGAAGAACTCAACACCTCCACCACCAGAGCCAGCAAACCCTCTGCATGGAACCAGTCCGCAAGGTCTCCTTTGACTCTCCTTCCCAGTTCGATTCAGTTCTTCCATCATGGTGAGGAAACAGAGTGGACAAAGCTGATTAAAGGAGATAAGAGCCAAGAGCAAAATCTGGCAAGCAGCTCCCTGGTGGCCAGAGAGCAGAAGAGCCGCCCGCAGCCCTGCTCCGCCTTCGGCCCTGACACTTCCAGCGACAGAGGCCATCAACGTTGATCGTGCCAGACACACCACTGCTGTATAATGCAGTTTTACGTGTACATAATCCCGGGCAGTGCTGTAGGATAATTACAAGGTTTGTAATTGTAGGCTGGAAATCTGAGACAGCTGCTGCCATGAACTCTAAGGATGCTGCAGCCTCTTTCAGCAATGTTAGAGCAGAGATTGGCCAAACAGGTAGAGACAGAGACCATCTTTCCCAGGACCCCACTTCTGTTTTAGCTCTGCTCTAGACAGCATCTATCTGGAACCACCATCATGGGGCAGGCCTGTCTCCAGTGGCTCTGGGAATGGGAAAAACAACACACACAAAAAAACCAAACCAGACCAAAGCAAAAAGGATTCTGACCTTTCTCCACATGACACAAGTTCCTTGTAAAAGTGAAATCCCGAAGTTCTCGCTCGAAAAGAGAAAAACAAATCAATCTAAGCCTCCATCTCTTGTAATCCCAGAAGAAAAATGAGACAAGGGGGAAAAAGCTTGGAAGAGCTAGAGCATATGCCTTGTCTGCCCTTACTTTTCTGTGAAAAGCACTGAATTATTAGTTTTATGCTCTGAAACCCATTTGGAAAGGCCCGCTGCACGTTTGCATTTCTCAAACATGTCCTTTCCCACCTGGAAATGTTGTTCTGGCAGACTGAAAGGATCTTGTACCTTTGCCCAGGATTTCTGGCCACTTGAACATCCCAAATCTGTACCAAATCTGCACACGGAGCAGCTCCAGTGCTCTATGAAGCATCAGTCCCGGCGTGCCTGTGCTGCGGAGAGGGTCTGTGCAGACAGGTGAAAAACAGCAAAGCACAGCAGCACGTCCCCTAACCCATTCCCTCCCTAGTCCTGGCTAGGGAACCCCCATCTGAAACTCCCAACTCTCCAGTCACTGAAACAAGAGGTAAATTTGCCGAAGCGATCGTTTGACGGACTGGCCAGGGGTGTACCTGCAGCAGCGGCGCAGGCGGAGCGTGCGGGGACGGAGAGGACAGCGGACGGCACGCAGGCGGGTTGGCTGAGAGCAGCCGCGAGCGCCCGCTGCTGCGCTGCTCACACCGGTGCTGCGGGGCAGAGGAAGAGAGCTGCGGGTTTTGCAGGGCAGAAAGGACATCAAAATGCCACAGAACATCCTTCTGAAACCCAGCCGACCACAGTGAGTCATCACCGTGCCCTCCAAGAGAGCTACACCTTTTTTTTTTTTTTCTGTCTCTGTAAGTTTTCCCATGAAATCTGTTTCTGTCTGTGCTGATAAAACACAGCTTGAACCCGTGATTTATGCCCCTCCAAGGGCTGTTAGAAGGATACTGCCACCATCGTCCAGGAAGGTGGCACAAATTTTTCACGCAGGAGGAGCCCGTGTTTTCAAGTACTTGCTCCTCAGCAGCCCAACCGATCAGTCGCGTATTCTACACCAGGACTCTTTTTTTCCAAAATAACCTCATTTGCATGCTAAATGCCACTGAACTAATTAAACGATCCCAAGGAATTCTGGCCTTCTGCCCTCCAATTTGCCGCTCTTCTATTTTATTCCTTGTCCAACGCCCATGTGGATCCACACAGTTGTCATTTTGCTTCCAAGCGAATGTCCTTGTGCTCCTATTTCTATGAATAAAGGTGAACTCTGGCAGCGCAGTGTTTCCAGTAGTGGAAAGGTAGCTGGGGAGGGGGGGGTGGGGGGGGAAGAGAAAGGAAGGAAAACTGAGTCATGAGGAATAGCTATAAACAGCAAGAGGAACTGGGGGTAGGAAAAAAATCAAGTCAAAGACTTGAAAAAAAGAAAGAAAAGGATCAGCTTAAGGTTATTTGGTAGCATCATAAAAGTGGCAGTAGTACCTGCTCTTCAAGGTCAGCTGAAGCACTGAAATAAGTCTGAGTAAATATCTGTGCAGTCTCTCTGCCACCGTAATGAAACATCCACCGCTCCATGGTCCTGGCACCTTGGGAGCTTCCATGCATTTGTCTTTGTCTTGTTTAAGTCCTGCAAATGGCACTCACTCTCTGATGATGATCATCATCATGATGGTGATTGTGATCATCATGATGATGATCATCATCATCATGGTGTGGCTGGGAATAGTGCAGGGGTGTTTTGGCACCGCAGGAAGGAGACAGGACGACTGCGCCTGCAGGAGGTTGTGGTCACCGCTCTTCTCCCCACAGGCATCCCATGTGCAGCCTTATCCCCAGGGCTGCAGCACCACGTTGCATCCTCCAGGAAGGTTAAAGAAAAGAAAAGTAGCAGCTTCAAGGTGTACCTTGTACCTTCCAGGTGGACCTGGGGGTGTGACCTGAGCCAGTTCTTCATCTCAGCGAGCGGCCATCCTGCACGAAGGGCTCCTGCTCACCTTTGCCTCGACGTGTCTGTTCCCGACGCCTCCTGACAAACAGCCCGGAGCTGCGGCCACATCTGTAGCAAAGGTAAGGTGGTTGCTGTCCGCAGCAGGCACTTGTTTGGTTGAACATCACGGGAGCAGCCTGGAAGGCACCAAACTGGGACGTGAGAGTGCAAACATCTGCTGGCTTTGACTGAAGTCACTGGGCGCTCACTTCTGTCGCTGTGTAATTCCCTAATGCATTAAGCATCACATTTCATGGCTGGTGCAGAGCGCAGCCCTCTCAAATCTTCATTGGCTCCGGCACGCTCTGCCACCATCGCATTTATTACGGACGCACACGAAGCTTTTCACTGCCTTCAGATTGGACTCTGATTTGCACACAAGCATCTCCAGCCTAGATCAGTACTCCTCCACGGATTAACAGGGACAGAGAAAAAAGGAAGAAAGAAGTGAGTTGTCAACAGAAGGAAAGGACTTGATTAGGATCGCTTGGTGGATGAGGTGTTTTATGAGCCTGATGGTGTCCCCCAGTTCTTTCCCAGCGCTTTTGGGCTCATTCATGGGCGAGAGTGGATCACTAGCAGCTCCTCACAGATTGTATTTGACTGCAGTGGTACGAATCAGGCAGTGAAAGCAGCTGAGCGGATGGCAGCTCTCCCTTTGGTTGTGTTTGGTGTGGAAGCCGGGTTAATGTGGGCCATTGCGCTGCCCCATCCAGAGCCCTCGCAGCGCTCACGGACCCAGGAGCGGCTACCAGATTTCGGACCACCGGCCTCTCTGGAGCAGGGCAACTTCACAGCAGGTTCCTGCTCTGCTCCTCCAGGTGGGATGTAGCCAGGACACTGTCAGCTCACAGTGCTCAGCAAGGAGGTTTAGAAAAGCCATGCGAGCAGGTGAGGCTGTTGTCCCAAATCTGGGTACTTTACCCAGTGTGCGAGCCAATAACGCACAGAGCAGAGGTATTTCCAAGTTTATTCCATTAATGTGCAGAAATGGGGTGCTCATCTCAAAACAGGAGCACAGCCTAGTTTCAAAAATCTCCAGTTTTATACGTTAATTATTACATATTCAAACAATTAATACACATTCATTGCTATTCTCTTTAATGGTTTGTTGAGATGTCTTGGCTTCCTATATAAATTAGTGCGCAGACTTTGTCTTCTTCTTCCATTGTTCTCTTTTGAGTAAGCGGTACCATTTGGGTAGGTGCTCATGAGTCATGAGGGTCATGATCTCCCCCTGCCAAAATTGCCTTTTACCTACTTCTCCTCTAATCTTGGCTCTTCAGGTGGTTTTCTCAGTTTGCTGACCAGGCCTACAGTTCAGCACTCTCTTGACAAGAATATCCTACTTATCGAAAAAGTTACATTGTCTAGTAGTTAGTTCCTTAATAAAACCTTAGATAAATCATCTCTAGTTACTATTTTTCTATTTTAATATTAAGTAAATAATTAAACAGGGTGGGACTGCATAGAGGACTTTCAGCAGCGGCAGGTTTCCACGGTTGCTTCAATCACATTTTACAATATTTTTTTAATTTTTTCTTCTATTTAATATCAATTTTACTAAAACAAGACAGGACAAACATCCACCGAGGGACTCCCGCTGAAGTGGCTGGGGGGTCTGCAGGTGGTGTGGGTCTGGGCACCGCGACGAGGGGGCTGCAGCCCCCCCCCAGCTCTGGCTCCGCAGAGCCTCAGCCGGGCTTTTCCGGCGTCGCGCGTCGCCCTTTGCCAAAGGAGAGCAGGGGACAGCATTTCTGCTGCCCCCAAACCCCATTAATCCGTTAGGGCAGTTTGGTAGTTAGTCATTAATTAACCAGCCGTCACTAGGCGTACCGCTGTCCTGCCCTGCTTGTCCCTCTCCCTTTGTCACTCCTGCCGCTTTGTCAAAAACAGAGTATTTTGGTTTTGTATGGCAGAAAACCAGGAACCTTCACACTGGTGGAAATGTTTGTCAGAGCCCTGAGGGCACCAATAATAAGGGCCCTGCCCAGCCCCCGCAGGGCATCCCCCATGGCCCAGGACCCCATTTCTGCCCCCCACAAGGCCATCGGTCCGGCAATGCCCTGGGATGCTGCTCTCCCCTGCCCAGCCGTGGGCTCCGCCGACTCTCTCCCTGCGGTAGAGGCGGGAGGAAGGAGCTGTGCTGTAAGCGACCATGAAGGCGTTGGAGGAAAAACCAGGCTCCTGCTGTGCCGCAGAGCTCAGTTCCTCGGCCGGTCGCTGGGTAGCAGCACGAAGAACCGAATCACAGCTTTGCCTCCCTTGTTCAGCCAACAGATGCAGCCAAGAGCAGGGCAGAGCGCCAAGCAAATAACACCGCTTTGGGACCAGGTGAAATCCAACCTGACTTTCTCCGATTGAGGAAGCCCTGCTGGGAGAAATGCCTCAACCCATCTCTTCTCCAAAACAGGAGCTGAAAAGTGGGTTAGACCCTGCTGCCGGCAGTGCTGCCTTTGAGGAAGTCTCTGCTAAAAGCTGACAAATGACTGGAGCAATCAGAAAAAAAACAAAAACGTTGCTCCTCAGAACAGAGTGCACCGAAATCAGTGTCTCCCTGCGCAGAGGATGGTGGTGGGCAGCCCGCAGGGGTGGGAGACAGTGGCAGTCGGTACACGCAGAACCTCACGGCCAGCTCTGGTCTTGCTGAACTCAGCTCCAAGTCACCCTCGTTCACATTTGTGTCCTTGCGTCACCTTTTCCTCAGGGGCACTGCTGGTATCTTTTTTACCCAAGATGGTGATTTTTTTTTCCTCTTCCATCCTTAATCACCAGTGCAATGTGCTGAAGGAAAGGCGAATACTGTCAAATTCAAACGCTAAATGACAAAGCTTAGAGGTTTTAAAAACTGTTTGGTTTATATAAGTACTTACTGGGAACTGGCACAAACAAGTCGCTATCTGCTCTGAGATACCAGAGCAGATGTGACAGAGTGGAAAAGCCTCTTCCCTGCCAAAGTATTTGCTGGAGATTCGATAACAAGGTGCCATTGTACACCAGCGGGTAAAGGTTCAGACCAGGAAGGGCTCTGCCTTCGCAGGCTGCAGCTGCGCCCGCAAGCAACGGGTAGAGCTAGGTTACCTTCAGCGGGAAGGCAGCGAGCTTGCCTGTGCCGTTTTCCTTATCCGCAAACAGCGACAGCCCGCCTCGTCCCTCCGTTTCTGTTAGAGGGCTGTAAGCTCCTTCTAGCTTTCCTATGCGCTTCTGGGGAGAGCATTAAATTCAGCACTCCGATTGCACATTTATAATCTGGACCAACACGCAAAACTTAAGCACAAGAGCTCCAATTTCTAATATTTGTACAGACAAACTTTCAAGGATCGCTGTGAATTTCATCCGTCTCTGTCAGTTTTCCCCCTAGACACTAATACCGTGTGTTTTACAAATACCGAGTGTTTTGCAAACACAGCTGAGTTGGAATGGCAGATATCGAATACAATTTCAAATTGCATCACTATAAATCCTAAAGACATAAAGCATCTCAAAAGACGCTCTTACTTGTTTTGATTCTGAAACGAGGAGCAGCTGGTTTTCTGGAGCTAAGGGAGGATGGGCAAGTTTGGGCTGCATTCTCTTGTTCTCAAAACTCACCTGTTTTTAGTCCCCTACCAAAGAAAACTCACCAAAAATTATTCAATAGACACAGAAAATGTGCAATAACTACACTTCTAGTCTGACATGGTAACAAGTCTCCTGCATATTTTCCCTATGTGGTCTTCAAATTCAAAACACAGTCTCAGTGCAAATCAATCCCAAATTGCTTGAGGATGTATCTGAAGTCACGCTATCTTAAAAAGCAAACAAACTTAAATGGCAATTTTATCTTAAAAGCCTTTACTAAGCACAGATGAGTGGACAGATTTGATCAGATAAGAGAAATGCTTTAACCATCCCAATGACATCTCAGCTCCTTTCTCCCCTCCACATTACTACAAATCGTTATTTCACATCAAGGTTTAAAAAGACACCCGGCACCTTCAAGGTCCCTTTAGTTGTCCGTGTGCCTTTATTTCACAATGTCTTCGGACTTGCCTGCCCAGAAGCCTCCTCTGAGGTTAGCATGGGCCACGGGCGCACGTAGCTGCTCTCATTTATCGCAGCCAGCCTGCAACCCCTTGCCTGAGTCAGCACAGCCAGGGAGCTGCTTTCCTCCTCTCCCCTTTTCAAACAGTGTTGCTTTTAGCTCATTTATCTGCCTATTGGGGTGATATGTAATCAGAGCAGGAGTCCTGATGGGAAATACAAAGTGATTCTTTAGAGTGGTTGGCTTTGAAAACCATTCTGGGCGCTGATCAAGCGAGTGTCACAGCTGCCCCTCTCGCTTGCTTTGCCTTCTGCCCTGAGCCTGTCAGCACTAGGCACGCTGGAAGAGGCGCCGGGATGTTCACCGGCCCATCCTGCTTTAGTAAGATCTGGGATTATTTATGTCAGCACATGACACTCATTTGATGTGAAGGTAAGACACAAACTGACTCATTCACCCCACTGTCCAGGGCACTCTGGTCCAGTCTTTCTATAGCACAATGGAGACCAAAAATCCCCATCTACTGACTTCGAAAAAAAACAGTGCCTTTGCTGTAGAGTGACCACTCTAAACCAAAATAATGAATGCTTTCACTCATGTATCTGTAGTGCCAAACAACTGAAAAAACATTCATTCCTTCCTTACAGAAAGTGGAGCCACTCCCCAAGTCCTGATTAATTCCACCAGCACAATAACGCTGAAATCAGGTTCATTGTAGGTCTGTTCTCCCCAACAGACTTAACCTGCTGCGATCAGAGCACTGTCCCTTGGAACAGCCTAAACAAGGGAAGAGAAAAGATCCTGCTATAAATCTTCCCACAAAATTCTCATTTAATTAAATTGTTTTCTATATCTGTTTATTATATCCTCCTAGGTAATCTAAGCAACCGAATCTGTTAATAATCTTCTTCCTTTACAAGAAGGAGAACAAAAATAATAATTTCTTCCTGAATCTGGATTCTGAAGAGACCTTTTTCCATACGAAGGAGGCCAAGTAACTGGCTAACATGAAGATGCCCTAACATGAAGGTGGACGAAATGCTGCAGAATTCAAGTCTGCTCACAAAAACCAGCTGGTAGAAGTGCAAATACAAACCATGAAGAGGGAGGGATGAAAGCAACCAGTGGGCTGATGCAGGAATACCTACAGCAGAGCAAGAAACTGGAACCAGACCCCAGCACACAGAGACAAAAACGGAGCCCAGCACAAGGCCATTGCGCTCTGCTGACTGAAGCGAGCCTATCGGCATCTGTTCCAAATCAGGGCGCTATTAACTGGGTCAGTCCAGCAGATGCCAATGTCAGCATCCTCCAAGATACATCATTTTTGTGGTTAGCTTCAGAAATAAGTTTGCTTTTTAAAAAAACCCAACCAACCAACCAAAAAACCCACAAAAAACGAACCCAACCCTTCACTCTGGGGGTAACAGGGTAGAAACTGAGAGCAGAAAGAGGCAGAGAGAGGCAGCAGGTGTCTCGCACCTACCAGCTGCAGGGTAACAGCACCAGCGCGCCGAGAGCCCGCACACAGACTCATTCTCAGCAGGAATATTCATTCTTGAAAACGCAGCCATGGAAGCAAGAGGATGTCAGAATTGTGATTAAGACTTCTGACTTTGGGGTGCTTACTCCAGCCCCTCATACTTGGTACAAAATTAGGCAGGAAAAAGCCTTGGAAGGCCAAAACACCGTGCATTATTCCCCAACGATTCCACTCCTAGAACCATTTGCCTGCCAAACAGAATCCTCAAATTTGCTCCGACTTGTGCAAGGCATTAATTCAGGTTCGGTGTTTGCAAGGGCTGTAAAAGATGCTTTTTCACACACCTACTCCAAAAAGTTGTGGAATCTTAGGAATGAGAGTGCCAATCTAAGACATTAGCAGTTCTTGCAATAAGAAGAGCTTTCATAATGCATTATGTAAAATAAAAACAATGCCATATTTCAGTGAATGTACTGAAAGAACTGTGAATCAGTATAAGAACTTTTTTCCATCAGAGTTTGAGACAGTTATTTCTCTCAGAAGACAGAAATAAAACAAAGTGACTTCACATTACAGAGCTCGTCACTCAAAGGCAAGAATCTGTTTATACTTACACTGATCATTAAAGAAATGTTTTCCTGACCAAAAAATGGCATTGAAGTTTTCAGATGAGCTATTCTGGGGGGTTAGGAGATGATTGTAAGTCCTAGGAGTTTGGAAGTTTTTATTTCAGTGCTTATAATTATACTAGTGTGCCTGCACGCAACCACATACTTCAGTATCATAAATACCAAGCAGATACAGAAAAAGCAGCACTGATAATCTGGTAGGATTCAGGGGAAAGAAATGCAAAATGAAACTTACCTTTCTGCTGCCAGTACTAATATTTGCCTTTGCTCTTCCAGAAATCAAGTAACAAACCTGTACATGCAACCTTACAAACTCAAATGCATTGTAGGAGGCTACATGGAGAGGAACCACTTCTGAGCTTTAACCATGTGCTGAGAATTTGCACAGGATGCAAAAGCAATCTTATACAAGCGATGTACACAGAATGTTCACCCAAGATATTACAGATTAGCAACTATGGTACTGAAAAGAAATGCATTTTGCTGAGAAAGAACAAACAGGCTTCATGAAGGGTCTTTATTTAAAAAAAAAAAAAACAACAACAACAACAAAAAAAAAAAAAAAACAAAAAAAAAAAACACAAACAAAAAAGACAAACAACCAGAAAATCTTGAGCGGAATGTAGGTAGCAATGTCTTCTATAAAAATCTCCAAAGTACATATGCTGTTAGAGCCCGAGCCAATCCTCTGTCACAAGGTAAATTTTGTTTACAAGATTTAAATCACAATAGCCAGTTCTGCCTCCTGAAATGAGCTTCTCTGAAGCCTGAATTGACAACATGTGACATAAGCTTAGTATCATCTCATTTATTACAATAACTTATTTTCAGAAATTATTAACCTGGAGAGGGCTTCTCCCCCAGCATTATACACCTGGGCATCTCCATAATCTGAGGAAAATTAAGAACGGGAAAAAAGGAGTAAGATAAAAATAACCTGAAATACACATTTGCAAAAAAGTTGCTAAGTTATGGGAAAAATAAGTAGTAGGTACATGAGAAAGCAAGGTACCTTTCCCCCCCCCCCCCCCCCAAAGTCAGTTGTCTCAGGAGAATGGCAGCTTAGTCCTCCCTAAAGAAAGCTCAGTGGAAAAAGGAGTTAAATAAAACTCACGGGAATTCACAATTCCCTCTCCAGTCTACCTCCTCTGAAATACACATTCTTCCTTATATTTATTTATGCCTACTGCCCTCAACCATCCAGTCTCTAAAATGCTTCTCCATCAAGCTTCTGGCTCTCCAGTCACCAACATTTACAGTGGGGATGATTTTCTGTGGCTTCAACCATTGAACAAAACGCTTTATTTCCAGGTAACTGCTGTGTTCACTGTAAGGAATCCCTGCAATGAAACAAATCACAGTGATCTGTCAGTCTACTTAGCTTCTTGCCAAAATACTTTTGCAAGCCTTCCAGCTAGAAATATTTTAGATAATGTTGTTTTAAACTCATATTGGAGATCTAAAGTTTATAGCTAAGTTAAAACGAAAACACAGATTTTTCTTCTGGAAAAGTTACCTTGCATTAAGTTACCAAGTCATCCATCAGTGCAAACTGAGTGATCCCGAGCATTTGGTTAAATGAATGTTAAAGTTTTAAGAGATTCAACTCCACCCTCCAATAAGAACTGAGAGGAAGAGAAAGACCCACAGTCTCTCAAATGAGTGAAGTATGGAATGAAATCGTGGTGCTGGAACTGCACTGCCACCAGCATCAGTCGGGCCAAGATCTCATCCCTGAAGCCTCTACATATATATCAGGTAAAAGCCTTTACTTCCAAGAGGAGGACAGGAGCAAAATGTATGTAAAAATCTGTATTGACAGTGTTCTCGATTACTCAGTTCGCAGATCTCTCCTGGAGAGATCCATCTGTTCAGTTTATCAACGAGTTATCAGAAAAAGCATTAGTTACAATGAACAGTAGGAGTTTCCAGAATAAAAATATGAAAAACATCTACATAAAACTAAATACACTGAATCTTTACTCCTCTTATACCATATATGGTGATCTTTCCTCTTGTCTGAGGTTTGATATCCAGCAGAGAAAGGCATGAATCAGAGTAGGTCCATCCAGTAGGTTTGAAAGCCAGAACTTGATCAAAATTCTCAGAAAACTTACTCAAGTGATCTTGCAAGCCCTGTGAAAAGAATATAGTGTATACTTAATCCCATTAAATAGCTCATTAGTCTAAAGGTTGAAGATTTCATGATGGAGAATTTATTTTCATGTTTTGATACGAACTTTGTTATTTTAAATACCATCTGCCTTGAAATTATTAATGATAAGTACTTATAATTGCAGGGCACCTTGTACCTTAGGATCTCTATTTTTCATCTGAATAAGCACATATTAAACAGCTACACATTACAGATCAGAACACATACAACATAATCACATCTTACAGATTTTGCTCCCCAAGTCATTCGTTTCCTCCTCTCAGCTGGAGGTCAGCACTCTTGCAGCTGAGTGGTGATAGAAGATGGTGAAAACCTGCTTCAGTGCAAAATCATCTGCTTAACTGAAAGCGCCACTGACATCCTGACATCTGCTTATGCCCAGAAGCGCTCAAAGTTAATTAAGCAAGCTACCCAAAACACTGCAGCAAGCCAGTGCACGAGTTGAGTGTTGCTCTGAGCACCAAGCCATGTTCTACCACATCTCCATTCATGACAGGAAGGAAACCACCTCTCATCTCTTCACTCTATTAACTTGAAAAAGTTTCCAGCTTGGCTAAGTTAGCCTTTGATGTTGTTTAAGCTAGCATCGGGAAAAGGATGAGAGGGAAGTATAAGGAATGTACAATCCTATTCCTGGATAAATTGAAGTCGGTGTTATTTCAAACCAAAAATAGAAAATCAATTTCATGTGTTCTGTATAAAATCTCAAAGGCACATTCTCCCTTTGAAAGCCCTACAAGATTATACAACTTAAAATCCTAAACTTTATATCAGCAGCAGGAAGAGGAATACAAAATAAAGACTGATTAAAAAAAGGTGGGGAGAGGGGGATAGATAGGCTGTGACAGAACACTAATCTACCTGTCAGATACTTGAAAATTATTAAGCAGGGAAGTGGAAAGCTGCCTGTGACACTGACACTTAATAGCACCTTCAGTACAATGTCCAGCAGCAACATACGGAATCCATCAAATGAGGCACATACAAGAACAACAAAAAAAACCTACCACAACACACATTTCATTCAGCAATAAGAATTACGGCTAGCTGCCATGACTCTTAATAGACTGCAAATGTTCAGTCCTCACTAGATTAAAGATATAACTGTAGCAGTCTAATTCTCCTTCACACTTCGTTTTAGGAAGATTAGCACATCTTAAGGTAGCAATTCAAATATTTGCTCCCCTTGCTTTAATGAACTCTAAATACAGTACTTCAAATGCAATGATTACTATATTAACCAATGCCAATCTGCTTTCAAATATTGTTATAAATCAAGGGTGCAACATTCACATTGAAGATGCAATTTCAATCTCATCAAAAATTATTTGTGCATTTCAGTCACAGGCACTTTTGAAAAATCTCACCTCAATGCTAGTACAAGACATTACTGAGCTAAGCAACATAAAAGAGGTGCACAGACCTGAACACCCGAGGTCTCTGCAAGTCTTCCACTGCATATTCAAGTGGCAGAAGCCTCAATTTTTGACTGTTACAAAAAATTGTTTGTTGCAGAAGAACCACACATACATTTTAGAAAAGCTGGCCTCTTTCCACAAAACAAATTACCACAGTGTTTACTTATAACAAGTCTATTTTAAATTCACATTCCAATTTCTTTTTTTTATTGCTTTAGCAAACACTATTCTAAACCTTCATCCTTTTAAAATGGAAAATATATTTCAACCTCCTTCAATCACCATGACAGCCTGTTATCTACAGTATCACTAGAGTCAGCAGTACATGCAAACAGATTCCATAAGGTACAAGAAGACTCAAACATGATTAAATATTTAATTTACAATCAGCCCTAACACTACTGAAACTCATCCGGCTTATTCACAAACAGCTATTCATCAGTACACACAGCAATCCCTGTATTTTCCTCAATAAAACCAAGTATTGCAGTGAAGTACCACATCTGTATCAAGTACACTTGCAATATTGCAGCAATTCATGTTTTATTTTTATAAATACTTTAATTTAAAAATCACATACATAATTTTTTAGATTTTTTTTAATTTATGTAAATGTTATCAATTAAGACTATCCAGAACATTAATCTAGAGCATGTCATCTCACTTTTGACCCAGGCAGCACCTGAAGAAAGTTTGATATCAACTCCTAATAAACAAACTCAAGAAAGCCAGAGCTACACATAGGAAAAAAAAAAACCAACCCAAATGAACAAAAAACCCTCACCCAATCAAACAATAATGCAACACCACAAAAAGCTTATTCCTCTGCCACCGTACTTTTGCTGCCTCTGATCCCCTATAGCTTGTTCTTTCTAGTTTTACCCTTCAGACTTCACACATCTTAGCCAAACACTCATTTCGAGTACTGCTTCTTTTCAAGGGGGCAGTCACAAGGCCTGGGTAAAATACATCAAGTCTGGTGATATCTGGCCAGGTATTCGACATTATGAACAGGACTGCTTTCATCCTAACTACAGATCGAGACTATCTATATGAATTTACAAAGCAGAAAATAAATGCTTTCTTCTAAAATTTGAACTTGTTTCTTCAACAGATTTCTGCGACAGTGACGCAACTCCTGATGCAGAGATAGAAAATCACCCAGAATTTAATATTCAAATATACGTTTGAAGATAAAAAGTGATGTAAACATTCAAGCCAGGTAGCACAGTTTCCCTCACTGTGGCTGGATTCGTACAGAAATGCGCCCATCTTGACACAGACAGCTCAAGCAGAAAGGGGAAACACACCACACATTATTGTCACCAAGCCTTTGGCCAAGTGAAGATCTAGGGTATAACACATATTTTGAGGATGCTACGGGTCTACAAAAATCATCTTTTCAACCTGTCAAAAAAACATTCACTGATCCACCTGTTTTTCATAGGGAATTTAACACAATTATGGTCACTATGCATTTTTGTTTGCTTCAGTTCTAGGTTGAAGGTGCCAACGTTAGTCTTTAAACGCTGGCAACTAGGGGAAAGAGAGAGAGGTTTCTGCACTTTTCTAAGCGCCTGTGGCTTTTAGGCGAATAACGCTCTCTGCTGAATCAATACAGCGTTTATAAATCACACATGAACAGCTAATCTAGTTCTTCACAAATAATAAAACAGCTGACTCCAAAATGAAAAAAAATATGCTTGATATTAGACCTGAAAATCAACATTGAGAAAAGCAGATTTCACATAGCCTCAAAATTGGAATTAAACAGCTGGGCAATGCCACCAAAAGGAAAAAATATTCACAACATAGAGACTGCAAAAATACTTCTAAAATTCCAGAACATGCATTCAAAAAACTCACCAGTTTTATTAAAAAAAAAAAAAAAAATCATAACATTGTCCAGCAATCTGGAGACTCAATAATGTGGAAAAAAAAAAGAAAAGCCCCTGATGACAGAAGAAAGCCTGTGAACAAGGAAGCATATGCACAAGCATCTCAAAACGATGAACTCATTTCCTTTCTACTTGGGATAGAAAGGAAAGCTGTGAGCATCCAGATTTAGCCTTGGGAGCAGTCATCTATGGAAACATGGAAGCTTTCCTTGAGCAAGTACAGTTTTATCAATGGTTACTGCAAACTAGGCTTCAGTTGTGGTAAGGACATGTAGCTTACACAGCTTTTTTTGTTCTTTATCTAAAAAGAGACCAGCGAATTTTTTCAATAAAAGGAAGAAGAATCATGCTACAGTTCTTAAAACTATCAAGCCTAGAGCACAGACAGATTTGTTTTTTTTCTAGGCAAAAAAAGGATATAAAAATGGGGCTTCTAGGATATACTATAATATGCCACCAGGGTTTGGCTATTTGCATTCGACTAAAAAGGCAACTGATGGACAAGGTCACAGATGTACTCAGTTTACTAAATAAGGACTGAAATTCAGCTTTTGACTGAGAATACTCCCGTAAGGATTTCATGGATTTCTAGGTTTGCAGCTGAAACTACATGAGCAGGAAATTAGCCCAAATTTAGAAGCAGGATTGTGGTTTTGAGTGGGGCTAGGGATCAAATAAAACAGAAGAGATAGGAGAGAACCAGAAGATAATGAAGACATTGGCATTCAGTGATGAGGATCACTAAAAAATTCTGTCTTTCCCAGTAATGAGCCAGTAATTCAGCACAAAACCTGTATAATCCAGCAGAAGACAAAAACATGCAACTGGAGATGATGACATCAACATTTACATGGTCTGTAAAAACAGGATGATATCATTCATCATTCTTTAACTAGAACAAGATTGCAAATGATCAGATAGACAATATTCTTAAGAATATTGTCTTTTCTGAGGTCATGTTTACTGATTCTGCTGGAGCAGAAATAACATAGTTATATGAACTCATATGAAGTCATCCTTAAGCATTCTCCACATTTTACTGATACTACATTCCACCTGGGCACTCATCTAGCTACTGGCCTCACCGGATGTTTAGTATCTGGAAGTCTACCTAGCATGACTAATTTACATGGACACAAAATTCCAACAACTTCACAGATGAAGTCAAAGCCCCAGTACAGAGGGCCCCAGCTGTTACACCAGGACACTTGTCCAATAGACCAATGTGCTTTTAACCTTTCCTGCCCTTTCCAGGATCCAGGCATCACTTCTGGCATGCTGTAGATTTGTCTAGAATCTCCTGTTCTCAGAGATGAGACCTGGCACATGAAACAACTGCTCTCTCAGAAGTAAGGCTGTCCAGACATCCTTGTGGTACAATCACATCCTTTGCCTGAAAGTCCAGTTACACGAGTACGCCACAGATGCTGGGACACACAACAGCAGAATCACATAACAACCAAAAAATCTGCAGAAGAAACTAAAATACATTACTGTTTAAGACAACACATTAAAAATAAATCCATACACATTTCCATTACTCATTTTCTGCCCCACCATGGAAAAGATTATAGAACAACACTAAAACATTAAGATATTAAGTTCTATCTCCTGCAGCTTTCATCCAAATCATATAGCCTCTTTTTCTCCTTTTTAGGTCAACTCTGATCTTGACTGGTCCTGCAGCTAAATACCATCTTGCTCTGAAGGATTTGCTTGAGATGGCACAGCAGGCCTGAAGCAAAGCAGGAAAATTAATCCAAGTCTGTAAGGCGTAAGCGGCCACTGTTTTTCTCTTTCTTCCAGGTTACCTTCAATCTAGAGCCTGCTGCTTTGCCTTAATGTCATTGTGTATTTTGTAGTCTATTTAAAAAAAAACAAAACAACTTACTTTCCCACCAGGAATTGGTCACCTTTCCTAACTAAGAAATTCCCACAAAAACTCTCAACACCAAACACCCACCGTCTCAAATCTCGACTGAAATGTGCGTTTGAAATCAATGTAAATGAAACAATATCTTAAAAATAAACTGTTACTTGCTTTTGCTACAAGTATTAGAGATTGTGTGGAAAACCAAAAGCATGTGTATATATGAGGTGTCTTTCAATTCACTCAATGTGTGTATTTGTTTATGTGTGAGTTTTCACTGATTTTCAAGTATCCTTATCTCCATGTAAATCTTCAGCACAGAAGGAGAGAGAATATTCTTTTAAAAGATGAAAATATGATTATAAAAACATGGAAATTGAACTAAGAGGAACATGGGGAACACTATTCCTTTTTTATCAAACACCAGTCTAGAAGTTGGCTGTGTTCACAGGCTGCCTCAAAACAGACTCACACAGAGAAAAGCCTTTCTCTCTTCCTACATCATACCGGGTAAAAGACAGGCTGAAAACAGGGACTCCATGTCACAATATATTAATTGCTAATAGGACAGATCCTGCAGTCATTACATAAACCTACTTCAAAAAAGCCCACAAAAAGCAAGTCTTTGAACAAACCTCATCTTATCTTGTACAAGCACCGCATTGAAGTGAAATTACACTTCCTGTGCATCATGTTTGGAGACAGATATTAATGTTTAATTGCATTTCATTTTCAATGTATTGCTACATGTCAAAACTTTACTAAATAAATATGATCTGACAAGAGGTTAAAAAGCACCAAACACAACACCGGTTGGAAGGAGACAATAGTAAGATTAGCCAGCAGGTTAATCAACTGAGCATATTTTCTGAACTTACCTTGAAATTTATTTGCATCATGGGAAGAACATGAAGCAAAGTACCATCCCAGTCCACACTGATGAGAGAATTAACAGCTGCTGACTCCAAGCACTGCAGTGTTTTGTACTTATCGCGGGACATACTTGCTTTTGAGCCCAGAACTTCAGCAATTGCTTTAAGATTAATTGGGAAGAAATCAGATAAAGAAAATTGTAAGAGTTCATTTTTTCCTTGTTTTGGACATATTCCTACTTATTGCACTGGATCATTTTTACTATTGAAAAAAAAGGTCCATATTCAAGCGGATAGTGTTTCATATTCTAAAATTAAGAAGAGACACCTGTAACGGCTGTTAAAAAACTCTGGCTTCTACGATTTAGCACCAGAATTGTGTATGTCAATTGGAAAGAGAAGGACAATAAAAGTACATTGATAAGTTCTAAGTCATATTTCTTTGCTAGAATGTTACCGAGGTCAACCGGTATTTAGTTCAAAGAAGCCAGAAACACATGCAGTTTTTGGTATATGCGACAAACAGCCCACATTAAAGACAGAGTACATTTCAGTGAAAGTAAATCTTGTATTGCTGACTTTAAATATACTGAAAAGCACAAACGGTACACAGCTGCCTCCTCTAGAGTATGCATTTGAGCAATCGTGTTGGTTCATAATGCTGTAACCAAGTGAAACATAGCACATAAGATTTTCATTAAGTCAGAAAAGATGTGTTTTGGTCTGGGGAATGATTTGTAAAAATTGATTTCATTAAAACCGATTACTATAAATATTTAGGAAAATACATAATATAAACCCAGAAGGAAAAACTGTTAGCAAAATAGAAGTTTAAGAATAATTATATCCCTTTGCTGTTTCTTGACAACATGAGATTATTAACACACAAAAAAGACCTAATTCATGTTTTTTTAATTGCCAATAGCAATTTTCTCACCACAATCAATTAAATAGGTTCATTCATTTAGTATCCAAATTGGCCTTCTGTATATTTGGGGGGTTTGCAAACATGGCAGAAAAATATAGCTTTCAGAAAGTTAAAACTTATTGATTAGAAAACTAAAAAGCTAGCAGTAGGATTATTAAATATATCTAATTTCTTTACACAATATCTGACCATCAAGATTAAATGATCCTTCACATCTTCAAGAAAAAGGACTTTTAACACTGACTTAGATATTTATTTAGTTATTTGATCCAGTATGCTTCTTTTACATACCTAAGAAAACTTTTTCTTTTCCAATGGAATAGGTGCCACAGACAACTAGAGTACGTGGGTTTAAAGTCACTGTCTCAAAGGCAGTATTGACAGCAAACTGGATAACCTCTTGTTGAGAAGGAAAAGTGTATTCAGGACTACAGTATCTGGGGCATGGAAACAAGATATATCACGTCATTACACAAGATAGAAGACATCTGAATTTACCAAGGCGGCCCTCAAAACTGCATGCATACAATAACAAAGTAATGAAAAAGATGTTATTCTTCTATATACTTTCAGTCTACTTGAAATCTATTTATTAGAAACCACTGAGGTGCCCAGATGAAATTGTTACAATAGAATTTACATTAAATATATCAGACTTCTCTCTACAACTATTCACTTGTCTGACACTGACACTCAATTCTGCAGTCTTTTCTCTATAAATACCAAGCGCTCTTTCAAGCTAGATATTTGTATCATGTACTAATTACATCCTTATGTCTATTTTTTGTCATGCATACAAACCATAAGGCATTCTTCATTTGCAGAAACATATGGAACAGAAATAAAAGACTACAGCTGGGCATTAGTCATCGTACACAGAAAAACAATTTTATATACATGAGTCAGACAAAGGTCTAATGAAAACTTGATTTACTGATTTAACCATTTGGCATTCTTTCACTCTTTGAATTCCCCCACACCCCTTTTCATAACAGAGTTAAATACACGTAAGACCAGTGTTCCCTGAACCTCTTGTTTTCGAGCTGAACACAATGTATGAATTTTGACACCCAGAATTTAATACCACTTATAAATAATAAAGTCATCTCAGCAAATATTTCAGCATCTTTTCCACCACCCACTTTTATTCTCTCTTGTGTAACAGCATAACAGATGAACAAGTCAGAAATACATGGACCTTCAATAAATACCTGATTGTATATAACACTAAATAGAGTTAATAAGTGTCAAAACAGTAATGTCATTTATACCTACATTTACTGGGATCATATAAAGTCTTACTAAACTGAGAAGAGGGTTATATTAAAAAAAAATTAAACACAACTTACGTGGTATCAAGGTAAAGAGTGTGGACTTGCTGACCAATCAAAGCAGGGTAGCGCTCCATTGAAGGATCTGCCCTGAAGTCTCCTGTGTGCAGAATAACAGTTCCACTTGGTAGACGAAAAAGGATCATTGCTGCTCCCGGACAACTGAAACAACCAAACAAAAACCCCATACAAGTTGTGTTAAGATCTCTCTATTCATAAAGCCTTACGAGATACACCCTTTAGCAGCAAGAAGGTGTGCAGAACAGCTTTTAAAATCACAGGTGTTATATAGCCTAATTTAGCTAGACATTCACAATTTCTAAAGGAATTCTAAAGCTAACCTTATGACCATAGGCAATCTAGACTGGAGTTCTCAGCAGAGGTGGAGGAAAGAGAAAAAAAAACAAAAACAAACACACCAACAGTAAAGTAATCAAGCATTAACTGTCTTTTTGGGATGCTCTGTCTTCTTCCAGGTACGACAAAGATGCTGCCTCAGTTGCAATCGCAGAGGTTCTATTACTTGATTTTAAAGGGGAAACAGCAAACCAAAGAGAAGCAGCATTCTTATTCAGGAGAAAAAAAAATTGTGTTATTGCAGATGCATCTTCATTCCTGCAGGACTTACTGAAGTATTTCCTTTTAAATTTTATTTGCAGATTTTAAACATTATCCTGCATCCAGAATTCCCTGGTTATAAATACAACTCTCCTATTGGCCACAGCAAATCCATTGCACCTTCTGCAGTTCCTCACCAAAGGAGTCTGCAGGGCAAGTGTTCAGACTGGAAAACCAGAGTGGGACTATTCTGGACATGAACCATCCGTAAAGGCTAAATGAAATCTCAAAAAAACGGAAAAACTGGCATGAATCAGAACTAAAAATGACAGAATCGGTGAACTCTCCAAAAAGTTGAACTTTGTACCTAAGGTTTATATGCCTTTTAAATTGAAGGAGAGGATCAGAGAGACAAACAGGAAAAGTGAGAAGTAGCCAAATTACATAAGCAACAAGGCTTCCTTCATTCCCAGAAAGGGTTCTCAAAGGACTTCATGGAATCTTATCTCTCCAACTATAAACAAATCCTAAGATAAGTAATATTCAAACCAGCTGTGACAGAGCGCTGCATTTCAATATATACTTCAGGGGAAGGACTTTTCCTCTAGCCCATAGCCAAATAAGGTACCAAGAGGCAGAACAGCAAGAGCACAGGACGGGAAGTCAGTGCTACTTAACTTTAAATCCAGCATTACCACACAGTGCCAGTGTAGCACTGGATAAAAATTTCACCCTTTATCACTGAATTCAGTAGAAGTCTTGTTGCACATTTCAACAGGCTTTTCTTTAAAGTTCAGTTTTCAAAATGCTAGCTAGGTTTTGTCTCTCCCAGGATCCAAAGGACTACATTTTTCTTTAGCTGGAGATTTCACTATCTTCAGTCGAAGCTACAGAAATCTAACCTATTTGATAATCAAATCTAGGGAGTTCCCAACTAGACACCAAAAGCTAAAGTGTCCAGACCACTAGAAGAATCATTCAACCTCTCAACAAGGTTAAAAATGATGGAGCTGTGTGTGGTTAACACTATGTATTCATTACAACAACAACAACAGCTACTTCAGCTAAAATTATCAAAAAGGCCTAAGTTTCATTTTCAAAAAATAACTGTTTCAAAAGCTAACTACTTGCAAGAAATTCAGGCTCTTACATGCCTAATTCACTTCTGAAGTGAAAACATATGTTATTAAACCAACTCAGGAATGTGAAATATTTTCACCCTTATTTTTTCAAATCCACTGAAACCTAAAAATCATGAAAACATAAACTGTATCTGTGCACCTATTTGTCTTTAATATTCTATACACACAAATATTCCACAACAAATGCAATGATACATACTGATTGGCATCGAGCAACAACACTTTGATCCCATTCACTATACATTCTGTGTCCATCGGCAGCACGTGGATGTACTGCTCTTTGACTCGAAGTTTGTTCTTCACTAGGTTGCCAGTTATCTGTAACAGGGAAAGGATTTAATATGGAATAGGAAAAAAAAAATCTAAAAAGAGCCTTTGTTTATTTTAGAAACAAAGGCTCTCAAAGCCAGACTGTCTGGCTTAGAGAGAAACTATGAGATCCTGGGTATAATCAAGCCTTTCAGTAGCATTTCACCTCTCAAAAAAGCAAACTGAAAAGAAAGCAGTTTTAAAAAAGAAAACTTTCAAAACCCTGTCAACAGATTACAGATTGGAATCAGAGAGGAGGAAAACAAGGGGTAATAACATCTGTTACAGACTGCCAAGTTAAGGAGCTGGGTAAAGCTTTCTTTAAACAAGTGAAGAACTTTCCAGATATCAGACCCTGGATCTTACCACAGAGGACTGCAGTCACCCCAACACCTGCTGGAAGAGCAACATGGGACACAAGCATTCCAGGAGGCTCCCAGAGGAAACAAGAAATAGTTTTTTGATGCAGGTTCTGGATGGGATGATTAGGCAAGGTACCCTACCACGGCATGAGTTAAGAAGAATTGGTTGGACATATGGCAGCCTCGGCCATTCCGCAGCCTGAAGCACAGGATACACAGGATCAGGCTAAAACTGAATGTGGAGAATAGATGGCTGAACTGTAATCTAATTTCAGGCTTCCATCACTTGAATAGAGGGATACAAAAGATTCTTCTCCATGATGCACACAAAAAGAACAACCCACAGTCTCAAGTTGCAAAAAGGGACATTTCAATTGTACATTTGGAAAAATATCCAGAGTGGGTAAGCACTGCGGCTGGTTGTGAGGAGACTTAGTGGATTCTGTCCTATTTTCAAAATTTGACTGACAAAGGCTCTCTGCAGTCTGATCTAACTCTGAGGTTAGACCCGCATTGCACAGGAGGTTGGACTACCTGAGCTCTAGTGATCCTTTTAAACCTGAATTTTTTCATGGTATCTAGACAGGGAAGTTTCACTAATCTTCATCAGTCACATCAGGGTAAGAATTTCTTACAAGGGAAACCCAGATTCCCCAGTCAATTAGGCACAGTATCTACTGTGCCTAGTTGACTCAACAACGGAACCTCTGATCTTTTATATACTTTCATTATAGTTGTATATGGATTTAGTAATATCTAGTAAACTCAGAATGCCTTACCTCATTATAGCCTTACCTTATTACAGTAAATTGGAAACATGAAGTTTTTGGTTAGACCACAATAGTGATCAGAGTGAAAATGAGTAAGGAAATAAGCTGTGCAGCCTTCAATTTCTCCATACTGGAAGGCATCAACTGTAAAACCAGTTCCTATGGCAAAAGAGGAAGAGAAGCCAGTCAGTAAACATGCATAGTTGAGAACTAGTTTTTGATTAGATGTTCCTTTTGTTCTTTTTTCTTTCTTCCAAATTAAAAGGTAATACAGTTATGCCGCATACAGCTGAAGGAGCCAGTTAAAGATGAGCATGGTTTGCATGAGTCAAGTCACAAAAAGGATTTTCACTTATTAAAATAAAAATTTAAAAAAGCATCCACACACAAATACTTTCACAGGGCTCCCAATTATGTTGCTCAGCTGCCATCCTATACAGATAGCAACTGGTTAAGCAAATAAAACACGTATCTGTATTCAGCTGGTATTACTGAAAGTTCACATAGATTAAAATCTAATACCAACATCTTAAGACAAAATAAAACAGGTAACTACACTTTAACAAAATGTATTTTGTGACCAAATTGCAATTTTTCAATTATTCTACATTTAATAATTATCTTAAAGCATGCTACCATATAATTACCAAGCAAGCAATCTGGGGTCTTCGAATATATCTGCTGACACGAAACCTGACTGATTTGCCATTGTATGCTTTCAATGAGGTGCTGTTTGTATAAACTTATTGCATAAAGACAGCTGTATAGAAGACATCCCTTTTCTCTGCAAATGTAAATTTTTAAAAATGCAAACATAACTGACAAATGATCCTTTCGCACTGGGTTTTACTGTCTTATAACCACCAAATAGCACATAGAACTAATTCATCTGATGGCACTCAAATATTTTTCACTTTATGTTACACAAATTTACCAGATCTTCTAGGAGAACTAGAAATAGTTCTACTTACTTGAAGCTAGAACTTCAATTATTTGCAACTCCAAAAAAACATAGCACTCTGCTAACTAAAAATCACAACCCAAAAAATCCACAAGTGTATGACAGGCACCAGACTCAAAACTTCAGGGAGGCTGAATTATACTAGGCCATGGGGATAAATACATATCATCAGCAAGACAGAAAATAAAGTCAAATATACTTCAAATGTAGCAACAAAATTCAGAACAAAGATAATATAGATAATAACAAAGCAACTCTAACATTGCATTGTAGGCATAGGAGTCTGCTCTTCACATTTATTCTATATGGGAAATTCTCTAAGCCCATGGAACCCATGATACTGGTATGACCCCACAAAGACTTCAAGGTCTTCAAGCAGGAGCTTGGCACTTAGGATCACTAACATATTTCTATTTGGCTTCCTCAAACATCTACCTAAGACTAAGACAGTCCTTTAGTGGTAAAAAGAACTGTGAGGATTTGAAATTTTAAGCCACCAATCCATCATCCTGTACTTTATGTAATTGCTTCAGGAGATTCTGGGAAATTCTTGGCTGTTTCTTTAGCTAAATTCTTCTGCTTGGTTTTCATTCCTTTGTTTCCAGTTCTAGTACTCCAAATTTCTAATACTCATGAATTTCAAATACAAAATTAAACTGATTTTTTTTAAACTTAGCGTAAGGAAATAATTGCTACTGACACCTCAATTTTCAGGCACAACTGAAGCGATGCAAATTATTAAATTCAGTAATTAGGAGTGAATATTAATAAGGGATATATTAAAAATCATTTAAGAAAGTAGATCCATCTTTCAATACTGCTTGCGGTTTTGACTCTGTCAAAAACACGCAGAAGTCAATCCTTGAAATAACTTCCATGAGATAACTGTTTCACTGTCCTTCACTGATGAAGCCATTGTTGACTCTAGTTCTGCAATTACCTTCTTCTGGAGGTTTGCACCTACACCAGGTTTTATCAACTTAGATGGAAGAAAGAAAATTCATTATGAGATGCAGTCTAAATCGTTATGAAGAGTGAAGAAAACTAAAGCCTAAAATTAGGAAAAACAAATACAACGCTCAAGCCAAAAGTAGTTAACCTCTACAAAAAGCAAGAGTTACATCTCACCTGGTATTTTCTTGTAGAAAGGGCAGTGTTTTTTTCTTGTTCCTTCACCTGTAGTAGGTAATTCTTTAAATTTTTTTCTCCACCTTCGTTGGCCACCAGAACTCACATCTGCAAAGGCTCCATTTGCACTTGAAATTTCTACAACTGCTTCTACATCTTCCACAGATCCTTCAGCTTTCCTTTTTTGCTGTCTGGGCCTCTTTCCACTGGGAGTTACTGAACTTGGTATCTGTTTTCCGTCACTCAAATGAGTCTCTCCTTTGCTTTCCTCTTTTACTTTGGGTTTTAACCCAAAGAAAACACCAATGTCCATTTGTTTGAGTTCTTTGGCAGAACTGGATTTTCCATTCATACTTGCTAAAGAAAGAGATGACACTGTTTTAGAGATGGGGCTGGGAAAGCAAACAGCAGCTGTATTAAGATTTCCTTCTTGCTTCACTACTGACTGCAAACTCTCCCGGCAAGCTGTTTTTACAATTGTATTGGCAGTCATTTTATCTGCGCTCGTCACGATGTTACTTGGGTCCCTCAAAGCGTTCCTCTTCTGTGTCAGAAGAGACCCAGCACCTTCTCTGACTAGCAGTGATGATGTCTTGGTAAAACTCAGGTATGCAGAATCCAAAGCACAAGCACCAGTATCTTCTGACTTTGTGTCACCTGCTTTAGCAGCAGAGGAAATAAATTCTGGCTGTTTAGCCTCCTTGCAATTAAAAGGAAAAGAGGATCCACTGGCTACCACCTCTTGCTGATGCTGATTATCTACACATGCTGAATTACAGAACCTGCTGTTCATGTGACTCTGAGGAATAGTTTTTACACTATGATCTAGATGGTTCACTCTATTTACTTCCTCACAGTGGGTTTTTTTAATTATGAAATTTCCAATTTTGGTATGCTCATACTGAGGCATCTGCTGTAAGAAAAGTCCATCAGATGACTTAAATGCCACAGAATTAGATTCTTCATCTTCAGAGTTCTGAACTTTGAATAATTTATTTTGTGATATTTTTACCTTCTTCTCCTCTTCCTCAGTTTCCTCTTCACTTTCTTCAAAAGTACTCAGTGGAGAATAAGAAATTTCACAGTCACTGAAGTCAGCTTTTGACTGTAGTAGACTTGGCTGACTTGTATATTTCTGACTACACAGGTCTTCTCCCGTTCCACTTTCTTGAGAGGATGCAAAGTCATAAAATTCAAATTTACAACTATTATCTGTGGTCTGTGTAAGCTGACATGTCTGTTGAGGCATTTGAACATCTGCAAAAGAGGATGTACTTTCAATTATTATATTTAGAGACTTCATTTGTGGTGAACTCTGTACCGTCAACGTACAGTCATCACTTGGGGCATTTTTTACATGATTAGATGGATTCTCATTCGTTGGAGTTTCCACTACATGACTTGGGGAACAGCTGGGCTTTGCAGCAGAACAGTACGTCATCTTCCTCTCCAAAGTGTTTGCTGAAGAGTTTACAAGATAATCTCCTGCCCTGCTTGCTGCAAGTAGAAAATGGCTATAGCGCTTGTAGTGGGATGGAATGGTAGAAGTGCACAGTAAGCCATCAGGACACTCTATTAAAAACAGTTAAACAGGGAAGTAATGTTAATATATTTGTAAATACCGTTGGCATAATTATTAAAATAAAAATCACACATGACACACAATTTAAAAGCTTTTTCTTATAAATGTAGCTATTGGAGGACAGAAGGCACAAGTAAAAAGTAATTTTCAAGCTGCCAAAAACTCGTGCCCTGAGCTGACTAGAAATGAGAATGCTTCCAACCAGAAACCAAACAGCTGTTGCTACTACAGCACTATGCCTGAATTAATAAAGCCCTCTAGCAACCAGAGTACTTAACCTTGTTTCAATACTGTGCTAATGTAATCATATGGCTTCTAGTTCAGAATCGTCTCACGTGCAAGCAATAAGCTCAGAGCAGTAGCACCAGAAAACACGTGTTTCAAAACAAACCAAATCTCAGTTCTGAATCAACCTGAAATTCTGTTTCAAATTGTCTGTGGGGTTACAGATTAAATAAATAAATAAATAAAAAGGTCATGTATTTACTTATGCGGAAAAAAAAATATTCAGGATTCAGATGCCAGCAAAAAAAGCTGTGGATGTTCCCTAAGCCTTTTTTGTTGAGAATTTGCTACCCTAACTTTTGAGGATTTTAAGGTGAATGCAAAAATCAATCAGAAGGATTATTCATTTGTTAATTATAGGAGTAAAAGATGGAAATGAGGTGTTAATAAATCTGCCTTAAGTTAATACCACTGCCAAAATGGGGATTAAAGGGCTCACGTTTCATTGTTCTGAAGAATAAACTTCAAGGAAAGTTACAAAGCTACAAAACCAGAAGTGACTGTGTTACCTAAACAGCCTTTACTTAAGTTGCCTGACTGTATGCTTTCTGTTTTTCAAAAGTTATGAGGTGTAGTAAGAACATACGTTGGATACCTGGGTCTGTTCAGACATGGTATTTCCCCACATGAAACTGGCAATTGGAATGAGTCAGTTTTATTCCTCTCGTGCAGAACTCAAAACAAAACTGTATCGTCTTACTAAACAGGAATGTTAATGTATAATTCTGTATAAAATTTCTAAAGCATACTGGATCACGGGCTAGCACTTCAAATAAATTAGCCTAACAGATTGATTTCAGTTTCCAACTGTCCGTAGACAACTGGACAGGTCACACAGCAATATGGATGCAGGATAACAAAATTTATACCTAAGGAAAAAGAAATTTAGTGTCAGAAGTAGCAGCCTCTTAACTGAAGGAGGTTTTTCTACTGACACTGACTTAGTATTTGAAATAGGTTCCATCATTTTAAAATGGTAAATATGCACCTTCACTTTTTCAATAAACTACTGAAACTGGAGCTTGATAAACAACTATGAATCTTTATCACTACTCTGCAAACTTTTGAGATTAGATTCTCATATGAGGTTCCCATGTCAGATTTCCATCTTCTCCACAAAATAAACAAAATCTCATACGAAAATAATATTGATAAATTATCAGTAATACCATTCTAAAAATCATACCAACTACCATCTCAGAATTTGAACTAAATAGAAAACCCAATGTCTACAGCAACATTATGCGAGGAACCTTCAACTTTTCTCTCAAGGCTTTTTGCGTACCTTTTTCAATGGTTCCCGGAGTATCCAAACATTCAGCAACGTGCCATCGAGGTGTCTGGACCAACAGCAGAGAGAAAGGCATCTGGCAGCTCGGACAGTGTCCATCATGAACGGGCTTTGCATTTTGCGAGCTCTGTTCCGTCAGGCTACTCGCGCTTTCCTGGGAGTGCACGCTACTGTCATCTTTACTTTGATCTACATCCTGATTTGGCTCTGATCTCTGCTCGGGTTTCTGAAGCGTATCAGTCTTTTCTACAGATTTTTTTTTATTTCTCTTTGTCTTTCTTTTTGGCCTGCACTTGCCATCGCTTACTTTCTGCACAGGTGTAGAGGCGCTCTCTGAATTGCTCTGATGCTTTTGCCTCCTAATGGATTTGTACTCCCAAATGTCCTCTTCCAATAAAGCATCTTCAGACATGGCAACACATGAAATATTCTCCTTGCTTTTAAACAACAGTTCACAAATCTATCTTTCCTTCCGCTAATACGTTTTCTCTTCCCTCCCTCCTTTGCTATCTGAAGAAAAGCACCTGAACTCCATTTTAAAAGAGCAACACGGGGCCACAAACCAAACAGCAGTCCGCGATGGGATAGAAGCATGGTGGATCCTACCCTAGAAATAATTTAGTGAGCCCCTCTTTGAATGTTTGCAGCGACTCCTCTCACACAAACCCCGAGTCTGCAGCCTGCAGACAGGCTGGCAGCGTGACCCATTTCCCTCAGCGACCCCCCTCAGGAGCACCCAACCCGCCCTCGGACGGCGAAGTCCAGCTTAGCCCCGCTCCCCCGACTGCCACTCGCTGCCCCGAAGCGGGAAGATTTTAAAAGAAAACGACGAATCGTTCGGCTACGGGATTGCTGCCGGGCGTCACCACACGGGGAAGGCCGCCACCGGCAGGGGCCGCGCTCCCCGCCGCCACCGGACCCGCCGCGGGCACCGAGAGCGCTGCGTCCCCGCCGCCTGTCTCCCGCTCCGGGGCACCGAGGGCGGCTGCCTCCCGCTGCAGGGCACCGAGGGTCTCGGGCCGGCGCCTCCTCAAGCCGGCGCCTCTCCTCAGACGTTCCCCGCCGCGGCAAGGCATTCGCTTCCGCAGTTTCGCCACCAGGGCGGTTGCTCAATTTTCCGCTTCTCCCGTAGCATCCCCCTTCCTTCCCCCCCTCCAAATCCCACTGTTTAAATTACTGATGCCTTGTTTGGACTTTGTCCGATAATGTCCGATTTTCACATCTATTCCATGGAGAAATAAAAAAGTCACTTGGCGGGAAAAGCCGGCTTTGTTGAATCTGCTGAGCTGGAATCCACCGGGGATTCTCTTCGCGAATGTGCTTCTGCGAATATTAAAGCTACGTAAGAACACGAAAGGAATGAGGAGGTCCCCCTTTTAAGACAGACGAGTTATTGCGTGTAGGTGCTTAGGTTTTGTTTTGTTTTGGGTTTTATTTACAGTTTTCCTCCCCGGCGGTGCCGAATGTGCGGCGGTGAAACGCCCGGCCGGTAAACAGCGGCCCGTCATGGCGGCGGCGGGCCTGGCGGGGCTCCTGCCCGCCCAGACCCAGCTGGACTACGCCCTGCTCGACGCCGACACTCCCCAGGAGAAGGAGAACTTGGTCTACCAGTACCTGAAGAAGATGGACAGCCGGGAACGGGACCTAACGGTGCCCGAGCTCGGCGAAGGTGGGTGGCGGGGCCCGAGCGGGTCAGGCCCCGCGGCGGAGGGCGGTTGGGCGGCCCGGGCCCGTCGGGGGGGCGGCTGCGGGGCCTCTCCCGGTGGAGGTGGTTGAGCTCCGACGGTCACCGTGTGGTGTTTGCCATGAAGTGCCGCTGCCTGCGAGGGCCGTGTAACGGCGGCCCCGCCGGCCGGTTTTTTTTAAAAGGCACTTCTTCTAGTTGCAGGAAGTGTCACTCCTGAAAGCAAAGGACAAGAAAAAAGAGCCTCTATATAAATGCTCCCCCTACTGCTGGCTGCAAAAACCTGTTCCTTAAAGCCTCTTGCTAGCTTCTTACTAGCTTCGTAAGTTTACCTTTTTTTGTTGTTTTTGTTTGTTTGTTTGGTTGGTTGGTTTTTTTTTTTTTTTTTTTTTTTTTTTTTTTAATAAAGCCTTTCCCTTCTGTACAGTATATTGTGCTCTCTCTTCTCTGGTCGTAGTGAGAACCTTACCAACTCCAGCAGCTCTCTCCTGAGCTCCCCTTTGGTTTCCCTGCAGCTGCTTGGGATGTTTCCCAGTTCTCTCTCCCAATAGCTTACCTGTGCTTGTCAATTTTCACATCCCTGATAATATAAACTGTGCTGCAGATGTCATCCTCCTTCAGTGGTGTACCCATTTCCCTTTCATGTTTCACACATTTCTGTATCTCTTCTGCTAAGTGTGAAATCAAAGGTTAAGTCTTGTAAGATCTTGCAAGTCCCACTCAGGGTCCTTTTAACCTTATTGAGGCTGTCTGGGACTGTGGGAGCTTACATCTGACTGCAAGACAGGGACCTTGGGCAGGTAAACTTCAGTGTTAAAATTATCACGTGCATATCATGGGAATGAATTCTGACTTCTAACCAATGCAGCGAAGGGAGTGCTGCTGTCTAGATGCGGCCCCCTCAACTGAATTTTCACTTTTGTCATTAGTATTGTTTCACTTTCTGTGTTCCGTCAGTGCTTATTTTCTCCTATAAAAAGTGCTCAAATAAGTAGCCAACATTTTTAATTTCCAGTAATTTTTTATGAAAAGTATTTTAGCTCTAGTGACAAGGGGAGTAATACCATAAAATAAATGTTTTTCTTTCATTTAAAAAAAATAAACAGTAAAGCATTGCCCTTATGCGGAAATAATGGAGAAACTTGATAAATTATTATTGTTGCCAAATCTGAATGTGTGTGCATCTGTTTATGTTTATAAATATATGGAGGCGGAGACTAATCCTCCTCTTAGTGAAACAGAAAACAAGCTTCCTGCCGACTTCAGCAGCAATAGCTTCTCCTGGGTCTGGAAGAACTTAATATGCTGAAACTGTCAGGATGGAAGTTTTGAGGCTTTTTACATTAGTCAGCATATGCTTTTAAAAATAGTCGTTCAGAAATTTAGTTCAGCTTTGCATTGCATCACAGCTATTTATTTTTTCCCCTATTATTTTCAGAAATGTTGAGTGATAGTAACAGTAGACCGTATTCTAGGATATTTATTTCTTAGCTTGATACCAGTTTCTTATGGGATCAGAGGAATATCAGTTACCAGTGAGAAAACAATGCTTTCATGTCTCGTATCAAGTGGTTAAAATAAGTGACCAGGAATACCACTGGGTCATGAACAGGTTGTATTTCTTCCCATGTAACAGGATTAATTGATACCTGTCATTTCAAACTTTGAAAATCAACATCAAAACTATAAACACAAAAATATTTCAGTCATCTCTGAAATTAGTTCTTTACAAAACTGTTGGAAAAATCAGGAAGAGTTTTAACAGTTTTTTAGTTTACTAGCATTTATGTGAGTTTTAAATAAATAATTGTTACCCGTATGACATTGTCAAGGGTTGAATAATGTAGATCATGTTTTAAAATGTATGAGAATTGTTTTGAGGCTTACATGTTCCTTCAATTAAAAGGTGCCTATTTAAATATATAAACCATACTTTCAATATTGCCTTAAATCTTGTTAATAATATTTCTTTTCATTTACTAATTATGAAGAATTGTGGAACCCGGGATGAGTTTTATAAATAGAAGACTTTTGGTTTGCTTTTCTAACTGCATAGAAAGTGATGTTGAACTTTTTTTTTAGTGAAAAGTAAAAGGCACATTGTGCGTTGTTGTGCAAATTAGTATAAGTGTCTGCCTTTCCCTACCCTTCCCCTAACTGGGTATCTCTGTTCTCTGTATTCCAGATCTACAATGGTTAAACACTGAAGGTCCTATTTCTCTTCACAAAGACCTTTGTGGAAAAGTTGTGGTGTTGGATTTCTTTACTTATTGCTGCATCAATTGCTTGCACCTGCTGCCTGATCTCCACGCACTAGAGCACCAGTACTCTGATAAAGGTAAAAGTGCTTTGGCTGGCTTGGAATAGAATTTCCTGGCAGTGTTGCAGGCAGAGTAGCTGAGTCACTTTGTTGCTGGTTACTAAACAGCTGGCAAAATTTCAGGGGTGCCTAAAAATGTCTTCTAATCTTTTAAGTAGCCTAAAAAAGGTGACCGTGTACGCTCCCATCACATTTTTAAATGGGGTTAAATAAGGTATCTGTTGTGTGTGTATAATTAAAGAAACAGGATATGTCATTAAAGCCCAAATCTGATATCCTCATAAATATGGCTATTTGCAAAAAGCTACGCAAGGACGTAAGATACTGGCTCAAAGTTAATCTACATGTATAACCCTCTACACTGGACTTAGGAGCCAACTGTGAGCAAAACATTGTAAAGGTGGTAGAATGTAAAGGTGGTAATTGTAAAGGTGGTAGTTACGATTACTTGGTATTTTTCCACTCTGAAATAACAAAATATGTAAGCTTGGTTTAGTTTGTTTTTGTATTGGCCTCACCTTATATACTATTAGTAGTCCTGTATTCTGGAGAAGAAATTAAGCTTTTTAGATTTCATCTCAGATGTGAATTTAGATCTCTCTCTGAGTGAATAAAAATGCAGGGTAATTACTATTTAGAAAGCAGTCTCTTGTCATGATGATGACTTGTCAGAGATAAGTTGTGGTCTTACACAGAATGTATCAGCTACTCGCTTATCTTGGATATTTTAATAGACTGAACAGTGAGATGAAGAACAGTCTTATTTTCAGCCCTAAAAATATTATATTATATATAATATAAATACGTAATAAAAATAACATTATCTATTAATGTTGAAGTCTTTGATTCTGCATTGGTATTTCTGATTGATTTTCATTTTGGCAGCATTTATTTTCGTGTGTTACCTACTTTCACTAGAAAAAGAAATTACAATGTCTTTGAAATTCCAAGTTCTTTAAGTAGTTCGCTTACATATTGTAGCTTTACATAGCACTTTACAGAAGACTCAAATACACTATTTTTTCTGTCTTGAAAAGCTTAGCTGTTTGCTTTGGAGAAATTTGAATTCTGGTATGTTTTAGGTATGAGGAACTTTATCTAATAAGTGAAAACTGTCATGGCATTTTTTCGAAAGGGAGGCAGTTTTAAGTGGAAGGTGATTAGCAAATGATAAATAGACTGCTGGTGGATATCAAGCATGCTGGGAAAAGGCCTAGATTGAGATTTCAGAAGAGTATCTTGAGTGCATAATGAATAATATTTTACATGATAAACATTTTGTATTAGAGTGCTACTGTGTTAATATAGCTGCCATATCCTCAATCTGTTTTTAAGACCAAGCTGTTAAATCAGTTGATAACAAAAAATTAATTTTAACAACCTCTCCCCACAAGCTTTCTCTTTAAAGTATTTGAACATCTCTATGCTGGTGTAGAAGAGGCTGCAGCACTCTGAGCTGAACTGGAGACACTTTTTTTGTTTGACTTTTAATAAACTTGTTTATTAAAGTTACAAGGAGTTACTACTTGAGGAAAGTACTTTGCTGATAAGTGTTAAATTCTTTTTGCATTTGAGCTATCCTAATAAATTCTTTTTGGATTTGAGCTATCCTGTTCCTACTGGAGCTAGACTGAGAAAAAAAAATACTTGGGATGAAAATGGAATAGCAAATGGAGGTAACAGGAAAGAAGAGAAGGTGTGTGTAACATTAAACTTAAATATAATGTGTTAGGAAACAGAGGATAGCACTTGCATTCAGGAAGAGATTAAGGTGCTTGATGGTTCAAACAAAAAGAAAAATAGGGTTGGTTTTTTTTTTTTTCCATTATAGATTTCCCTTTTGGTTGTTTTCTGTTGTTTTCATGTTTTCATTGTGAGCCTTTTGCTTTTGTTTCTTTGCTGTGCTAAGTGTGTAAATTTTAGCATTACAGTGGTGTAAGGCTGTATATTGAAATAAGTATGTATAAATATATCAAGGCAGTAAGGGTTGTGGTTTTTTAAGCTGTAGAAAAATACTTCAGTAGATGGTTCTATATCAGTGTACATCTTAACTAAAGGCAAACATAATTTATTACACACTAGGAGAAAGGAGAGTTGTTGACTTGAGAAACTTGAGAAAGATAAAGGTTGGAAGAATAAGACTAAATTAAAAAGGATGTCAGACATAAAAAATGCTTTAAGAATGTCTAGATATATTAATAAAGGTGTCTTGATATTCAGCCTTATTCTGAAGTTTCATTCTATTTTCATCTATTCTCTGCTTTAGTTAATGGAAGTCCCTTCTCCCTTCAGGGTATGGGGGACAGGTTCACTTTTTGTTGGGTTGGTTCCGAAATCTGTCAGCTCATTATTGCAAAAAATGATCTTGGTGCAAAAGATGAGTAACGTGATTTCTTTTGGCAGCAGCAAATCAGATTAAATATATAGTGAAACTGCAGCTTTCCTAAACTTTAGATTTGTAAACATAGCATTTATTTACACATTTAATGTATATATTTATTGTGCTATAGAAGTGGCAGAGGGTGCTGACCTAGCAGACAACATTAGAATGAAAATATCTTAATCTGACAATGCATCTATGTCATAATACATTTGGATCTTTAACCTATTGTTTGAATATTTGAAGGAATGTTGCCTATATTTTTGTGTGTAACTGAGAACAAACCTCAATATTGATACAGTTTACAGCAGTGTCTTTTTTTGATTGCACACTGCATACATACATTTTTCATACTCTGATTATTTTTTTTTAAATGTGGTTCAAATGCCCTCTTAGTTGTGGTATGTTGAAAATTCTGCAGCATGATCGTCAGACATGAGACGTCTGAACACAAGAAGCTGTAGTTTTAAGGTGATCCTAAACCTTTATATATATATATCATTGTACATATGCACATAGTTCTATTGTCTGGAACTTCAGGAGATCTGTTCCAAAATGAAGACTGCTTTCCATAGGATTAAATGTCACCTAGCATCTTTATCTGATATGTTCTCGCTGCTATCTTCAGTGGTGCTATTTCTGTTTCTCAAGTGGCATTCAGAAAGTTATTTTAAACCCCAGTGCATATTCAGTTCACATTATCAGCAGTTCAGAAATGACTTCTATAAGAGGGAGTACTTTTTAATATTCCAAAATAGCTTGGCATAAGTCCAGTGTTGTGCCCTGGTGTAATCCTTCAAATAAAGTGTTTTAAATGGTGTGCATGTTCTTCCGTCTCAGCATAGCATCTATCAGTTTCCACAAGAGTTTTCTTCATGAGAGAGTGCTATAACTTAATTGTGCTGTTCAGGTGTTCAGTATAGAATTTTCTTTCTACCTTTAATGCTATTTTTGAAGGACAAATATAAGCGCTGCTGCTGGTGCTATTATAGTTAAAATGTTTGACCTGTTGTTTGGAGTTCGGCAGTTAATGATACTACAAGTTCACCTGTCCATGCTCTGCCTATAGGATTGATAAAGACTGGATCAGTTATAGTGATTTTTTTTATTCTCTATCTGTGAAATTGTTATACTCAACTAAGTCTTTTATTGTGCCACACTTTACCGTTTCCTGTTGTCACATTGAAATATTGCCATTCCTGCAGATGCTGCTGCTCTCCATTAAAACAGTTTTATGGTTGAGGGGAAGGGCTAAAAGAGAAAAATAGTTTTCCATTTCTCTGCAACTGAATAAAAAGCCAACCTGAGATTAAATTAGTTTAATTTTTAACAGGAAACAAACTAATCTCAGCACAAATAGTACAACTATTTAAGACCTGAAATACTTGCCTTTCTTACATTTCTACCACAAAACCAGAGGTGAGGGTAGAACAAAGATGGCCAGCTAGCAAGATTGCACCTCTACCATAAAGGTAGGAGAAAAGCATAGAAGTAAAACTACATTCCATTCCAAACCACGTCTTTGGATGCAGTTGTTTACAGCTATTACTTTTTGGGCCATGGTTCAAGCCCTTTCTGATCAGAGGGCTGGTTTCACCATTCTTGCAAATATGAACTCCATTGACTGTAACTTCAGGGATTTTGGAGGATTGTTTTACAAAAGCATTTTATTTTTACATATTTGCTTGAAGTTTTGCAAATAGTGAAGCCCTTTAATGGATTAGGTAGTAAATGCAAAATAACAGTAATGATCTGGTATGTGAATTTCCAGTTTAGAATGAATTGTTGTGTGACACATAACAGTTGATGCTAAATGAAAGAAAACGTATAAGGTAGGTGATGTATTGCAGAAAAAAGTACACTTCTTGTGGATTAAAAATTAAAATGCTAGAATGCTAAATAAATAAAATTATTGTCTTTGTTAAGGAGACAGGTGCATTATGCAAGCTGCGAGAAATTATTTTGTGTGTGTTTTTCCTTCTCAGAGAGCTAATTCTGGATTTTGCTAATTGCAATTGCAACTGGAAGAGTGAAGAGAGGAAAAATTGGGGGAAGGAAGGGTATTATTGTAGCAACTATGAGAAGGTAGAGGGTGAGATAAATTAGTTAGCAAGGCAATTGAAAATATTTAGATTATGTTCTGATTAGATTTGTGATAAACTGAAGTCTTTTCCTGTTGCAACAGATGGTTATATTTGAATGAGAAAAAAATTGCCTTCTAAAAATTAAGTGTCTGCTACTATAAGTAACCGAAACAGTTCATACTCTCGTGTCTTCTCAAAATATTGCTTAGAAAACATTTATTTAAAAAATTGTCTTTTCTAGATGAGTGTCCTTTCAGGAGAGCTATTTCCGTTGGCGGCTCTTTAGGATGTAGCATAAGAATATTAGAGTAAGCACCAAATAACAGACCATGCTTACTTAGAGATTCACATTGCACGTTTGCCTTTATCCTTTATAACTAAATTGTATCCTGCTTATCTAAATTTAATAGCTGTTCAAGCAAACCTGTTTTGTCTATAGTAGCAAAATACGACATTTTCAATTCCAGTGAGTATTTGTATAAGCACAAATTAGTCTGATTTAAGAACCTTATGAAGTTCTTCAAGGATCTACATAGTATAAGCATCATCTGAATTGGTTTAGATTGGATAATGGCTGTTCTTCATCCATGCTGCCCTGTACAGACTCCAAGTCTTCTTTGCTTTCTGGTATTACTTGTATTACTGAAAAAATGCGGTCCTGCAAGGAGTCCACCTATAGATATAGACATTGGTGACTGGGGGGAGGAAGGAAGGAAGGAAGGAAGGAAGGAAGGAAGGAAGGAAGGAAATGCCACAGATATTTAAATACTACTGATAAAAGTGGTTTATAAATGCTAAATGTTTTTATAGACCAAACTGGGGAAAAAAAAGTACTCTTTTTTTTTGTTGTTGTCGTCAAAGTAATTTCTAATACTGCGGTAAAATTAACTCAAGTTGAGTGTCACCTCTAGGGATACTTTCCTTTCCCATTTAACTTCACTCCTCAAAATAACACGAAAGATCATATGAGAAATTGAAACTTTTACTTGCATAAAGAATTAGAAAGATCCCAGTTTTTATTTGTGTTTACAAAATGCTTGTGCTATCCAGAAGCATGAGTGATTTTTAGATACACGGTAAGGTTAATGTATAAGGATTTCCATAACTTGTGCTATCCAGAAGCATGAGTGATTTTTAGATACACGGTAAGGTTAATGTATAAGGATTTCCATTAGATTAACAGTTCTGGTTTATTGCATTGCAGCTTTCTACAACAGCATGGTTACTGTTGTTATCTTCCTTACTTCAGTTAGAATTGACAAGTTATTTTGACTGTAACAAGATTATGCTCGTGGCTAATAGCATTCTCTATGTACAAAACAAGATTGATGTCTTGCACAGTTTACTTCATTTGGTAGAGATTATGCTAGTAAAACATAATTTAAAGCCCTGAAAAAGGATGTAGTCTTTTTTTTTTCCTGTTTTTTGTTTTTTGTTTTTGTTTTTTTTCTCCTAGAAATACTGAAAAGTGGCTTGAAGGAAGGCTCTTCATTCTTTTTCTGTTGGGTAGGAAGGGGGAGTGGAAAATTTGGGGCTGCTTACATAATTGTCAACATGGGGTGAAAGTAGATATATTCCTCATCACAAGGGAAAAGCAGCTGAAGTTTGAGCCGTAGGTTCTTATTTCAGTGTTTGAATTTCATAAAACCAAGAAAATAAGCAAGCAATTCAAGGAAGCTCATAATTGTGTATTTTTGATTGATTTTAGGGTTGGTATTATGTATACAGTATATATAAGCAGAATTATATTACTTTATGCTTATGCAACACCTTCATATGAGGGTTTCAAGTTATCCTTCCCATAGCAGTTATCCTTGCTATGGGAAAACCTAAACTCTTCATTGTCTTTATTAACCAGATAGATAAATTAAGTTAAACATTTTAAGGGGAGGGGCAAAAATCTATGATTTAATCTTTTTCCACCTCCTTTTTTTTCTTTTTGGTTTGTTTTTTTGTTTTAAAGGGAAAGGGTTCAAGTCTGCCTGGTTTGTAAGAATTGCTATTTATCATTTTGTCATAGTTTTCCATGCTGCCATTTCTATTTGAAATATAGAATACTGTATTGATTTCAGAAGCTTATACTATTTTTTTTACTGTTTATCTAGAGTTAGATATGCCAAGGTAACTATGGACTTCCAGAGTTCAGTGTTACATTTGTGACTCCTAGTTAAACGTGGAAAATAATGCATTTTCTAAAATAACATGGTTGTGTATAGGAATCAAAAGACAAAGAGGTTATCATGAACATCTGAAACAGAAACAAACTAAAATATCAGTTGAACTGTTACAACTTACCCATAATTATTTTCTAAGTATTTTCTACCTTAGTATGTAGAGGTTCAGGAACTAAGAACAATTTATGACATATTAAATAAATGTCAACCAGCTGGGGAAGTAATGGTCCTAAAGTTCAGTAATTTTACTGAAATGTTATTTCTCAGTTTCAGTATTTTGTATATATAGCTATCTTTATTCCTACTGAGATGTAATTGCTTTTTGTTTGTTCAGATCCTCTTTCATTCTGGAAAGCAGTCAGTCACATTGTGAGATAACTATGCATAATTTTTCCTTTTTTTTGTTTTTTATTCAAATGCAAATATGTTTCAATGCGTGACTTTCTTTTTCCTTTCAGATGGTCTTATTATTGTTGGTGTCCATTCAGCGAAATTCCCAAATGAAAAAGTTCTGGATAACATTAAAAGTGCCATTCTGAGGTATAATATTGTTCACCCTGTAGTAAATGATGCAGATGCAACACTGTGGCATGAACTAGAAGTGTCCTGCTGGCCAACTCTGGTCATTCTTGGGCCTCGTGGAAACATGCTGTTTTCACTTGTTGGAGAGGGACACAAAGAGAAGTTGTTTTTATTTACTTCTATAACACTGAAATTCTACAAGGAGAGAGGACAAATCAAAGATAACAACATTGGGATAAAGCTATACAGAGACTCACTCCCACCTTCTCCCCTGCTCTTTCCTGGCAAAGTGACCGTAGATAATTCAGGAGAAAGGCTGGTAATAGCAGACACTGGACATCACAGGATTTTGGTTACTCGAAAAAATGGAGAAATTCTACACACTATTGGAGGTAAGGGTATATAAGTTTATTATAGTAATTTTAGTTTAGGAGTAGGGTATGTTCGCTGGGCCTACTAGGCTGATTCTTTTCTTAGAGAACTGAGCAGCTTATAAGCATTGCCAGAATTTTTTTTCTACTAAAATCACTTTTACTGGATATGGGGGAATATAGCATAGTACCATCAATGGGACACTCTGTCAATGCAACTGTTTGAGAATTCTGATTTTTTTTTTTTTGTTCCATTGACTAAGTTTTTATTTTTGTGATGTTTAATATGAATTACAAAGGCAACATTTTGTATTCTTCTGAAAGAGATGCAAATGAGTTTAGATTTAAGTGACATGCATCCACATCCAGCAACAAGTGAGGAAAAGAGACAATAATGCCTCCCTTGCCAATAGAAGAAATGAATGTTGAATTGTGACGGTGGTGTTGTGTGGGGAGGTTTTTGGGTTGTTTTTTTTTTTGTTTGGTGGTGGTTGTTGGTGGTGGTTGTTTTTGTTTTTTTTTTAAACGCAAGAGCATTCCTCTATAGGATTCCCTTCTGGTTTTTGGAGGAGAGAATTATTAAGAACAGTGGCATTGCACTAGTGCATAGGCATCTGAAAATGAAGTTACATTACTGTATATGAAAAAGCCTGTGTTCTTACCAAAATTGAGGTGTAACTTATAATCAAGTTTTGAAAATAGTGAAAGTATTTTAAATTTAGTTACATTTGTTACAAAGTTTATATTAGTAACATTTCTGCTTTAAAAAAATAATCTGGTTTTGTAAAATTGCTATTTGCTTTACAATGCAAATCAAGAAAATGTAGTGAGCTTGCACACTCTTTGTATGCTTTACTCTTTCATAAATGAAACATTCAGAATTGTTCTTTTTTTTTTTTTAAATCTGTTACAGCGGTCAGAGTTAAATCTGAATGCACCAAGTACATAGCTATTAGGACAGTCCATCTATGAGCAGCCCTAATAGACAGATTTAGGAAGTGTTTGAACCCCCAAATCATTGAAAACAACGGTTCATTTATGTCTCAGAATCCGGACCTGTATGCTGATTTGTCCTATATTACTTAGTCTAATTTACTAATTAGTAAATTTACTAATGCCTGTCCCATGGCAGGATCCTGCAAACCTCATAAAAGTACCAGTGGCACTGCTTTTTAAATAAAGGAAGAAAATCTCTTGCTATTTGAAGTAACAGTGCATTGGATAGACAGAGTAATTATCCAAGTTAACCTGATAAAGGCATTCGTCTTAATACACTTCTCTAATGGGAAGTACAAACAGGATTTCTTGTGACAAAATTCTATTATATCAAATTCTCTTTGATATGTGAGATGAAGTCTCTGCTGACAAGGTAACCTTTAGTCTTCTGGGATAGTCATTAAGCAGCAATTCAGAGAGAAGTGCCATAACCTCTGAACTGGTACCCCTCCTTCCTTGGGCACTCTGTGCTATTCCCTTCCCTGGGGATGTGCACCCTAACGCTTACCAAGGGAAACTACTGGAATCTGACACACCAGCACCTCAGTGCTTCATGTCTGTTAAGGTCTAAATTATCTTCTGACAGTAGGTTGTAAAAGTTTTGCGTATTTCAGTGATTCAGTGGAATGATTCAGTGGGCAGAAAATAGTGTAATGAAGTTGATAATACAGTAATGAATGTGAGCATGCACAAAGGTTGAAATTACTATATTTGAATCATAAATCATGATGCACGCATAACACGTATCTAAATGTCTTCTGCTGACACATACTGCTAATGCACTTTAAATGTTACTCCCTCTGAAATACGATGCTTACCTTTGTACTGTTATATTCAGGTCATGTTCCTTTCTATTTCTTGATTGTTCTGTGCAGAAGACTGTCACTCCATCATTCTCACTGTTCTTTTATGTAGTTAGTTTCATGTCATCTTTTTCCTAATTATTATTATTAATGAGAAAATGCTGCTAGTCAAATACTAGTTTCATTTGTGATTACACCAAAATCTAAACCATTGAAAGGGAATTGAGTTTTGGAATTTAAAGTTTTTCCTGCTGGCTTGCTTTGATGTAGTTGGGAGTAAAAAAAAGATGTAATTTTTTATTTTTGTCTTCTGTTGTTGCTGTTGGCCTCTAGTGCAAGGGAACAGGAGCAATTTAGACCCCTATTAAGACTTCTCTGTGGAAGATGAGCTTTAAGTAGCAGAGAACTTGTGGAGAATGAGTTCAAAACTTAATATTGTAATTACATAGCACAGCGATTAAAACGAGACTACACAAAGTATTAATAATGTAAACTGTACAAGGTGCTGTGAAAACATTTCTTAGAATATGTAATTCTTTTACGGGTTTAAATGTTTGCACTTTATTTTTAAGGGTTTTTCTTCTAAAATTACTTTTGAGTTTGCTTTGTTTCATTTATAGGTCCAAACAGTGGAAGGAGAGATGGAAGATTTTCAGAGGCAGCTTTCAACTCACCACAAGGGATCGCTATAAAAAATAATGTTATTTATGTAGCTGATACAGAAAATCACCTAATTAGAAAGGTAAATTTTCCATAAGGCTGTTCAAAATGTAATCTCTTATTCTACTTAGATGATGAAAATTTACACCAGATTAATAACTCCAAATACCCTCAAGATTGGGAAGGAAATTTGACCCAATAGCTTATAAATAAATGCTTTGTGCAGTTTGTTTTTTGAAGGGCTACATATACTTTTGTGCTTCCTTTCAAATGAAGATGATATGTGCTACTTGTTCTAGCGTAACTGATTTTATTTTTTTTTCCCTTAGTGACTCTTACTTTCCTCTCGTGAGAAACATCTATTCTTAGTACTGGAAGCAAAAGTTGTTTTTGTTTCACTTCCTGTAGTGTCAGATTCTTATTTAAAGTTAATCAGATTCTTATCTAAAGTTATTGTACTACTCTGGTTCTCTGAATATCTAAACTTTTGTTAGCTGTTTGCATCTCTAAAGTATGGGTAACTGCTTTAATTTCGGAATTGGCTTTATGTGGATTGTTTTGATGAAACACTTGCAAGGTTTTAGCATGTAGTGTGTTACTATATATATATTGTCATTGGATCTTATATTTGTCTAGGTCAGATTTAGAATAATCAGAAGTTAAGTTTGTTGAAGCAATAGAGTATTACCTTATTATTAAAAGTGTTTTATGCATCTCAGAAGATCTTGTACTCAGATCTTCACCAATGTGTCTGATTCATGATCAGAGGAGATACATCCTTACTCAGTTTCAGGTGACTTTGTACTGTTAAGTAGATTCATTCTGTGTTTCATTTCAAAACACTGGTCCACAAACTCCCTGCACTGTATTCATTGTAGGGGGCTGCCAGGTTTTGTTCTGGAAAGGACCAAGGCTCCCTATTGGTAAAGAAACATTGTTACTAAAAATGAGTAGATTGCTCCAGGGTCCTCATTTTACTAATATTCATCATCAGGAGATTAAGTGTTGCAGGTAGCAGCGAAAGCACAGAAACATCTGAAGATCTGTATCATACTGCTTCAGCATTTTTCATGATAATTAGCTGTTCCCTTTCATCTAAATGTGCCATGAGGGTATCCAAGAATTAAAGTAATACAACAGCTACAGGACATGCTTTCAAATGTTTGTGCAGGCCATGGGCCTTGCAAAAGGAATGTGTGTGCTCGTACACATGTTAGAAGATGCTACACGTGAAAGACTCCCTTTTTATGTGATCATCACAATAAATTAATGAGAAGTATTGGAAGTCACTGAGAAAATGAAAAATAAAGGGGTTTAGGTTGCAGAAATGAAAACATGTTTTTTTTCTCTAGGGCATGAAATAAACAGCAAAAATAATTTGCTTTGTTCAGATTATTTTATACAGAGATGGGAGATACTGTTAGAGTATCTGAATTTTTATGTCATATTCCTATAGAAGTTTAAAATAAAACATCCTCATCCATTGTCTGAGTATTTCTCTAGAAAATTGTGATGCTTTCTTCTACAACTGCTGAGCAAACCTTGACAGAGCAGTGTTATTTTTTGTTGCATGTGGAAGAAAATTCCAGGCACATGGTTTTTCTGCTGCCCACTGCTTCCCCCTCCCCACCTCTCCAACATCAGCAAGCATTGCAGTAAAATTATTTTCCTACATAAACAAATACCTGAAATTTGTTAGGATTTTTTTTTTAATTTGTCAGTGAAAACTCTCTGGTTTTGACATCTAGCTCAAATTATCTGTGATTTCAGTCAAGTTAATGCTTTGCATTTAGTGTGTATAATTTTGTTTCCCATAGATTGACCTAGAATTAGAGATGGTGACCACTGTAGCGGGCATTGGGATACAAGGTGTTGATAAGGAAGGCGGAGCAAAAGGAGAAGAACAGCCTATCAGCTCTCCGTGGGATGTGGTCTTTGGAAATTCAAGTATTGTATCAGTTGAGCTTTTAACATCTCATATTTACACATGCATGACTGTTTGCTAAATGTTTTCCTGTTTGGGTAATAATCTGAGATGTGAAAAAGTGAAGACATACTTTACAACTGAGACTAAAAAACAGTGGTTTCATTTGCAAGTGATAACTGCAGTTCTGCTTTGGATCCTGAAAAAATGTGACCTTGATGTGAAGAAAAATTCTTTTGTAGCGAGTTATGTAGTTACTGGGTCCAAATACAGAAGGAAATTGTGATTGCTTTTGTTAGGCCAGTGCTTTATTCCAGGATCACTTAAGAAGCAGCTACATTTTACAGGAAGTGGCATTGTACTAGAAGTTCCTTTCCTTGACTATACAGATGTGTCTGACTACTTGTAAATATTTGAGTTTAGGAAATAACAATAAGTTTAGTTGCGGACCTCTCTTTCTTCCTGTTTAGGTGATGTAAAATCATTAGATTCAGAATCATGATAGAGTCAATCAGATATGAGGGAATACCTCTGAAAAAACTTTGCAAGCATCAGGGGGTAAAAATTAAATCTTTACATAATAGGATGCAAGAATCAGCTTCTGAGGGTTTAAGTAGCTTTCTTTCCTGATGCACTAAACACATACCTGAGCTTCATGTCACGTAACTGCCATGATTTCAACTGTTATTAACTGCGAGTCGATACTCTTTTTTCTCATGTTTCCATTTTAATATAATTTAGGAGTTGCAGATGCCAGTTTCTTAACAATGTCAGAACAGTGCTCTAATGTGGCATGAAACCCTTAGGTCAATATTGCAGGCATAAAAATTGACTTCCAATATTGGAATTTCTTGAATGCAGATGAATGGGTTGGGGAAGTAGCATGATTTAAGTCTGATATCTTTAAATTAGAGGTGCTTTGCAAGATTAGTAAATTAGAACATTTTACTGACCTAGAAGCATTTGTTAGAATCTTGAGTCAGTTATGAGGGAGGAAAACACATTCAAGTTAAGTTTAAGGGAACGTGAAGCTAGTTCATAAATGCTGATTGTATAGAAGTCTTCTGGTACAAATATATTTTCAGTATGGACAGTGTACCACCAGCAGCCTTGACTACTTAAATAAGCAACTGGTATCAGTTTTTAGATTTAACACTTTTGGTAAAGTGTCTTCTACAAAAAAAACAAAACCAAGCAATACCACCAAAAAAACCCCCACTTTTTTGAAAGGCTTTGTTAATAACCCTTACGTTCTGTGTTAAGCATATGGAATCTGACTTGCAAGAGAAAGGAGAAGTACCTGAAAGAGAATCTCAATGGATGTTGGTTGCTATTAATGAACACATGAGTTTTTCTGAATTTTATCCAATCTGATTTCCCTTTTGTGAACCAGTAGACTGTTATGTGACTAGGTGGTAAAGTTTTCAAGGTGATTTCCTTTTTGTGAACCAGTAGACTGTTATGTGACTAGGTGGTAAAGTTTTCAAGGTATCTTGAACCATCGAGCTGATCTTCATGGGATGTTATTACAGAGCTGTTTCGCAGATGAGCAGAGGGAGGGAGACAAATAACTCTTCGGTGCTTCGGCAACTTAAGCTGGTTAACAGAATTATTCAAAATATCCTATAATTTTACTTCTCATTTTTCATGATGCTTGCTTCTGCCAGTAGTTATATATCTGTTGATACTTCATATCTTTTTGAGAGCTCTGCTTGTTAAATGTTAATTGATATGATTGTTATCAACACAAACATAGTAATCACTGAATTAGTCACCTGTAGAGGATTAGTCATCTGCACTGTTCAACACTGCTGAATTTTTGTAAGTGTTTACATAAAAATCAGATATTCTGAATGCACTCTGTTCAGACCAGTATAGATTTTTTTTCATATTCAATTAGAACCTACCAGTCCATTGTCTATTTAGATCTCTACAAAATATCATATAACCTGTCAGTTATGAAGAGATTAAATCAATTTAAATTCCTTCTTTGAGAGGGTAATAGGCCAAATAGATAAAAGGGGGAGAAAGGCTTTCAATTTCTTTGTAAGATTTTTTTATAGGGTTTTGTGTGAGTAAAGTAAGCTAGGAAAAATGTAAATTACTCTAATAGCTACATAAAACTCTTTAGCAAACTACAACCAGAGAGAGTTGTCAAAACAGAGGGTTATATTGAGTAGATGCTATCAGGAGCGTGTCCCAGAGCACTAGGAGCCAGGATTGTGTCTTGTAGTCTGCAGTGCATTTGTCTTACAGCATAGATACTGTCATGAGCTGCAGTGACTTCTTTAAATTTGTTGCCAGACATCAAACTAATTTGTCAACACTGCACCTGGGTTTGTCAAAGTTTTAGTGTTACTGCAAATTGCTGGAGCCTATCAGGATCTTCTGGTACTCTCCAGTATATCATAGGATGCATTTGTTACTCAGTAAATGCATGCAAAACAGAGTTTTGTAGGAAATCTCCGCTGGCCTGGGCAGAGACCCAGCCTTCCGATGGTGATTCTCAGTGTGCAGTCCTACAAGTAGATACCCTGCTGTCAGTGTATTAAAACAGTATGCCAGTGGCTATTTGTGCATTTGGATGGATGAAGTAGTAGATGAGAGTTTCAAAAATTACTTTTGTTCCCGTCCACACAGCAGTACCTATTTTTTACATATGCCTATATGTATCTCTGTGCAAGTTTCAGAAGGTAATGTACACTTCAACAACTTAGGTTCTTTATTACAAATTTCTTAAGTTTGACTTTTGTGTTAACTGGCCTGGCATATGGTAAATAGCATCATACTTTCCCATTTTCCTTACATCTGTGTAGCCTAAACTGTGTATAAGAGACTTTTTTTTTTTTATTATTTTCAGAAGACAGGTTTATGAATTTTAAAGTTTTTAAACAGGTGATACTTCTGTGAGTTTCCTTTTAATGTCCAAAGCCATGCTATCCACAACATGAAAGGGAGAAAAAAAAAAAGAAGTTTAAATGTTTAAGCTGTTTATGTACTACACTAGATAGTATTGAACAGCTTATACTCATCTTTGTCAAAGTCTCAAAGGGAGAGGTTCCTGTTAAAAGAAATATTTTTGCTGTATCATTTATATTTCTTGAGATTACCCCTACATACAGTTGAGTATATATTGATTAATTAAAAGACTTCATTGTTTGTGTTTAAAAATTTTAATGTATAGTTTGTTGTGAAATTAAATATATTGAGAATAAAAGTTTATGAGGGTGCAGATGGGTTAATACTCAGAACAGATACTACTAAGTAGCATGCTTTTAAGCATCCTCATAGTATTTCCATGAGATAATAGGCTTTTGTTTCCCCATTTTATACATATGCTGAAGTCTGAGGCAAAGAGGTTAAGTGACTGTTACTAATGTCTCTCTTTAAGGTAGGGGAGTTAACGGAGGCAAAACACATGCCAGAATTCAGGCAGACAGTATTCTTCCGTGTGATCTTTTTTATTTCTTTAGTTGTGGCCACTGAGCTTGTGTTTTAACCTCTCGCTTTAAAATTATTGAATGAACTCCACGGATTAAATTCTGGCTTTGTTGAAGTTGGTGCTGAAATTTGCATTGACATAGATTGTGCAGGAAATACAGGAGGAGGGCCAGCAGTTTAAAAATACATTATTAAATTACTGTGTGCTTTTTTAGCTTCCTCTGTTGTCCCCTTCTATATTTATTCAGTGAGTGTTGAAAGCAAGTGATACTTAAATGCACAGTTGATCTGAGCATGAAATGTTCTTGATAGCTGCATTCTTGCTGGAAGGAACAGGACAATGACCTGTGCTTGGTGACATAACAGGGTATTTCACATTCCAAAATCTGGTCTTAAATTGCATGATTGTAATCTATTTATGGAAACTCCTAAGTACAGTATAGACCATGCTTTCAGTAAATAGTTGGAAATTTGTACGCCAATTTAGGTTTTACATAGATATTATTTAAATGAAAGTACAGTACCTTATCATACTGGTACAATTTTTATAGCCCTTAAAAGGCAAAGGTATGTAGGATTTTTTTTCCTCTCTGTGTTTCTGCTAGAGGATTATTTAGTACCACTGTATTCCAGAGGAAACACTTTTTTTTTTTTTTCTGAATTACTCATGGTGATTCTACCCTAATTTTACAAAAAAAAAAAAAAAGCAATAATCACTTCAGCAATAAGCAATTAACACTTCCTCGGTGAGCTCAGACCATGTATGGACTGTTTACGTCTGAACTGTCTATATCTTGAAAGTATGCTTTCTACATGTTACTTTTCTTTTTCCTTCTAGTCTGGTCTCATAATGGCACTGAGGCTCTAGCCTTCACTGTCCTGTGAAAGGAATTTTCCTTGGTAATAGCTGAAAATAGAAGAGCTGCTTTTGTGATCATCAGGGATTATTTAGGAATCATTTTTCTGGACAACTCAAAATTTGAATTAGTCTAAACATAAGTTGCATATGTAATATGACTGCGTGATGTATCAATGTAGATTTACTTGGAATGGAAAAGGCCGCCTCAATTTACTTGTAAATGATAATTATTTTTATTTAAAATATTTGAAATTTCAAAGAAAAAATAACTTCTTCATTAAAAGTAAGGCTGAAGTAAAGTGAAAGGCTTATTATAGGGTTTCATTCCTGTGTAAGACAGGTTTAAGGAGAAAAAGTCTTTTGAGAAATACAACATTAAGAAGTTACAGTGAAGCAAGTCTTGCTTTCGGAGGACTTCTGAAGTGCACTGATTTCCTCTATATATTGTCTGAGTGGCTCAGCCAGCTTGGTACTGTTGGCAGAATCAAGAGAGGGACAAATAGATTTAACTGAAGTTTTCATATGTCCTAACTATCTTATATATGGGTTCTGTCACCCCTTTCACCAGCTTTCAGTCTTCCTAAACTGGCGTTTTGTTTTTTTTTTTCCTTTAAACATTTGAGAGAAAACTGAGGAGGGGTAAACTTTCTGAACTAGTAGCTTTTTCTGTGATCAGCCCAACAGACTTTTTCTCTGCAGGAACCTGGTTCAACTGTTGACTGAATGCTCTGATTCTGTATTCCAAGCCAAAACTAAGAAATTACGGAGTTTATGGTACTGCTGAATAATAACAGCAACAAAAATTAGTAATATTGCATATGTTCACTATAGAAACACGTCAAGAAATTAACATTTACATTAGTATTTTTGTATAAACAGGCCTTTGACAGAAACATACAGAGACTAAAATCTTAACATAACAATGTAATGGGAGTTGTGACTGCATATTCAACAGTAATCCTACAAAATTTAGTTTGACAGTCTACTTTTCTAGTAAATTGGACTTCTTTACATCTTGACAAAATGAATGATGATGATTACTTTCTGCAGTAAAAAGAAGCATTCGGATTAGTAGAGTTATCATCTTAACAGATGCCAAACTTAGTAACGTTTGGAAGTCCATGACTTGAAATGCCCTCCAAAAAAAAAGATATTGGAATGATGATTTCTCATTCTCTTTGTTCCACATTCTTGTTCTGTGAATTATGTGTATGCTTGTGATAAAGAAGTTACAACTACAAATCAGATTTCTAAACACTAGTTCAGGTATCAGATACTGGTTTTAATGCAAAATTTCAGATGCAGAGCGGCTGAAAATAAACATCCTTAACAAGTTTTACAGAGACTTTGTCAGGCGTTCTGGGGTCAGAATGAGACACAGTTTTTAACTGTTCTCATTTGATGTTGAAAGTGGTTTTGAATATGGAATGTAGGTGTTGAGGGTCAGGGGAGACTGTGGTGCTGAAGTACCCTCAAGTGTATGCATTTGCTATGCTTAAATAAGAATGAATAAAATGCATAACCAGACTTAGGTTTTCCTGTAGTTACAGTGATGTATCCCAACACTAAATAATCTAAATTAGTTCTTCCATGGTAACAAATGCTAGCTTTTCTACTTTGTATTTTTCTTTGAAGTATTTACTGCCATCACAGTCAGAAGGCCTGAGTTAGAAAACTTGGGAAAGAAAGAGAAAGTATTTCAATATAGTTATCATTTTACTCACTTTTATCTCCCATTGTATGACATCCCCTTGGTATCTACGTCCAGGGATTTCCCTTGATGAGAGGGCAGGTATGTTAACTAAGGAGGAAAATTCCAGAAGCATTTTGTCTCATAAAGGGTTATGCTGTTTGCATGATGCAACACTATGTCAAACAGTGCCAGGTAGCACGGGAAAAAAAAAAGAAAATTAATTTTTACTCCTCCAAAAAGGATAATGTGTACTGGTAGCAGTCCAGACTTAGGGTGCTAAAGAGTTCCTTTGGGGCTTTGCTATCTCTGTCTCACTGAAGAAGAACAATGATTCTGTAGTTGTTCTGTAAGTCAGATTTGGATTTAATTTGCTAAACTTCCACTGCCTTAAGTGAAGACGAGACTTGCATTCACATGTGCACATAGGCAGTGTGCCTATCTGTAAACCAGAGGGTGTGTTGTATAGCCCTATTTTCCTCTTGTGTTTTTGCAGGGGATGAGCGTACCGACAGACTTCTTCCTTGTTATTTCGTTTTTTAAAAATAAAATTAGTAGGCAGGAATAATGTTTTCAAACTTCAGTCTGTTTAGAAAATGTCAGTGGTGCCAGCCACAAAATATAATTTTGATTCCTGGGCTTTTGATTCTCAGACTGGAAGTAAGCATGCAGTCCCCAGACCGGGAAGCTGGAAGTGTGGGTAGTCCTGGGAATGGAATCTCTTCAAGCAGATATTGCTGTTGGCTGGTACAAAAATAAAGTCTTTTCTGTGCATTCAGATTGACTCACAGTTAATGGTCAGCAGTATTACTGAACCGTTTAAAGTTGAGTATGTGTACAAACAGGACTGTGATTTCTTAAAGAACAGATTTATAGCAGAGGCAGATTCAGGAACTTGACAAGCACTGAAACATCGTATAATGTGGAAAGCCAGTGCATGTAGAGCTCTAGTTCATTATTAGTGAATCTTTATAACTTAAGTATATCACATTTGCAGGCCATACTTTGCTTTGATACAGGCAGAGCTAAAGATAAGAAAGTGCATACCCTAATAAGGAGAAACAACACAGGATTTTCAAACCCACTCAAGATAGGTTGGAATGTGGTACTTAATTGAATAAATGTAAAAGAATTTCTTTGTTCTTTTATGTTGTTTTATAATAAATTCTTTAAAAATAAATTCTTTCCATTCAAGCATGATAAGGAGTTATGAGAACGATGGCATTACCATAATTTTAGCATTCTGGTTCTCCCTGGCCCCCTTGTCTTGTGAGAACAGTACAAGGATGACAATGGTGACAAACTGTTGTATAGTCAAAGAGGTGGTTTTTCTGTCTTTTGTTTCAGAACATAAAGCATTAAACTCTGTAGTGTGGAGGACCACTGTGTCGTAAAAAGCTCAGCTGTGCAACTACAAGCATTGTTTTTACTTTTCTGGGTTTGTGTAAATTTTCTTATGAAAGTTCTGACATATTTTCCAGAGGTCAGTATGCTTGTGCTGTTTCCATGCTTGCATCCATTCTCTTTGTTCTAATTGTCATCCAGTAGAAAACATTTAAGTTGCATTAAAATTTATGATGGTTATGGAGCTCTTACTTATTTTTCCTGTCTTGTTCTCTAGTTGAAGAAAGAATCTTCTCTCTATTGATCTTACATATTCAGTATAATTAGAAATTAATATTGATAATTTTCTCCTTTGTCTCATATTTGATAAGCCTTTCAGTGTGCAGAATTAGAGTAAGAAACCTTTTCAATTTTTCAACGTATAGCTGTCACAAGGGAGTTTTCAGTGTGTGGAATTAGAGCATTGGATAGATGAAGAACGGAATAATTTTTCTAAAGTGCTCGGTCCTAGTCTTACTCTTTCATTTCATTGGTAGATGAAGTGAATACTAAATAATTAACAGAGCACTTTTTGAGATCCCTCAGAATGAACTGCACAGCATAGCAAGTGATTTTAGCATTCTTCATTCTGGGGTACTCAAGATAGTAGCATCTGAAAAGTGCAAGATATGCATCATGGCAACATAAAGCCCTGAAGTTGAACATGTGCTATATCGGAAGCAGTGAAATGAATTCATAGGCCAATTTTCTCAATTTAAATTTCTTAGAAACAAGCTCTAATCAAAGGTGATTCTGTAGGGGTTTGGGTTTGTTTATTGGGGTGTTTTGGGCATGGTCAGTACTTTGGGAACATCTCTGGTCACTCATAAAGCGTGTTTTCCAACTCATTTTGAAAACCTTCCTGCTCAACTAAAACCTTTTCGGTTCTTTGGAAGTTTGACTTTTATTCTTGGAGCTCTAGCTAGTGTCCAAACATGGAGCCACATGGAGGTGCAGGAGAGAGTCAGCAGAGTTCCTTTGATACAAGTTTCCAACACTGCGATCTCAATCCAGGAAACAGAAAAGGCTGAAGATAAATGGCATTAAAATCATACCAGTACTACTCTGAAGAGGGCTCACAGTATGAGGAAATTGCTTCTGGAGGCAGAAGGATGCTATTTTTTCCCTCTTGCAGTGTGTAATATAAGAAAGGTTTAGGATGAGAACAACAACAGCAGGATCTCAGTTGGGGGAAGAATGGTAATTTCATTTTAGGAAGATTGATTTGGACTAACTTCTCAGGTTTAAAATGCTTGCAAGCATTTTGTGTATAATTGCTTTTATTTTGAAACTCCAAACTCGGGGGGGAGATGGGTTAGGGGGTGTATCCATTAGATTATTTGCAGAAACAGCTATGAGAAGCATCATGTTTTATAATTTCATGTAAATAAAAAGTCTCTGTGAGCAATTTGAAGGTATTTTTCTGTTGACTGGCTAATAGTTATCCCTATACCTGATACGTACATTTAGAAAAGCATTTTAATGTTGTCTCTGACTAGATGGAACAGTTGTATACAATGTGTATAGACTAGTACAGTGTTAGAAAGATAATACTGTCCCCATTTTAATGTGATTGTTAGATGTCAACTTTCTGTTCCTTAAGATTTTCAGAAAAGGCTAAGATAAGTAAATTTCATTTCAGTTTGTTAGTTTTTTTAATGGTCATTCGCAGCTTGTCTTCATGCCTTCTTTCTTATGCTGTAATGTGATATATTTAAAGCTATAGAGCACTTATATGTTTTTCTTTTTCCATTTGTATCATTTTATTAGTGAAGTATTATCTGGGCAAGCTTTGTGTAATTTTATACTTTTGGATTGGTGAATAGCAGTGTTATACTTTGAGATTACATATTTGTGATACCACAGGTACGTATGCATAGAGAGTACAACTTGGAAAGTGGATGGTTAGTGCAGGAGGAAATTAGTAACTGCCCACATCACATCTAATCTTTGAATAAACAGCAGTTGCTGCTCTGCAGAGTGTAAATCTACATGGCACCCAAGCATCAGTTACCCTTATCTTAAAAACATTATGTACTCTGTACATAGTGTAACAAAGGTACTGCCATTATTGTTTCTCTCAAAATGTGTATACAACTGCCAGTAGTTTTTTGGAGTATCTAATTTTGTCACTAGCTTAGTAAAAAAATATACTCACCCCGCCAAAAAACGTGATTAGCAAAGATATGTACATATTTGTTGGCCAGTATGAATACAAAAATAATGGGTGAAACATGGACCAAATACAAAGTGTTGCAAAGAGCAATTCCCATTTGAAGTATTGTCTTTACCAGGTAGAGATATTTAAAACACAATTTTTATATCCCTGGGAAGAGTACAGAAGAAAAATAGCAGAGATCTTGGTAGATGAGAAACATTCTCTCTCTCCTCCTTTTTCTCTATGGTTGTTTTATTTTTTCCCTGTGGCACAAGGTGAGCTGGTGGGGGGGGTGGGGGGTGGCAGGGTTGGTTTGTTGATTTCTTTGTTTTGGAAAACATTCCTGAAGATTATTTTTTTTTTCATCTGTTTTTATACATCCATTTTTAAAAGTTTCAGGGACCCAGGAAGACAGTGTTTTGTGGATAGCAATGGCAGGCACTCATCAGGTATGGGCACTGATGTTGGAAGGTGGAAAACTACCAAAGGGAAGGTAAGCAGCTGTAATGAGATGTGTAAAATTGCTGTCTGTTTTGATAAACAGCTTTCAAACCCTGAAGAGAGAGATAATCACATTGCAGTAAAAATATTTTTTCTCAAGCTGTACTAAGCTTGAAGTTTTCTGCTTCTGTTCAGACTTAAAAGGCATGTGTTTAAAGTCCGCCTGCTTTTTCCCACATCTGTTAGATGAAATGAAAGATGCTACTTTTGCTATAAATTTATGACTTCGTAGGGTGCATTCATATAATTGAATATTACTTTTCATTGCATTTGCTGTATTATCTACTGATGAATGGTAAACTGAGGTGAAATAAAAGTTAGCACAAAAGCATTGACTACTTCTTGTGCTGCAGTACAGTTGGTTTTATAACTCCCAAGTGCTTGTCCTGTAGCTTCTGTTTATACATAATGTCTGAAGTATTTCAAGCTCATTCTTGAACCTGGGTACTATTTTCCTTTAGTGATTTAAAGAAAGGAGTCTGCCTTCGATTCGCTGGGAGTGGAAATGAAGAGAACAGAAACAATGCATACCCACATAAAGCAGGCTTTGCACAGCCTTCGGGTCTCTCTCTGGCTTCTGAGGAACCATGGAACTGCCTTTTTGTAGCAGATAGCGAGAGCAGCACTGTGCGAACCATCTCTCTGAAAGACGGAGCAGTGAAGCACCTTGTAGGAGGAGAGAGAGATCCATTGGTAATCAGTTCAAACTTCCCCACACTGCCCTACTAATATTCCTCAAGCCTGACCTGGAGGAACCACTTTTGGGGTGAGAGGGTAAATCAGTTTCCGTGGCCATCAATTTCTTAACTTCACTGCTTGGAATGCAAATGTGTGCTGGTTGTGATGCTCAGATTGTAGTGCAGGTTCTTGCTCCTCAGATAACAAATTACTTCACTTATTTTTAAAATAGCCAACTTGATTCAGCATTGTGTGGTCATTAAAGCCAGGTGGTTTCATATTGATAACTTTAATGTGAGAGTTTCCATTTCTATGGTTAGCATCCAAACTTCCCAGTTTTCAGTATCTTTGGTTTTAAGTTGTCTTTACTTTTTATTTTTTATGTCAGTGAATTTCCATTCAATTACAGTCATTTAAATTCATGTCAACACTGAATAATCAAGTGTATTAATTTAATAAAATACTTTTTCAGAATTTGTTTGCCTTTGGTGATGTGGATGGAGCGGGCATAAATGCAAAGCTGCAACATCCCTTAGGAGTGTCATGGGACAAGAAAAGAAAACTGCTGTATGTGGCAGATTCATATAATCATAAGGTAAGCATATAGTAGCTTGTTATATACAGGCTTTGCAATTTTTACTACTACAAACTATTTTTACTACTACAAACTATTATTATTAGGAACATACAAAGATTGTGCTTGGTTCGGTTAAGCTGAGGAAACAAACAATATGAGTTCTTTTGTGGGTTCTTTTTCTTTCCTTCCTTCCCTTATGCATCCTTCTCTTTACCATTGTTTCACTATCACATGCTGCTGTGTTGATATGGTGGTCCCTTGGGGAAGGTGAATTTAAAGTGCCAAGTTACACAGACTAAAGACCCTTTCCCTTTCTTTGGAAGATGCTAAACTAGAGCAAAAGAGCTAGGAGTGCTTAGTAAGGAGTAGTGCAGGTTTGATAAAACTGGGAGAACAAGAGGACTTGCTTTTCCCTTAAAAAAGCCACCCAAGTTTTGAGAAGTATTGTGGGTTGACTCCGTGGAACTCTGAGACAAGAGAGATTGTTTTGCGTTAGTGTTCTTATGTGATGTTGTATAAGCTTTCATGTCTAGAAGGTTGTTAACTGTGCATTGATCAAATGTATTAAAAGAAAAGTAATTTGCTTTAATTTGAAAAATAAAGTGTATAACACTAAATGCTTATTGAAATTTATGTAGAAAATGAAATTTTGTTTCAGATATTGTATAAAACATTATAAACCTTTTTGCTATTACTTTAAGAAAAAAACCCCTCATGTATTTTTAGAGAAAAAAAAATATAGAAGTTAGCCTGCCAGTTATGTTATGCTCTTATTATTTTGCAAATGTTTCCAGGAAGTTGACAAACATTAGAAAAACAAGCCATTCAGCCTACTTTTATACCAGAGGGGTAGGTGCCTTAGAAATTATGAAAGAGAACACTGAATGAAGTCTAAAGGAAGAAGTAAAGTCCAGCAGGGAATGGCAGAGGGAAAGATGGGTGATGTCATTTGGTAAAGTATGCTAACTTAGCTTCTAGGTCACATGCTTGGTAGCTAAGGTACTTAAAGTTTGCGCTGCCTTCTGAAAATGTGAGACATAAGATAATGCAGAACTTCTAAATCCTGGTGGGTTTTTTCAGATAAGATTTTTTGTGTCTTTGTTTATCTTAGATTAAGGTTGTAGATCCCAAGATGAAGAACTGTGCTACCCTGGCAGGCACAGGAGAAGCAAGCAATATTACTGGTTCCAGCTTTACGCAGTCAACTTTTAATGAACCGGGAGGTTTGTGTGTTGAAGAAAATGGCCGCTTGATGTATGTTGCAGATACAAATAATCATCAGATTAAAGTGCTGGATTTGGAAACAAAAATTCTCTCCATGGCAAGTAATACTTATTAAACAGGCTGATAGTGTTTTTTCTTGATATATATTACTATTACAGACTTTGGCAAGCAGTGTAAAAATCGTATAGCTAATAAACTTTTGGGGTACAGTAGCTATATTCACAGAATGTTTTGTGATGATTTGGCAAATGAACATTGCCTGTTAGCACAGTTGTTGAAAGCGTTAGTCTTTGGAAAGGCAACTTTTGCATGAAAACAGAAAGTGACAATCCTCTAGAAAAGAATAATAAACATGAGGTATTAAAAAATACAGCTCATTTTTTCAGTATGAAAAGCATTTCTTGAGCACTCGCACATCCCTTTGTAACAAATGGAAGTTGAAATAGATTACCAAGTCCTGTAATTCAGTCGTAGGAGATGATTTTGGGAAGTCAGTGACTTAAAGTGGGATATGTACCGGGCTTCCAAGTTGTCAAATCAAAACCATTGTCATAATTGAGCACTGCTGTATTTGCTTATAAACATGAAGGCAGTCAATCTCACAAGGGCACTATGCCTTAAATGTTTTCATATATATGTATACATGAATACATGGCATAATGGTCCAACTGTCGTCTTGTATTTTTCTTGCATTTAATAGTACACAATCTTAATGTGTGTTTAAATTTTCATATCATATAACATGTTGGTGGCATTTCTGGGAAATTATCATTTACTGTGCGATCTACATGGTTTAAATCTTGGATTTTATTAGGGAAGCATGCAGTTTACCACCAAATTAGAAGAAAATACCGATAAATTTTACTTAAAGTAAATTATAATGCAACTGTAAAATTTTTAAATTAAAAGGATACTTTCAGTAGTGGATACTCTAAAGTAGTTGGGGATTTTATGATTTTAATAGTAAATACTATTTTTATTTGGATTCATCAGTTTTATCTTTTTAATTAAAAAAAAATCGTTTTGTCCTTCCCTTTTTCTTTGTCTTTGTAGTATCGTTGCACTGTCAGACAGTTTTAGTTCAATAGTCATGTTATCATGTGTTAGTTTTCCCAGTCCATGTCAACTTTGAAACTGTGATCGTATTGTGAAAGCCTGTTTGCTTTCTGTACAAACAAAAATAAATATTTTGTTTGATTTCTACTGATAGTTGCCTATCCTGAATCCAGAAGCATGCGATGTTCCAGATAACCTGCCTGTGCAAAAGGATAAAATAACAAACCTTCCAAAACTGTCTAAATCTGCACCAAACGTTCAACTTCCTTCACTAACTGTAGCTCCTGGCCAGACAATTCAGTTTTTATTGAAGTTGATTCTACCTCCAGATTCAAAACTGAATGAAGAAGCGCCCAATTCCTGGTTTATCACAGCAGAAGGTAAAGTGCCTGTATTGTTTTATCAGTTGAACAGGGGTAGGTAAGATATGAAGTGGGTTATATCATGATGTGCCTGCAATACACCAGATCTCAGTCTGATGAACCAAAATGTCTCTCCGAGTCCTGTGCTCCCATTCGACCTTGTGATGTGCTACATGTTATTTAGAGTTGATACATTTAACAGCTGGAGTGGGAAGATAAAAAAAAAAAAAAAAAACAACAAAACAACAACACTTGATAGGCTGCTTTTTGCTTGAATTACTACATGCTGCATTTTTTTTTTTTTTTAACTTTCTTGGAACAAGCTGCCAGTGAGGGCTTGAAAAGGTACTGGTCACAGAGCAGTCAAGCTTTTTGCCCCTTAGATGCTTGCCCTCTCCGCTCTGCATGAACAGATCATCCCAGCCCTACCATCTGTTTCTGGGAGAAAGCTCACCGTAAAGCTGAAGCATAATCCTGAAAGAGAGTCCTTCTTTTTTGCTTTTGTCTCTTCCAAAAAGTGTTTGAGGAGCATTTATACCTAACCACTTTGAACCTACTTTGTTATAATTCATATTTGCCTATTTCGGCTTGAATATTTCTGTAATAAGGCACACTTTTTTACATAAGAGGTAAATTCTGGTATGTCAAGGCAGCAGAAATAATTGGCCTTTCTTGCAAGTTCTTTTGCTGATTTCCTGTGTGACCTTGGACAACTCTTTCAGTCACTATGTACCTTGGTTACTGTGAAATGGAAATACTATTATTATAATAATACTTCCATTATTCCATGTTATGGCAGTTTCCTGAGCCTAAATTATTCCCTCTCAACTCTTTAAGTATTTTAAAACAGCACATGGAACATGTTCACATGATGTACAACTGGAATGGTTTAATTCTAGCCAGTGTTGCCTTCCTTACACTGGAAATTACTATGCCCATAACATGACTGGTAGAATAGACCATGTGACTGTTCCCTAAAATTCTCTTCAGTACAAAAATAGCATGGTTATCTGAAACACCTTCTTGCACAGACTGACCATTAGTGGGTGTTCGGATACAGTGCTTTCCAGTGGTCTAGCTGTACCCAAAAGGGAGAATCTGTCTGTGCCTTTGGAAGTACTATATGAAAGCCAATATACAAAATAACCCATATTTTTTTCATGTTCTTTGTGCATTGAAATGGTTTTGCCTGGTTATGGAGTTACTTAAGTGTGACTCATTTGCTTTAAGTTTAATACATTTATGGTCTAGGAGAAAATGTTTTATCTCACTGGAATGTCAGTATATGACAGTATCCTATAGTAGGTGCTGTGTGCCTAAGTAGAACCATAAACTAGTGTTCATGAAGGTGAAGGGAGGACACTTAGCATTCAGACTCTGTGAGAAATTTCTGAACTTTACAAACATGTTTTCTGTTAGATTCTAGGCACCCTAAAGTGATGAATGGTACAGAGAACTGTTACCTTTTGGAGGAAGTGAACAAGATACCCACTAAGCCAGTATAGAGCAGCAGAAAGCTTAAATGACTGTTTAATGAGTTGCTGAACAGCTTTAAAAAAAGAAGAGCCTAGAATGTCATTTTCCTTCGTTTCTGTGTCAAGTTTTTGATGTTGAAATTGCATCATTTGCACCTTCAATAGATTTTTGAAAGCAATAAAGAGAACATTTATATTTCAGTTGTGTTCCCTCAGTTGTTGCACTGCATTGGAAAAGATTTATTTTTAGAAATGCTGCTAGATTTTAAAATTATACTAATTTTTAGTAATTGTTCTCTGGCTGAATTTACATGCCATATTGGCTTTTGCAATGATAAATGCTTCTCAATAGTTATGCCTGCTTGTAGATGCAGTTAAACTGATCTGAAAGTAAACATCCCCTCATCTTTTGACTTGTCTTTTGTTGGCCAGCTTTCAAAGTGTCCATGTGGTAGCTTAATTAAGTTGATTGCTTTTAAAAGCAGTCAACAAATGCTGCACAGGCACTGCAATTTGTTTATATGCCTCATGATTTAAAGTACTTTTTCATCCCAGTTTGTGCTTTTGGAGTACAAATAGACAATTTCCAGGACAGTCGGCACACTTTTTGGCCTACAGAATCTCCAAATATTTTTGAAGTAAAGATATATGTGATAGCTTCAAGGGTTAGTAAAATTGGAGAATGTGAGCAACCTAAACTCAACAAGTCATTTCAAGCTCATAAATTCTAGAGCCAACTTTTAGGTATTTTCAGAAAACTGCCAAAAAGAGCACTTCATCCATCTCACTTACGGTAAAATAGAGTACAATGTGATGAGCTAGATACATTTATTGTGCAGTTCTTTTTTCAGTTCACATACTCTTAAATATTTAAATAAATGTGAAACTCAAGTTCTGTTTTAACAGTCAGCCTGAACATTGCTAATTTGCAGCAACCCACTTGTAAAGCTAACAGTTCTGTTTGGAAATGCCATAATTTACCTGCAGTTTTATGCATTTGTCTTACCTGGACTATTAGACCTCTGATACAAATGTATAGCAGCCCATTAATTTCAGGAGTTGTGCTTGCATATCTCACAGTAAATTTTAGTATCTTCTTAAGAGTGTATAGGGACAATTGCAGATCCATTGTATTTAAGTAAGATGTACCTTATATATACCAATAGTTCTGAAGCAAAGCTATGGATCTCTCCATCTTTAAATGATTGCTAAAGAAGCATTTGTAAATTACTTTTCCTTCTTTTTTTTTCTTTCTTTTTTTCACAACTGGAAAAATCAAGGAGGAAATTTCCCCTAATGTTGCATGTGGAAGGAAAGTCCATGTTGTCATATAGGTAAAATTAGTGTCTGCTGTAGGCTTCAGACATGGTGTTATCATCCTAATGATAAAACTTGTTCTTCTTTTACAGATAATACCTGGTTGCTTCAAGGACAGTGTCTGTCTGGAGAAATAAAGGATGTTTCCTGTCAAACTCTCATTCCCTTTCAGTTGCCCATGAGCTGTCTGTCAGCTGAAGCTATCCTGGCTATCAAAGCGTGCCTCTACTATTGCAGCAAAGGTAGCAGTGCCTGTATGATGAAAGGAATCTCATTCAGTCAGCCTTTACAGATAGCTAATACAAACCAAGGCAGCTTGACCCAAGTTGAACTGATACACACGTTTTTAACCAACTAACCCAAAGCCAGCTGATTTCATACTTTATTTTACTATCCGCCATTTCTGTAGGAGAAGATATGAATAGATAACGTTTCTCTCTTTTTCATTGTCCTTGAGCTTATGACAAAGCTAAGAAATAATATACTTGGTAAAACGAAGTAGAGTTCCGTACATCTTAACATGAAAATTTATCATCACAATCTCATTTCTTTTCTTTACAGTAGCAGCAATAATATTGTAATACTCTAGACTGTTGCCAATTGTGAATATATTGGACATATGCCATTCTAAGCAACGAGCAACAATTTTTAGAGTCCTCTTGAAAGAGCTGCTCTTACTTCGTGATGTTACTGTAAGAAGTTCTTTGCACTGTACATACTGTTAGAATAGCTAGATCATTTTGAACTAACAGTTACAAATTCCTTTTGTGCCCTTATTAAATTTTAATAGAATGTCAGAACAAATAGTTTCTTTCACTAGGCTGTAAAAGAAGTATCCTGCTTATTTTTCTGTGATGGCATTTATGACACATGTATTTTGAAAATGCATCTTAAACTAGGTGCAGCTCTAATTTTATGCAAACTGAGTGTTTTGCTTAACTAGATATGACCGCCTTATGTGAAGAGCAGAGTTTCACAGAAAAATTTCTGTGAAAGGAAATGTTCAAGTTCCAACAGAAGAATTTCATGCTGATTTCTAACAAAGAATGTGCCTCTCTCTAATCTGTTTATTTATAAAGGAAAAAAAAAACAAACAAAACCATACTGGAGTTTTTCTGATACATACCAATTTACATTTTATAGTAAGTGGTAGATAATGGTTGAATATCTAAACTGCAAAAATTAAATGTCAACCATTTCAAGAAGGGTGAATCACTTTCTATTTTTATGATTTCTCTGTAAAGACTTGTCTGAAGACTTCTGTCTTGCAAATACATATAGTATTAAGAATAATACTATATTCTTGAAGTCTGATTCAGAGTCTTTTGAAGTCACTGTTAGTCCTCTGATTTGTAATATTGGCCACTGAACCAGAGCTATATGTTTAATAATGGATTATTGCATTCATGTTTAGAGGTTCTGAGCTTTTGCTAGAAAACTGGTAACCTGATCTTTGAATAAGATGCTTTAAAAATTGTATTACAAAACTTTGCCTTTCATGGTTAAGTGTTTTGCAAGTAAAATTCCTTCAATTTGCCATAGTAAGTAGCAGGAATACAGGAGGGGGTGCATGTTTTTTACTTGAACTGGAAGAGTTTCCACAGTGCTTGAGTGGTAATTGGATTAGGCTCCGTGCTCTGGTCATGAGGATTAATTCTGAGAAGATTATTTTGTTTTAAGTTTGAAGTTAGTATTTTTTACATATACTGTAAAGTACAGTAGTGAAAGAATTTTATATAATCTTTTCTAAAACAATCACCATTGTTCCTGACACCTGTCAGTAAATACCCAGTATGATTTGTTGTTGCTTTTTCTTATTAAAGGCTGACTGAAATGTTGGTCATGAACCCGAGAGGCTTTTGTTTTAAGGGAACCATATGGACTGGTGTGGTTTTTCCTTCCATTGAAATGCCAGTCTATCTGTGAGTTCTCTGTAGTACCAGAAATGGTTATTATCTCACCTGTCAGCAAGGCAAGGGCTGAACTATTATTTTTTCTTGCATTTGTTTTTTAAGCAAGATTTCTAATTCAGTGTTTCCTCCCTCTCAGTTCTCACATGCCATTTTGAAGGAGAAAGTTTTGCTACTTTGTTCACAGGTTGCATATGCTATTGGAAGCATGAAGGTAAAGAAACCGATTTGGGGATTTATTTTTTTTTTACGCTTTAGTACAACTCACTCAGAATTTTTTGTTTGTTTGTTTAACTTTGGATAGTAGCCAGGAAACCTTAGATCAGCTTCCAGCTAGCTCACAAATTTTCTGTTGCTTAATGAAAAAAACAAGCATTAGTTTCAGAAGTTCAGAATAACAAACCAAACTGTTACAGTTATCTCAAAAATATAATTCAGCAGATGGGTTTTTTTCTCTCATTTTCAACTAGAATGACGTATTTGTCTATTTCAATTGGACAAGATCATGAAATTCTGCCTGTATTCCAGTATTAAAAAAAAAAAAAGTCAACAAATCTGTTTTCTTATTGACACTTTTTACTTACTCTATTGCTACAGGGGAAAGACCATGTATTCCTAACTTTATTTAACTGTAGTGTGTAATGTTTGAATATAGTATTGTAGATATGTTTTTTTCTATCTAAGCATACATATATAAACGTGTGTTTAAGTGTCATATGCTTTTTGTTTTCAAGTTTTCACTTTTAGTCACTGTATGTAGACACACTCAGAACCACTGTAACCTTACTGGGAAAGGGTGGTAGTAGGTAGGAAGGAAACTGTTGTATATGCATCAAGCTGAAATCCAGGGTCAAACTGTAGCCAAATTTTAAACAATTGTATTTCAAGGAAAACAGTTTCAGCTTTACTAGTGGAGAACAGGAATATATCCATTTGAACCAATTTTTTCTTTATCTTTTCTTTTAAGTCGATGTCTTGCAGCAGATGACTGAATTTTACATAAACTAGGGGAGTAGGGGGTGGTATACTATATCTGTGTTACCATTAGTCTTTCTACAAAACCTCATAACGTTCCTTGCTACTGCACCAAAATGGCTTTATGCTAAAAGAGAGGCAGCAAGTGTGAAACCATCTCAAAAAGACACACAGCCCACTATTTACAAAGAAAAGCTGTATATCCCAAAATGCTTTTCCCCCACATCCAGTAACTCCTAAACTCTTTTAGGCACTAACCCCTTTAGTTTGCAAGACAGAGCTGCTCTTCCTGACTCATCTTAGTGAGTTTCACACAGGGACATTTCTCTAATTGTTCTCCTTCATCGTCTTAGGAGCAGCTGATTCTTAGTGTGCTCCAGTTCTCACTGATGAGGTTACTGGGGTTCTGCTCCTTGTGCAGTGTGTTCACTGTGACTGGCATTTAATCATATAGCCTAACGCTATGTTTTGTTTGTCCAAGAAATAGTATACACATTCCTGGAGTCACTCCTGTTTCATTTGTGGTGTACAGACATTTGAATGTTCTATAATTAGAAAAACATGTTTTTTAAAAGCTTATGATGTTTAGGGATACTATTTCCATTGCTTCCTCCAGGGTTTACAAGATGGTCTCACAGTAAAGCAACAAGTGCCATAAATGTAACCAGGCAGGCAAACAAATAGCTTGCACCAATTTATTTCTGTTAAGCACCAGAAAGCATCTTCAAAGTATGATTCAGAAAAAGAGAAAATTTTACTACTGTGTCTCAATACTGAAAAATCAGTATATTGGTGACTGCTGTCTCTTTGTATGGTAATTTAGTTTATCAGTGTTTCCTGATATAAAAAATTTGAGCAGGTTGGTACGGCTCAGGACGCCCAGATTTGTGTTTCACAGTAAAAGCATGCAATTCAAGGCCTTTTCAAAACATGTCTTTCTACTGACTTTAATAGGTTTTGCATCAGACCTTAATAACGTAATACATTACTATAGCCAATCTCTAAAGAATATTGGTCATGGTTGTATTTTATAAGGGAAACAAGTTCAGTGGCATTTGCAGTTTAGTTCTAGTGTTTACTTTCCTGGAACAGCTTTTTGTTTTGAATGAATATATTGATAGTTCCATGTGAAGCTTTTAGAAATTTTATTTAGTTATAGAACAATATTCTTCATTAGACTAGGAAAAACATAACGTGGTTTCTAAGAGAGAGTGTAATGTATTGTAGTAGCTTTTTCATGTTTGAATTCAGTAGTAACTTTCTGTAGTTTGTTCCCTTCTGTTGAAGGAAGAGGAGGGATGCTGACTGTGTAAACCTATTGATGGGCACAGATTTTATGCATACATTTTCAGTTGATTCCTTTTTGTGTTATGTTCTTACATGTTATTTGGGGCTTTTCTACTGGGTGCACTTCTTCACAGTTTGTTTTGCCTGTCACGTCTTCCACTTGTAGAGCGTTATGTTTGTATAATGCTGTGGTAACGTCGTGATACAAAGCAAGTACAGACCAGATGAGTAAAAAATAAGAAAGTAGTTTTATAGCATCATGTAAATGCCTTATCTGCTTAGCCTGAGAAAAGGTGCATATGGCTTCCAGTACATTGTATATATCTTGTAGCTCAAAGCATGGATAAAACTATTTTTTGTGAGAATGTCAAGAAAAACATATTCTTTATCTCTTGCTTAGAGGAGGGGGATGATCAGAAAGAAGTGACCTTCCTTCTCATGCAGGGGCATGTCCTTCTGTTCTTTTAATTATTGACTATTTATTTTAGCAAAGAAAGTTGTATTATTGACCACAAATTCTCTTGAATTTTTGATTCCTAACAAGGTTTTCTACATACATGGAAGCTTTAAATGTCTGACTTTGTAGAATTATGAGTGATATATCCAGTTAAAAATTGCTTATGGTTTAGCAAACAATAGCAGAGATTTATGTACATTCTTATGATCTGTAATTTTTTAAAATCACTGTTATTCATTAACACTTACCTCAAAGACACATTGCAGCTAAAATCCCACATAAATGTGTTCATAAACTGTGTATTGCAACTCAAAAGTACATTTTCTTGCTTGTATAATGTGAGAGATGCTGTGACATGTTGTGTATATGTGTCCTCCAGGCTGCAGTTGTGCTACCTGAGGAGAATTTACCATGCGTAGCAGCTTATCAACCACCCGCAGTAACTCTCTGCCCAAATCTGCCAGCTCAGTTGTTCATATAATCAGTTGAAATTACTGATTTATGTTAGCAAAGATTGAGGATATAGAATTAATCATTGTAATTTTCATTAAAATTGGTTTGTCAGGGATTAGAGGAGCTTCTCTGTACCAAGCAGGGAAAGTAAGTGTAAGAATGGCGACAATTAGTTGGAGACAGTTGTTGACAATGTGAGGCCTGGTTATTTTTTAATTAAACCACCACATCTTTGTATTCTACAACAGATCATGAATTTAGAAATGGTATTTCTAATATTTTACATTCCATTGTGTTGGTATAACCAAATTTTATTAGTCTTCCATCCGAAGCAGCTGTTCTTACATTTTCTAGTTTTTGTACTATTGTATGTAAAATCAGTTACTCTTGTTAAGGATTAGGATTTATTCTTGTTAAGGATTCAGCACACCTATGGTTGAGTTTCCAAGTTTATCTGTTTCTTTGCCATGATATTATGGGGGAATTTGGTTAGATTTTTTGGATTTATCATTTCCTCCTGTAGTTTCCCCAAGAATGAAATGCAGCCAGGATCTTGTTACCATGGAGAGATTCAAGTAGGATAAATCCCTCCACCAGCTCCTTGCCCTTCCCCTGCTTCAGCAAGTGCAGTAGGGCTGTCCCATATAAAAATAACAATATCTGTCAGCTCACTCCAAAAGGGTGCAAATGAGGTGAGGATTTCAGGATGAGTTACACCATGACACTGATCCTCAAAATGGATAGACCTAGTGCATACTGACTTTCTGGGGTTTCTTGCTTCCTAGGTCTACTTCTCTTTACGGCCTATAAAATCTTGTTCCATAAAGAAGGCAAGAATTTTCCCCGTATTATTCCTGCAAAAAACTACAGTTAATTGATTCATTAAGACTCTTTATCTTAAGATAACCTGGTAATAATTACTGGAATCTAGGACCTATCTGGACACTCCCACATGCTTGTAGGTAGCATTAGAATAAGATTATGTCCTCAGGTCAACTTCATCAAGCCTTACACTGATGCAGCTACCATCAAAATTTTTACCTCTACCTCTGGCCCTGTCCAGTGAAATCCTGAAGTTGTTTCTCAAGGTCCCTGAGCATCCTATCAAACTTGAGTAGCCCACACAGGGATTTTGATGGCTCTTAGTTTCAGGAAACTTTGATACTATAAATTAAATACTGTGGCTATTAGGTGATTTGAAAGATACCCTAGTCTGCTATCTTATTGCAGATTTTGCTTAATTATTTTCAGAGGGTAACACAGTTTTGTTGCAGCTGCAAAACTAGAAACCTTTGATATAAGTTGAAGAGTCTTTATGCAGCTATAATTACTTATTGCTAAGTGTATCTCTTTGTTGGTCCATTGCTTTCAAGTGTACCAGAGAATTCTTTGTCCAATTGCAGGCCCTAGGGCTAACAAAAGAATTGCAAGTATTTTTCAAGTCATGCCTAGTTCTTTGAAACATCAACAATTTTGAGCTAAAGAAATTCCACTTGTAAAAATCTGTTCATAAGTCTACCTTAATTTAATGCTCTGTGTTCAACATGCTTCAGAAGAACAATATTCCACACTATATTTTCCCCCTTTTGACAAAGTATTTAGAAACTTAATCCATGTGGCCATTTTCAGACTTCATAGAAAGCAAGGTAATGATTCCCAATTTGATTATACATTCATGTGGGTTTTTTTCTAAATAAGAGCTTGTTTTTCAAGCTTTTGATTAAACTGAAATACCTGGTTTTGAAGCATCCATTCCAGGAATCTGTCCTGAGAGTTGTCTACATCAGATAACTGGCTTCCATATTTTAAAAATTTGGAATTGATAGTAAAGTGGGGGAAATGAATTGCTAAATGTTCAATGCTTTGGATGTTTAACTTCAAAGCTATCCAGTTTCACTTTTAAAGGAGAATTAGTGCAATGTAAACTCTCTCTTCTGTAAATCATTACCATTACCATACCATTAATCATTGTATCATTAAAACCTGTGATGAATCTGTGTGATTTTATAAGGAAATTAATAAAGAAAACTAAGGTAGCTGTAAAACTTTGACTGGGTGAAATCCAAGTGCTCCAAGGTTAGCGGCAAATATCTTTAGGGCCAGTATTTCAGCCCAATGTGGCATAAATTCTGCATTTTCATTACATTGTGATGGCTGAAGGAAAAAATCAGTGCCTTCCATAACAATACTTGAAAGTGTGTCTTTACAGAAATACTGGAGTACTGGTTGAAATAAGGTATTTGACCTTCATGGTTTGCAAGTTTCAGAGGTTTTTAATTCTCTACTAATTCTGAAACTGAAGAGTTTTCCTTCTCCTGTATGTTTTTGAATTATGTTGAAATTAAGGTGCTTTTTGTTCAAGCTACTCTTCTTACGAAGTACTTTAAAATGGAGATTTCAAACTGTTGAAATTGTGATAGGAGTGAGGTAAAAGGCAAAATATTCATTGATCTAAAAGGGTGGTGCTTCTTGGTGTTTGAAGGGTAGAGTGTTGGTCTTTGTTTGGGTTTTTTTTTTTCCGCTGTTCTACAGATCAGCAAAGATTCTTTAACTGGCAGAAGGTTGTGTGTAGAGGCAGCTAGGAGGGGTCAGGTTCTCTCATTATGAAACCATGTGACTTCATTTAGGTTGTGATGATGGGATGTCCAAAAATCCCAGCAGTATAATACCAGTGAAGAAAGTCACATTTGAGCACTTAACACCTTAATAAATGTCTCCATGTGGTTTAAGGGAAAAGATGAGGATTTTTTTTCTTCCTTGAGAACTTCGGTGTTGCTTTGTGGATGTTGGAATATTTTTGTCTGCTCTTTGAGATACTAAACCTCTGGTTTTCCATTACGTGTGATACAGCACCTTTCAAATATCTGAACATTTAAAAGATGTGTTTTATGTTTGTTGCTACAAAATATGCAAAGAATTAAAACTGAAGGCACTTCATCTACAGCTGATGTAGATCGTGTAAATTCTTTGCATACATCATTTCCTAATAGCATTCTTAACAATATTCATGGATTATGATCCTTTTTAAATAAAAGGGAAATGTCCTGTAATATTATGAGAACAAATAAACACACTGTAGAAGAAATGTCAGCCTCAGATATCAATTCAACAAATAAACAGTGATTGAAGAATGTACTCTTTCTCCTGTGAAACCTCTTTCTCCTTGTAAAGCTTTTTCATGGAAAAATAAACATTAAAAATTTTATCTTTTCTTTCAAGGCTGGGTTTGTCTGTTGATCTTTACATGAACATAGATGTGGAAGTTATGAAATACATGTGCCATAAGGGATTACAGCTTGATTAAAATCCTTTAATTAACAAGTACTATTTGTTTTGCGCTCCCTTTCCCACAGGGCTGTGCAGTCGTGGGTGTCAGCTGACCATTCAGTCACCTGAGGGTTGGTAAAACACTGTGCAGTCGTGGGGACTCCCCAGTTTTGATATTACGCAGTGGTCTGCAAACAAGAGACCTGGTTTTATTCCTTTTCTGCACATAAGAGAGATGAGAAATGGTGTACTGTGTGAGTTATAGACTGACTGTTTTGTAGCCTTCAGTTTATTGCAGAGATCCCAGAGCAAGCTTAGCTGCTGGAACAGATCTCGCTGCGTTGAGCTCCACTTTGAAGCACTGTTTGTTAGCCGTATTACTGTGGCTAAATTGTGCCACAGTTTGCAGTATGTGGGTGCCTGTTTAATAATTATGGTTGAACCATATTTTAACAGCAGCTTCTAAAAAAATATAATTGTTTTGTTATTGTTGTTTTACTTGGATAACAGTTTTTTAGCTTTGACTAAGAACATATGGATACGGAGTGGTAACACAGGCTTCTCGTGCGCACCAATATAACTGAGGACCAATACCAACATACTTACGAAAATAATCCCATTATTTATGCTGCTCATCATGTCTTTATTGATAACATGATTTATCATTAATTAAAACATTGTATGCCAAAAATTCTGGCATATTTACTATAGGTGAGCCCAAGCAATAGTAAGTGTAGCTCTGTTGAATTTTTTTTCCCCTTGCTAAAGATTATTCCTCATGACTATTCATCCATTCAAATATTTAAAAGATTTATACATACTACTTAAAAAGCTCAGCTAACTTTCTTTGATTTCCATCCAGATTAAATATATTCATCTTAGCCTCATGCAGTAAGTCTGAATTTGACAAACCTTCAAACAAAATTATTTGCCATTTCTATGTTTTGTTATGAAGAGCATCTAAAGCTTCTGCCAAGCCTAACTCAGCTGGCTTAGGCAGGGTCACGTCATCTCTCAGCATCTTAGAGAGCATTTGCCTAGGATCATAAAGCTCAAAGTTTACTTGCTTTCAGTTGTCATCTCTGAAATGACACCTTCACCCCAACTTTTATCTAAGTATTCTTAAAACAATAAGCCTGTACATGCACAGACTCGTACATTCTGTATGCAAACTTATAGGTACCTATGTGTATAATGGCATTTATGTGACTGAGCTGGACTGGTGCATTTTGCCAGAACCCAGGGAGGCACTGCCCAGTAGAAATCTCTGTGGTTGCAAAGTCGCTGCCCTAGGAAATGATTAATTAGGTTGTTTCTAAAAGCAAGGGAAAGGAGCCTTTCATTTGAATTTCGCTAATGGGGCCAAGGTATTTTCTTGTTATTGCAAGGGATTCTGCAACCTCCTGCCAAGAGGAACTTATCCGGAGGTTGGGTAGATGGGGCTTTAAAAGGCTTCTCTCCCTGCCCTGTCCTTCCCATCTGAAGTAGTTTCCTGTAGCTGTTGAAAATCATGAAACTGCTGCCTCATCTGAATTTTATCTTTTCTGCCTGTCACCCTGGTATTTTGTGCACACCATCCCACCAGAAACTGAAAACAATACCTGATGGCTATTTTATGTGCTGTGTGTAGCAAAATTCTACCCTGGCTGTAACTGGGCTTTCTACAGCCGGTTTGTTCTCCTTTGCCCTCTTCCTTAAGCACAGAAATCAAAGCAGAGGTGAGGATCTCAGCCTTCAAGTGTAAAAGAGCAGTTTTCTAAAGCATTTCTACAGCAGCACATGTTGTTTCTTTCATTTTTTGGAAAAGCGTTAGCAAGTTGTAACCTTTAGTTAAATTTCCCCATGTTTTTCCTCTCTCAGGCATTCCCTTAAGCAGAGTATGCGGGCTTACCAGTGCTCGGAGCTCCGAACAACAGGCTGTGAACTCTGGGTGTATTTTCTGAACACTGAACAAAGCTGCAATATTAAGGAGTGGTTAGATATTAATGAAGAGGTTGCTTCAGTAAACCCAGATATTTAGTCAAATTTACCCCTGCGCTGTATATTCACTTGTGAATTCCATCCACCACGGAACCGCAATGTTATTTTTGATCTTTGAAGCTATCGTTGCAATCACTGTCCTTGAGAACTGAAAAGTTGTTCTAACGCCGACTTTATGTGCTAACGAGAAGGCGGGTTTAATATCTCCTTTACACAGCAGGCCTTGGGAAAGCAGATCGCTTCCCCAGCGGAGGTCTGAACCCTGCATCGGAGATGACGGCACGTAAGTGTGACGTGTGTTAAGCAAAGTAGAGTCAGCAGTTCAGTGGTCAGCAGCAAGCGTAAGCAGTCGTTGCGTCAAGGCCTCTGCGCTTTCCCTCCCTCTCCTTGTGCACACTGACACACTCAGGACTTGACTACAGCTGTGGTGGTCTCCAAGTTGTTACCTGGGGTTGATACTAAAATATGGAGATCGCTAAGAATGAGAGATGCAACGTTTTTTCAGAATCTTAATGCATCCAGCAAATGGAATCACAGAAGAGAATATAAAATCGAAATGCGCCAGGCAGTGCGTAGGAGCATCGGTGCCTAAATGGCAGTTAAATCCAAGGGAAATTTGCTGGGGGCTACTGAGAAACCCGTCATTTAAATTTTTCTCTCCTTTATGCAGTTGAGCGAAGAAGATGGATTTAATTAGCATTTTTGCCGTGCTCTTAGCAGTTGAAGTGCTATAAAGTGCTGTTGTTAGCACAGACTTGAATCAAAGGAGGTGCATGTGGCAGAACTTAGAGTGTACGTGGAAAGTGCAGAGGATGTACTGGGATGCTCAGAAATGGAGTTCCTAGTAAAGAGTGACAAAATTTGCCTCACAAATTCACTGGTAAGTGTAAAATGAAACATTTACTGAATCATAACAGCATTAGTTATGAATTTAAATTAGCAGAGGATTAAAATTTTTTGTTTACTTGAACAGAACTCTGAACAGAACGATTCTCTTTACAGTAGGCTTAAAGTACATGAAAGTGCATGAAATACAGGAAAAATACAGGACTTGAGAAGAGAAGTGAAGTAGGATGGATGGTATATTTTATATAGAAATGTGTGTTTTTTCTAATATACAGCAAGCTTGCTGATTATAAAAAAAAAAAAAATGTGTTTTGAAATGTTAATGGGTGGTGAATCTCAGCACCTTTGTGACCTGACCTGCTTCTGGTCTATGTAAGTATATCCCCTATAATCAGGAGATTATATATTTTACTTATACACTTGGTACAGGGTCTCTCCTGCTCTCACATACTGTGGTAGCCTAATCACCATGATGCCCTCTGGGACTCTGCGTATCACAGTTTTGGGCTTGACAGTAGGAGAGACTGCCTTATTACAAGCATCTGAGAGCAGGCATACATGTGTTTTCCAGGAACAGCCTAGCTCAGATGAACCTGTCATAGCAATTGTTTTCCACCTCCTCCTGACATGCAGAAAGCTTGTGGAGTACTTTGTTACAGCAGCAAGCCAAAAATGATCAGGATTCTTTTGGATTTAATCCGCATTGAAGCTTCTCACAGCCTTGAAGGAAATTCATATTTACGATTGAAGCGGTCCCAGGGAAGAACTGATTTGCTACTTGCAAAAAATGCCGAGTTTATGTTGTTAGCCGAGAAATGTTGCATATTTTAAACTGAGAAATGCTTACAGTCAAGTAAATTTTCAGAAAAAAGTGATCAAGTTATACTGAAGCAATTCTAACCTGTCAGCTTAACAATATGAGGACTATTGTAAGCAATGATATATCCTATCCATTTTTTTTGTCAGCTGAGGAAATTAGTGAGGAAAATCCACTAGAATTATGTTCCAACATGGCACTTCAATACTACACCTCAGCATTAAACTCTACTGCATTCTCCTCAATTTGGGAAGATACTCAGATTCTCTGATAGAAACCATGTGAAGACTGAACCCTTAGGTGGAATAAATTTTCCTGCTTCTAACTGGACAGTGGAGTTTACACATTTCTCCCAGGCAGCAAAGAGATGCATTTATCCCTACATTGCTGCACTCCTCATTAATCTCTGATGAGTTACTTCTTAATGACTATCACTTGATCCTTTTCAGTCTACCTTCATCTCTCTAATTAGTTCTCCCAAAGCTTGCAGCCCATTGACTGTCCACATGTAGCTGTCTTCACTCACGAAATAAAAATAATTCAGTTTCTCTCATTTTGGAAAAAAATATACCTAACCTGTCCATCCCTTCCCCTTCTCTTTTTACACTCATGAAATGTGCTATTAGCAAGAGCTCCTGGTTCCTCTATTTCACTGCTATATTACATCCCACTAATTTGGCTGTCCCCATGCTGACTGCTGAAATTGATCTCAGCAAGGTTTCTGATGATCTGTTGCTAGCCAAATTTCTTCAATCTTCTTGGCCTACCAGTTGCCTTCAACATATACAACCAGTGGTTTAGTTTTGAAATTTTCACTTTGTGTGATTCTGTACTTCCCTTTATTCCAGCTCTCTGCATACTTTGGAAACTGCTCCTGCATCATGTCCTTGGCTGATGAAGTCCTCATTTTCCCCATCTCCAGCTTTTGGTGGGAATTCCCCTGGTCTGCCACTCTTTCTACCCTCTTCCCATTGCATGCCTTGTCTCCGGATAGTACAAAGTTCAGCAACCACCTCTGCTGAGGAGTCCCACCTCGCCCCTCCAGAATGGTCTCTTTCTATCAAACTTAGGCCTCATCCTTTATCTTCCTTTGACTGTACAAAATTTAATATAGCTGAAAACTCCTAATCATCTCTCCACTCTTCTTCGTGTTACTCCTTTCCTTTATCGAGCAAGCCTTAGAGCTTCAGCATTCGTTCACATTTCAGCATCTCACTAGGTCCTTGCATTTGGACATGATCTGAATTTTTGCAGATTTTTTTTGCATCTTTTGTCTTCTCCCTCTCTAGTCTGACCATTTGTTTGGGGTTTTCTACCTCATGTCTCAATTGCTACAACACGCTGTATTAGTTAACAGAGTCTCGTCCTGCTGTTACCTATCCAAAATGCGACTTTGTCAAGTGTTGGCTTTGTAGCCCGAAAGGTAATGACTGAAACATTACTTTGTTGAATCCAACAACCAGCTCTCCCTACTTGCTCGTATCGAGCATATGCTGCACCTCCGCATATTTCAATATGCCATTCACAGTATAGTCATATCCTATCTGTGAGGTTTTATTAATTTTCAAGATACCAACTCCTGCCTCTGATTTTTTCCTCTTTATTCACCATTATCTCCTATTAATCTTGCAAACATTGCAGAAAGTACCTCTGAGGGTTCCCTTAATTTTCAAGATTTCCTGGCAAACACTGGCAAAGCCTTTTTTTTTTTTTACAATGCTGAAATATCTTCAACATTTAGGCTCTCCTGGACTAAGATCACTCACTCTTAAACCAACAATATCTCATTGTTCACTGTTAGACTCCGTCTGTTGGCCGCACTGTATGGTTCATTGCCTGGTGTTGTACATTGGTTTTAAGCTCTCGGTGGATACGGGACTTTCTTCTCCCTGTGTTTTGACACAACACCTAATGCCATGGAGTTTTTCCTGAGAAAAACTCCTAGACGCTATGGTAATATAAATGATAATAACAGTTGGTATGACAGATTTATTTCCTTAGCGATGCTTAATCTTAGCAAAACAGCTTTTAAAATAGATTCAGAAGTCCGAAAAATAAAATATATGACTTCCACAAAATTTGAACTTCTGCTTCCATCATTCCATTGTCTTGCTCTTGCCTGTCTGTTTGTAGATGAATCTCCCATTGCTTGTCCCGCTGAAGCTTCAGCAATGTACAAGCAAATAAATCAAAAAACCATCCTGAACTGGGGGATTATGTCCTTAGTCCAGGAATTCCGGAAGGACACATGGAGTTCAGCTCAGCTGGATGTCTCTTCAGGTTCAAGCCCCTAAAGGGTCCAAAGATTTTATCGTGCTTTTTATAGGGATGTTTGATCACATGCTGAAAAAATGTTGAAGTTGGCTAGAGATGCATCTGTCTTCATAATATTTATTGGCTTTTTTAGTTTGTTCTAGTGGATAAAGAGAAGATTGATTGGAACAGATAAACAAAAGAGCATCAGACAGGGTTTGATCCTGCCCTGTGGTACCTCTGTCTTCCACCAAAGTACAGCAGATGCTACACACATGTGAAGGGATGAACCTTCCCATTGTGGGCTCTTGCAAAGGGCACACTGGGAGTGTCTGTAGGAGGTGAGGTTTGTGGCTATGTTTAATTCCTGTAGAAGTTGACTCCCTGTCTTTGGACAAGCCACCAAGGATGTCTCCTGAACTGCTGGTTGTTACCCTTATATGGAGATTTGAGTGGCTGATCAATGTTCTTTCTCAACACCTACCTGACTTTTTTATGTTTGGCACTGAGCATCTGGAAGATCATGAACAATTTCATGGATTTTACTTGATATTTTGAGCAGAAGGATTCAGTGTCCTCAGCCACAGGTCTACTCTTGTATATAAACTGTTCTCTCCATAATTCTCCACACTCAGCATCAGAAGCTGCTTCCTATCAGTCCCATATCCTTTGGGGGACACAAGCTCCCGCTGCTCCTGCAGTGTGGCACAGGATGAAGTGGCTCCTCCTAAGAAGCTGTCAGCAACCTCTGCCCCAGGAAGGCTTTTGGCTGTTTGGACTGTAAGTCATTTCTTCTGAGGAAAGGCAATAGTCTAAGTCCTGTTAATGCCAGTTAGATGGAACTCTTCCATGAGAAGCCTGTCTCGGTAGATGAGGGAGACATGTAACGACCTCTCATCTGCTTTGGGGCACTCTGCTGTGCTGTGACTTTGCTGTAGTTCATGAAACCGTGATGATTTCGTCTTCAGTATTGCACAGCTGCAGTCCAGGCAAGAAGTAATGAAAGGCAGTTGTAACGGAGGCCAACAGTCTGCCAGGGTCAGCGTCTCCTGGTCAGCTGGAGAAGGTAGGAAGCCTTGCCCTGAGATGGCGTTGTGTGAGACCTCAGTGCGAATGAGGAATCCAGGCGTGCTCCAGGTGCAATATGAACACCCAGGCAGGCAGACGGTCAGGAAGCCTTTTCTTGGGGAACTTCTGCAATTGTACATAAATCTTCGGGCCTGGCCTGGTTTGTTTTTACCTTTAATCCTGAAGAATTCCTGCCTGATATTCTAACCTTATTTTCTCGTGTTTTATTAGAACTAACTCGCAAAGCCTCATTCCAGCATTTGTGGGATCCTGAGCTTAGCTTTCCACTAAAAGCTGCCTTTTTAACTCTTTCACACCTTCCCCTAGTTGATTTTCCTTTTCCTATAATACAGTATCTAAGGAAAATATTGAAAGGAACAATGTGCTGTTTTCCCTTTTCTGTAAAATGGAGTGACTTGAACTGTTAAGCACCTAGTACATGACACTAACATTGGGAAACAAGCATCTAATACCCATAAAATTCCACAAAATTTTTAAGATATTATCTTAGGAACTTATTTTTTTCTGGATTCCCTAAATTTGGTTTATTTATTTTATAGTCCTAAGAGGGTCACACATGTATCTTTTGAGATTAAAAAAACCTATAGCTAATACAATTAATATTTTAGTCAAGAATGTAAGGCTGCATAACCAAAAACTGTCATAAAACACAACAGAGCACAAGTGGGGTCTCGTCAGTTATGGCAGTGGGTGTTGAGGGTACTCAGTTCTCTGTGATTATATATCAGTTTCCTAATCCCCTAGACCATAATTAAGTACTATTCTTGTTGGTACTGGATTACTAATATTTTTTGGCAAGCTTTTTTGCTTATTGTTTCATCAAATACAAATTTCCTTGCAAACCTGACAGTTTTAATGGCATTTCATTTTTTTTCAGTTAGAAGAATGTAAACAAGGTCTTTGAGCCAGCTTTCTACAATACTTTATCTCCCCCCCACCCCGAATATCTAGCTTTTTAGATAGTTGAAAATATCTTTTGGTTTTTTGGGGGGTGTTCTGAGTTTTGACTTAGGAAATCACTTTTAAATCAGAGTAAAATTGTTTTCATACTGTTTTTCCTACTGAGAAAGAAAACTCATTTTTAAGTGTAATCATTTCCCCAGAATAAAAACAGCATGTCCTGATGAACTGTACGTGGCAGACGCAGAGGTGCTGCACCAGAGCCCGGATGCTCCAGCCCAGCCGTGGCAGGCAAAGGGCTGCGCGGAGCAGGAACCGCCTGCCCAGAAGAACCAACAATCTGAGAATAAACTCAGAAGCAGGAGCTGGACATTACACTCAAAGGGAGTGCGGTAAAATAAACATGAGATGCTTCAGATCAAAACGGTAAGCAAGAGCAGGTTGTTAGAGTAGTCCTCGGCGTGCCTGACGCCTACAAGTACCATTGCTCCCAAAATTTCCAAGGTAGGGTTGGTTGTTGGCAGGACCAGGCAGCTTACAAGCAGTGAGCCCAGGAGCATCTGTGCTGTTCCATGCCAGGTCCTCTCAGTGCCAAGGAAAAGTCCTACACAGCCTTAATTTCCTAGTATAGACATAGTCTCTGTGACCGAATACCCTAGAAGACAGATTCTACAAAAGATTTGTTTTAGAAGACTACGATCTACAGAGTCTACTTGTTGGCCCCCAGTTTTTTCCAAACTATGCGCATGCTTCATTGTCCAGGCGCATTGCTGCTGCTGGCAAAGAGCTTATTCACTGTAGCAGAGGTCTGCCCATAAATAAACGCATAGCCGCATAAGCACACACTAATTTTTTCATGTGCCCAGCACAGCGGGGCTCTAACCCTAACTTGGGGGTGCTGAGTGCTGCTTTAATAGAAATAAATAACGAAAATTATGGATTTTTTTTCTTAGATGTCCATTATAGACTTTTTAAAAGTCCTACACTCTTACTTATTTAAAACCTTTGACTGCAGATCCACCCCCTCTCCAGGAGAACTGACAACCTGTTGTAAGCAGGCCTGTGTGATGACAGATATGTGATTATATTTAAATAGCCCTGTCGTAAAAAGCATTTCCTATTTTCTTAGCCTGATATTTGAAAGGTTGCATTGCATTTTCTGCGTTCTTAATGAAAACCTTCTGCAGTGTGAAAAAGGAGTTAAAAGCCCTGAATTAAGCCTGTAGGTACCATTTACCACACAAAATAAATATGTAAAACTTTAAAAAAAAAAAATCTATAATGTGTCTATGAGAGTTTCTCATGGTGGCAAAAAAATGTTCCAGTCTGTTCAAAGTACAGCTGAATTTGAATCTCACTTCCAAAGGAAGGCTCATGTTGCTAATCTCTTGTGTCCTGCTGTTTGAACTCATCAGCTTCAGAGATAAGAACATGTTATTATGCAAACAATCAAAGTTTATTTACACAACTTCTTAAAGCGGATTCTTTCAGTGGTATGGCCAGGTGGTTAATATCTATTGTCAAATTTGTTATGCATGCCAGTTTGGTAGTACACGTTCTCCATCCTGTAAACAAGACGTTGTCCACTGTACAATGCTCTGTCATCCTAAATCTGAGGGGTTAATGCGCTCTCATCTTTAATCTCCTGGAATCCTTCTTTTCCTTTGATTTTGAAATCCATAAGCACTTTCACAGAGCATATCCTTCAATAAACACAATAAAAAATCAAATAACCTAAGCACCTTTAAGTTCAAAATTAAATTACATATCAAGCAGGAATCTGGCAATGTGACGCCAGACTACCAAAGTCTTTCATCTTCGCAAATCCTGGGAGCACTCTCGTGTTCCCAGATTGTCAGGTGAGCTCTCTGTTCTAAATATTTTTAAGTGACTTAAGCACTCAATTCTGGGACTCCCAACTTAATGTTCCCTCAAATGGATCTAATTTTCAAAGGATGGCTGTTCAATGCTCTCTGAACAGCAGGCTGCTTTTCTTCTGGTATCTATAAACTGAGGCAACAAGGATCACGCATCTCTTTCTGAAGTGTAGAACATATTTTTAATACGTTTAATCGAACTACAAACCATTTGTAACAGCTGTGCATCATTAGGTCTTCTCCTATATTTAAAAAGCTTTGCTTCTGTGTAGGATATAAATCACAGAATAATATGTATCAGGAAAAATGGGAAATGGAGACACTAATTTATATACAAAGGAAATACTGACTGGAAGATTTATTATCAGTGATTTTCTTAAATCTGCTTAGACAGCCAAGACAATGTTTTCCACAATGGATGTGGCTGCAGATTTTCCCATCCATAGGTCAGCAGTTTGCAGGGGATCTTTGGAGAGCTCAGACTCGAACTAATGGGCACCGACAGTAATGAGATGTCTTCCAGTGAGCTGGAAATCACCACCCCAAATGAGGGTCTTGGCATCACACCTAAACCTCACTGAAGTGGTGGAGGTGACAGTGGGAGATGTGTGGGGAGAACATCGCTGACTCAGTGTCAAGTTTAACTGGGAGGAGCCCTCAGTGCATCAGGGCCTGAGGGTATTTTGAAAAAAATTAAATATTCTTACATCTTAACTCAAGTTACAGCTACTTAAGAAGATCAATTGGACATTTGTGGCCTCTGTTATCAGCAGGGTTATTTGAGTGAGCCCACACTGTGAAGGCCACAGTTAACTTAGATTACTTTGCAGCTGCTGTGGAGTAGAAGACCACAGCTTCCAGGTGGCAGCAATAACAAAAGCAAAGTCACCTGAATGGTATTGCAAATTCGACATGAACTCACTGAGAAATTTTAAGCGACTTGACTGCTTTTCACAGAAGAAAAAAAAAAAAAAGTAGTGCTAGAAGAATGCCACTTTTAAGAACTTTGCCCAATGCACACACCTAACAAACACTTCCACAACCCTGGAATCCAAAAATTATTTTCAGTTCCCTGTCTCTTTTGACATTACTTCCCCTGACAATGACAAGTGCCTCATAACTGCGTGTTGCTTTCCAGCTAAAGCTTGTCCTTCGCTGCTTTTCTTCTTCAACAAGTAACACTGCTAAAATTATACCTCAGACAAGAAAGTGAATGAATCATCCAGCCATGAAAGACTTATTTTGAAACTGTAGAAAAATATATACCTGGGCATGTGGTTCTGGAGTTGATTAAATCACCCTATTTGCAAATCCTTTGACCTTAGCTCCCTGTAAAGTTGATTTTAAATTCCGAGAGAAAGACCACAAGCAACGTTTGCAGAATAACATGCGGCACATATGCAACAATATCCATGAACAGTAAAACCAAGATTTCTGATAGTTCGTGTGGTGTTAAGGAGGACAGAAGCACTTACAGAATATTAGAATCATAGAATATCTCAAGTGGGAAGGGACCTGTCATATTGCAGGTTTCATTCATATAGATAACATTTTCAGTCAGGTTACATCTACCAAAACTCTGTTTGCTTGTGTGAGAAACCAGAAATTTGTTGGCCAGAAGGCTTCCAAGTAGGAAGCAAACAAGCATTGCCCACCTCATACCTATTTAATACCTGTTATTGGTGCTGTCTGTCTACTCTCAGTGGTCATGCAGCCACCCTCCAAGAATACATCATCATAGCCAGCTGGCGCTAGGATGACTTTGCAGAAAGGCAAAATACTGAGAAAAGTGGGAAAGAGAAGTGCCTCTAAGCAGTTCCTTCCACAACCGAGCTGAAGCACAGCGCTGAAGAGACAATAACAGCCATTTTTACGCAGTACATTTCATCCCCAGATGTGGTTAACCTTGGATAGCTGTTGCCAGGACTGGACTTCTTCTATGGATGAGAAGACTATATACCTCTCTGTCCCAAACCAGAAAGAATGTGCAGAAAGCAAAGATAACAAATTAAATCCAGCCAACATGTTCATGACTTTATTTATGTTGGGAAGGTGAAAGACAGAGCAGACTTTCTTGACTATTTCGGTAATTAGGATGATTTAAAAATGTGGCTAGGCAACAGAGTGTACAGACCTTAGGCTGTTCTGCCAGCTCATCTAAGTCATCATCTGCAGCATCACTTGCTATTTGGTTACTAGACATCCTCGGGGTTGAGCGCTTCAGTCATGCTGCAGCATTCCAAAATGTTTCGTCTGGGTTTTTTGTTTGTCATTTGAAAAAAAAAAGGACATGTGCCCATGAAGAATATAATTGGATGAGCCACTTCATCTGCCTTTGTGGTCTGCTCCTGAAGCTGGACCTAGGATGCAATGACAAACCGGTGCTATTTGCACAGCAATTGCAAAGAGAAGTCATTGGGCGCCGCAAGGTTCTGCAGCTCATTATGGCTCGGGCACTCCATCTGAAGCTGAAAATCTTGGCTACTGTGACAGGGAACGAGCAGCAGAGGGGCAACAACCTGGGCTTCTGATTTTCATTTGAGACACGCTACACAACGGGGGAAAACTTTTTCAGTCTACTGCAATGTAGGACAGGAAATTTCTGTCCATATATCAAGCGTCTCTCCTACTGTTAGGGTCTGGAAAGTGAGGTATGACACTAATAATTGGAATTGTGAGCTAAACTTTCAACAGAGCTGACAGAGACAGGGCTTTGTGGAAGGGAGTTTGCTGTTCTTAACACGTACCTGAGTTTACATAGCGCCCTTCATCTGAAAGGTCACTTAAGTGCTATAAAAATACAGACCAGCATGTTAATGTACCACTTTATCGTGTGGAAACACAATCCTGTGGCACATCAGACAGGAATATGACCTACATAAGAACTTAAAATGTATTGCTCCCCACCATGCTATCCCATGGAAAACAGGTAAGGTGAAAGCAACTGCCTTAGCTGGAACCTGGAGCTAATACTCCTCTCATTAGGGATTTTCAATGACTACAGAAGAGCAGAGACTTTTGTTGGAGTATCATTTGACAAAGGGATAGTTAATGTAGCGGTGTTGGGATAGATGCTAGGCATGTGCTTAAAATTAACCTCTAAGAAGACCCAATTGCGCAAGTTGCTCTGTTGCGCACCCCAATTTAGGGACCTATAATCCCTAAAGTCTAGCAATGCCTCGTCCCACAACTGCTAACTGATACCAACACACATAAATTACTGAGAACATCTAAACAAAATGCCAGAACTTCTCTATACAATTGTAGGAAAGGCCAATGGCACTGAAGCGGGACCCTCTTCTCTCCTCACAGACTGTACAGAAGATAAGATGCCTACAAATGTCTTGCATGCAAAGTCCATCTAAAGTGCTTTTCTTCTCTTGTCCATTAGCACTAGTCAGGACCGGTCATTATCCATTTGTCCACTTGAGATTCAGAGCATGAATGTGTTTCACGCAGATGATAGCCATCTAACCGAGCAAGGACTCGGCCAGGGCCGCCCGGCACGAGGCCTGCAGTGGAGCGGGAGTGCTGGAACAGGGCTGGGCTGGTGGGCCACCGTCCCTGGGGGAAGGGAAGCACTAGCGCCTCAGTACCATGGCCCTCCCAAACACGTGTGGGTGCCTACATGTATTGTCAAAAATGGAGGTGGTGGTTGGGTTCTTCTGGGGTTGGGCGCTGAGGGAGTGCCAGCACTCGGATTGCTCTCCAAGACCAGACTTACCCACCACCTGAATAAGCAGTCTGAATTTCACCCTTAACCACGAGTCCTTATTTCAGTGCTGTCTGAAGTCCTTCTTGAGCTTTTAAATCCTTGCCCTGAAAACATTTTCCCTTGATAAGATACGTGATTTAATAACCCTTTTAAAATATAATAAGAAAGAAACAAAATTGAGAACCCCAGTTCTGCACAGTAAGGTCAAATACTCAGTTCCTTCTCCAAGCTGAGCTCATCGGGCTTGGAAAACTCAGGACATAACTGTGTTGCTCCAGCTTTTCTTTAAAGAGTTTTAACCTGATGTCCAAAACAAAGCAGTAAATTAGATGAACCTGTCAGCTGAAATTCAATGTCCTTAGCTGAAACTTGGCATGTAGCTTTGCCAGCTCAGTTATAGATTTTTTTTATGACTATTTGGCTTTTTATTTCTCTCTGTGCCTTTTTTTTAATCTCCTCCTTCTTTTCTGCCTTAAAATGTACTTTCCATTACAATAGTTGAGCAGAGGAAAGCACCACCTTACTAACTTCTCTAATGTAACCATTTTACTTAAATATTCTAGGCACTGGAGCCATTTTTTATTAAACTTACAGGTTTCTTTCTTTCTTTCTGTCATTGGAACATGCTTTTAAATGTAAATTATTTTGTTTCTAAGGTGTATGGAAATGAACGTAATGTGGAAATTCACTTTGCTCAAATGAGGCTAAACAGAGTATTAAAAAAGGTACAAGAGCATACGATCCTGATCAATGCAGGGACATCTTCTACTTTATTTCCATCGCTGAGTTCTGTAGTTCTAGCACCTATGAAATTAGTTTATCTCCAGGTAGATCTTAGTTCAAACACTGAATAACACAGTGTATTTTGAAGATTTAAGCTTTATCAGTGCACATTTTAGGAGTCGCTTCACATCAAAACTAATAGTGTATTTAGAATTACCAAGGAAATTTTTTCACAGTCAATTTTTTTCCCTTTCCTTTCTCATGTGGACCTCATAGTGATGATACCGGCACTTTAAAAAGCCCTATTCACTGCCTGCTGTAACATTTGAAATGTTACGACCTTACTTCACTTGCAGGTCATTACCATCTTGAGAGGATCCTGAAGTAATCTGTAGGCATAGCTTTATCTATACCCCTATACCAAGTGAACCAGAATTAGACTGCCCAAACCGTTCATACTTAGAGTCATTCCTTAATCAGGGTAGTATCTCAGTCTTATTTATGACAGTGAGAATCCAGAAGAATCCCACTAAACACAACGGTATTATTAGAAGTTTGTATATGAAAAATAGTAATCAGTGCAGTAATGGTCTGTATATATTTTAGTTTGAATGCAGATCTGTCTTTTGTATCTATTTAAGTATCTCTTCAAACATTGGTGTGTCAAACTTCAGCTGTATCAGGTGTATAGCTGTCTCAGAAGGATGTACATCAGGTACTGAGATATGGAAAGAGAAAATAACTGGCTCGCAAAAGAAAAAAGAAAACAAAGAAGAATTTAACAGAATTCAGATTGGAATCCTCATCTCCTTTCCAGCCCGTGCTTTTATTGTAGCACCCTCTTTTTTCCTGAAGCTTGGAACAAAAGTAATATAGTCTAATGCAGATTTTATCTTCTGTAGAGTAGCCATGAAATAGCAGCTCCACAAAATCACTGTCCTTTGCACAGTGGGGGTGACTCAGTGGCAGTGTCAAGTGTTGTTTGCTCTTAAACAGAGCTGCATCCAGAAGCCTGCTTGTTTACACAGGACTCCTTCCCTATGTTTATTATTTTCTGTTAATAAAAATACTTTCTCCTCCCTAGCTCTTCATTACTGGGAGCTGGTACAGTCCAGTGGCCGGCTGTGAGGTGGTGGTCCAGCACTCACCAAGGCTCCAACAGGAACAGGCAGATGGTCCGTGTAGGTGGGATGTCAGAGTGGCATTTGAGAGCATCAGCAGTTGTAAGAGCTAACACTGACATTCATTTTGGCAATGGGACAGATCCACTCCATGAGTTTTCAGACTTAAAGCCGTCTGTAACTTTCCAGGGTCAGCTTATGCTTTCCTGGAAGAGCACTCAGCACATGCCCGCTCCAGCGCTCCTCAGCTCTTCATCTGTGTGTTTCAGTGGATGGCAGACTTCATCTAAAGGAGCAATCTCTCTGTTGCCATCCTTGAACAACATGCACTGAATAAAAGAGTTAAGGATAATCTAGTAATTAGGAACAACCTGACTCAATGTCTTTGCTCTATCAGTGTCCCTAACAGAAATGTATGAATCCATATGAGGAGAATGTGTTTTATAGGTGATGATGGCTCAAAATCAGATTTTATGTCTAAGACCCACCTCTAAAAACAACGGCAAAATGGGACGAGCTAGCAGAGAGAGCTTGAAAGGAGGAGGGAGAGCATCCTCTCTCTCCATCACACTTCAACTAAAATTGGTTAATTGCATGTTACTAGTTTATCACAACTCATCCTAAGGCTTCAGAAGTGCAAATACTCATACGATCTTTCTCCCTTATTTCCACTAAAAAGTCCGGACTTGCTATTACAAGTTATTTTTATTCTTGCTACAACTCTATAGAGTTTTCAATGAGAAGCCTTCAGCAGCACCAAATGGATCTATTTCTGCTTTTACAGCTTTTTTGCTGTGTACGTGTTTGGTTACTCCAAAGTTTGAAAATGAGAAAGCAACCTCCCATTATACATAAGCATTCCCAGCTGGCAGGCTGTTAGAGATGGAATATCAAATCACAAGTACTGCCCAGAGATTTAAAAGGGGAAAATTAAAAGCTGCATCATTTGATTAACCTCTGTCTCACATATGAAAATTAATGATAATGAAGTTTACTTTCATGTAAGCCTAGCGATACTTCTCAGAGCATTTGGGAGCCCGGAGCAGTGTCATTTACCTGGTGTTGAGGTTCTCCAATGCAGTTTTTAATAGTTCATACACAAACCCATGTCTTTACAAGACAGTATCTGCAATATAGATCCAAATTCTCACCATAACTGCTACCTACCGCTGTTCTACGACTTTAATGTTGAACAAGCCTGAAATGAAAAACTGTTGTCTTAATTCACCACTATAATTAGGTGATGGCTACAGTCAAATCCCTGAATTTCCAGAGACTGTCCTTTTCCTTTTCCTTTCTTTTCCATTCTTTCCATGGAATAGAAAGTATAGATACTCTCAGGTGAACAGAATTTTCTAAAGCAAATTAGATTAATGATGATGCCTTTTCCACAAATCAGTGATGCACATTAAAGATTCAGAATGCACTTTAGAGCCAGCCAAAATGTGGAAAATAGCAAGGTACCAGGGTAACCCCCCTCTAAATTATAGATTGGGAATCAGATTCAGCTCTCAACCAGGCAGGTGCAAATCCATTAATTTCAGCGCAGCTGCTTCAGGTTGACATTGAAGTGACTGAGATCAGAACTCAGCTGGGGAGCCGGTTCTTTCCCATTGCTCGTGGTAAGTAGTAAGTACCCGGTGCTTTGAGTTGTCCTACCAATCACCGTCTTCTCTACCATGCTGAATTACAACATGCATACTATGGAAACTATGGGATATTATGGGTCCATTTCTTTTATGCTGTAGCAGGATGGGGGGTGGGGGAAATTGATGAATGTATCTGTGAGCAGCATAATGAAATATTTGGATTCAATTTTTTCCACCTACTGATCCCTGAGTCCCTGTGGTTTGGTGGAACATCATGTGGGGCTCTTTGAAAGCATTAAGCCTAATGTGGGTCTGCTTCAATTTGTGATAACTTGATCTGTGCATCCATCGGAAAACATTTTACAAATACACAAATAGAAAAAATACATGAAACGATAGTTCTCTTTCTCTGCCGCATATTTTATTTTATTTAGCTTTAGGTTGGAAAGCCTTCCACTTAAAATATTTGTATAAGCTTTGACAGAGTTTTCAGACAGACCCCCAAAAAATTCTAGGTAGTTTTTAAATGCACTCTAACAAATCAAATCTGTTCTTAAAACCCCCTTTACTGCATCCTTCTGAATCAATGAAGCATAGGATTTTTGACCTTTTTAAGGGACCGCAAAAGGACACACTTAAATTATGCATTGCTGGTGAAGGAATAGCTATTATGAAAATCTTTGACACTTATTTGGACAGATCCTTAGCTGTAGTAAACTGAGAAAATCAGCCAGAAGTCAATACTCACATTAAAAGAAGATCTAAGTCATGCACTATACTGTAACATCCGAGGAGGTCATAGGATCATAGAAAAGTTTGTGTTGGAAGGGACCTTTAAAGGTCACCTAGTCCAACCCCCCCTGCAATGAGCAGGGACATCTTCAACTAGATCAGGTCGCTCAGAGCCCCGTCCAACCCGACCTTGAGCGTTTCCAGGGATAATGTATCAGGTAAATATGCATGTCATTCCATCATTTTAGGTATAATTAAAATTGAGTTGTAAAGAATTTGCAGGTTTTCACCCCCAGAATTAAAATTGACAGCTGGGAAGAGAGACCAGGTGTCCCTTTTTATAAGTTTAGGGCACTTCCTATCATGAGTGTCAGATTGGGGTGGGGTTCGTCAGCCTTGTTTTGCCTCCGTGAGTGCAGCAAAGGGGGATTTTCAAATGGCCTGATGAGCTCCTTGGCTTGCAGCTTCGAAGCAAATGAAACCCATGATGTTTGTATTCCCTTATACAGCTTGTCCCAGACCCCTTCATCCTCAGACAGCGCAGTCTGTATTTGCAAAAATTTGCAGATAGATTTAGATAAATTTGTCTGAGTAACAAAATAACACGAGGATTAAGACTTGCCTATAAAATGTGGGCTTTGGTAATAAACCAGAACGTGTGGGAGTTCTGCTCTAAGGCAACAGCATGTTTTGAGGCGAGGAGACTCAGTGAATAAAACCTTCTCAGCATGGTATTAAAATGAAGTTCTTACTAATTTTGGCTTGGCTTCACATGTATGCGATAGATGGGAATACATTCATTTTCCATAAGCAGGAAAGCCCCGCGTGTTTTCATTTCATTAGTAATGGAAGTGACAATACATTAGAGGGCTTTGAGAAGGCAGAGGGAGAGAGCAGAGATCTGCCAGCCGCTCTTTGTGCGTCCATCTGAGATGCTGCTGCCCCTTCTCGCTCCAGGTTACAGGTACAGCGGTGGTAGGTACTGCCCAGGCTCTGGACGCTGCCTGATTGTCTTGTGGCAGTCTGTCCAAGGATGAAGTTCACGGAAATTAACGGAAAAGCTGTGTCGTCTTGCACACAATATTTTACGCCTCTGAGGTTCATCCTTCTGCTATCAATGAGGGCATTCCAGATAATGTGATTTTAAAGGGAAAAATATCTAAACAACTTGCTTTGGTATGCCAGAAACTGGCCTGATTATCTGGAGATTTGCTGGATGTGTCTGCAAATCATTACAGGCTGAATGAAATCCTTTTGAAAAGCCAGATCTTGTTCCCCTTTACTGTGCCTTACATCTAAACACCCTGATAAGCCATGCATATTTGTGTTAATTAGGTGAGAGTTCGGCAATCTTTTTGTTCCTTTCTTGTTTTGGGGAAAAAAGCCCAGTCAAGAAGGAGTGTCCCAGGAGACCAACCTGTTCACACCTCCTTCGCAATGAACATCACCACGGCCAATTACATGGGCTCCAAGCCTGAACAAAAGAAATTACAGAAAAGAAGTAACGAGCTCTAAAAATATCTATTGTCTTTAATCAAGGGAGAGAGGCAGGTAGAATAGGAAGCACGCACAGTACCTGGGCTGTGGGCGATGAAGTGCATTAGCGAGAACTTTGTTACGTGACAGTTCAATTCAGCCTGAAGTTTTGTTCAAGCTGCTGTGGAAGTCAACACCTCTGGTGTTCCCTCTGAATTTTCTCCTAAAATGGAGCTTAAACTTCTATTTGGTAATTTGTATTCACAGTGTGTACATGTTGGACCGAAGTGATACTTTCCTACCAAAGTTTCTCCAGTGACTCGATCAGTTTCGAAAGAGTCTAATTGAAGTAATTATCCATGTCCTTTTGTGTTGCAATGAAAACCTGAATATAATGGAGGGGGTTCCTTCTCCCTAAGCTTTTAGTGAGGTAGAAACACTGGAGTGAGGCTTGATACGTTTTTTCTCCAGCTCTGCCAGGAAGAAACAGAGTTTGAGAAGCACGAACTGTCCCACTCCATCTCGGTCAGGCATGGATTCAGAAGCCTAGCTAAAACTCGCCTTTGGGGGGGGTACTGTGCTGGTCACAGACGTATGGGACATTTTGCTCCCATGTGGGCTCTTTAGGGTGGGGGGCCTGTGTTATCGAAGCTGAAGAGCTCATCTGATCACCTCCTGTGTTTTCTTCACCATTTTTGTCTGGCAAAAAAAGCTTCGTATAACCAGCAGTAACATTTCTAAAGTGTGAGGCTGAAAGAAAGTAATACTCAAGCTCGACCTCACGTAAGAAATTAACTTAATTTCTGAAGGGCTGTTTCTGTGCTGCCTCTGCCATTGCCTTTCTCCTGCCCTTTGCTCCCTGCTGCTGGAATTCGTGGTGCTCCTTCCCAGTCCCACCTGTGGCCAGGGAGCTGCTGAGGGCCACCAGGCAAGATGCAGGCTCAGCGAAGCTGCTGGCCTGACTGCCCAGGCTGGAAAATGTTTGCTGTGGGTTCAGCTCTGTAGCTGTGATTTAATGCCGTGCTAATGTTAAACATCTAATGTAATATAACGTTTTTCTAAACCAAGCAATAGCATAGGAAGAGGTATGTGAAAAAAGCTGGGTTTTTTTCATTTTCAGGCTGGAGGCAGGTTATAATGTAAGACTGGGAACAGTAGGTCTCCAGCAGTGACTTGGGAACCAGAGACAGAAGTATCCCTTTTACAACCTTTTGATAGACTATTTCATGAAACAGCTGGAGACCTGCAGAGAGAGCGGCTACACTCCACCTGCTTGCTGTTTTCCACATATTTGCATTCCCCTTTTCCTCCTCCGTTACAGAAAGCAAGCTGCAAAGAAGGTCAATATAAGGATTGAGAAATGAGGATCAGTCTGAGATGCCTTCCTGAAATCTGTTTGCTCCTGCATTAGTCTGTATACATGGAGCAGTGTTTAAATTCCAGGTTCCTGTTAAGCCTTTTAGAGAAAATCGTGGGATTTCACGAGCTTTGGAGCTTGTGCGCTCCCAAATTGCTAGAATTTGACAAACGACAGAGGTGGGGCCTATTCCTGGATTTATAGATCTGGATTTGAGTCTGTTTTCACATCAGCCACCAGCCAAAGCTCGTGCTGCATGGTGGTCTGGTTCGGGCCTGTCTGTGATCCAAGCGCTAGGAGAGACCACACTCTTCTCTGGAAAGAAGACATCAATTAAAAGAGACTTTGGTTTCTGCTGGAGAAAGCCACACTGTCAATTAACCATGAACTGTCTAACTCACTGTGATTTAATTCCTTTGCTGAGAAAAAGAGTTTTGAACCACCGATATTCTTACAATAATGGACACTGGCCATGCTTAATTTTTCATTGTAAACACAAGCTATTAATTACAGGACCGTCCCAGGTTTCCTGGTCTATCACTTACTGTTCTCGCTAAAAATGTGACACATAGCAAGCCAGCAGTCATGGCACAGCCAGGCTGACTGTCTCCTGAGGATTTCCCTGGCAGTGCTCAGGTCCACTCCACTTGAACTGGTTTGTGCTCCAGCCCAAGGCTGCGCTGCAGAGCACACCCACCCGAGATGGCGACATCAGATTGATACGTAGTTGATGCCAGTAAGGCACTGGAACAGGTTGTCCAGAGAAGCTGTGGCTGCCCCATCCCTGGAGGTGTTCGAGGCCAGGCTGGATGTAGCCTTGGGCAACCTGCTCTGGTGGGAGGTGTCCCTGCCCAGGGCAGGGGGTTGGAACCCAATGATCTTCAAGGTCCATTCCAACCTAAACCATTCTATGATTCTATGAACTAGGGTCAAATGACAAAGCTGGCCCTGCCTGGTCCCCACTGGACCCAGAAAACAGAGATAAACATCTTCCAGGTTTTATGCTAACCTAGTTAGACCAGGTGTTCATAACAACTCAACAACACTGTCAGTAATCTAAATTCTAATCCGGTTGAAACTTAATCAGACTTGAGGGATGTGCACTGAAATAAAATGGATTTGATCAAAATCAACCTCCCTGGCCAATAGTGATGCTAAAAATTAAATCCACCGATTTCCAGAATCCTACTACGCTGCTTTTCTACTAGATATATGGGGAAGAAGGTAAGCGTTCACAGACACACAAACAATATATGCAGTCTCCTCAATTATAAACCTATAAAATACTAGATGAGGTTGCTATTAAAACCACCACTCCCCTGACATTTTTCAGTACTCCTTTAGACATCTAACAGAGATGTTTTCATGTTGTTTTAGAATTGTTTTCACATTACTGAATAAAAATGAAATGCAATGCATTCTACACGCGCACTGATTCGCCTATATTTATATCAAATAATACCATACAGACTGATTTGCTGAGCAAGCTGTTGTGACTTCTTCACGCATTGTGTTCCTCAGCTGTATAAAAAGTTACTAAGGCAAGGACAGCAAGTCTGTAGGGGGAGGACTGACAGAACTGAGTACCTTCTTTGCTTCATAACAGTTAGAAAGATACTGATTTTATAGATACTGTCATGTTGTGGTCTTTTAGCTATTGGGTAAGTGGGATGGGAAGAAACAACTTTTACTGTTATACAATACAAGCCAGGACAAAGCTGGCTTTTCAAAAATGATGTCAAAACCATAAGGGAGGAAAAGGACCTTCAGCTCTCCATTTAACATTGATAAATATGCTCTCCAAATCCCCAGATAAGGTTGGTAAAAACTACTGAGTCGATCATTTTGTCCATAAAAGTCTCAGGACAGTTGTATTCCGTAACATGGCACAACCAGGGGCGGTGTACGTACCTCAGCTGGTATCACGAGAGAGCTCTGTGAGACTGGGACAGCCTTCTAAGAAGTGTAAGAGCTTGTCTAGCCTAGAGATGGACACTGACACGGTTCATCACTGGGTTACATGACACACAGAGGAGGACAGATTCAGTGACACCGCAGATTCCTTCTGGTCCTTGAATGTGGATCAGACGCTGTCCTGGTTTGAGGTAAAACAGAACCAACTTTGTTCAGTAACTTCGCTTCTTAGCTGGGCCTCTTCTAACTACGGAAATTAACTGCATATTGTGCAGTCAGTGTTCACTCTCTCAGAGTGATAAGACCAATGTTTATAGCTGATGCCCAGGGATGTGTCCTGGTTCCGGCAAGGATGGGGTTAATTTCCCCCAGGAGCCGGCAGGGGAGGCAGTATTCCATCCCACGTGACTCATGCCCGGCTATAAGAGGCGCTAGCCGGGGAGGGGGAGGCAGTCGCCACTCGGGGTCGGGCTGCCATGGTGGGGGTCTGGTCGGTGCGCGGCGGTACTGTAATCGAGTCCTTATATTCCTTAATCAGTGTTATTGGTTTTTTTTTTTTTTTTCTCTTTCTTCTTCTTCCCTTTGTCTGCTCTGTTAAATTATAATATTTCAACCCACGAGTTTTGCCCTTTTCTGCCGATTTTTCCCACGGCTGAGGGAGTCGAGCGAGCGGCTGCGTGGTTCTTGGCTGCTGGCTGAGGGCAAACCACGACAGCGTGGTGTGCGGAGAGGCTCTGCTTATACGCATTGCCATAACCCCCAGGGCCAACCGACTTTGTTATTTGCCCCGTTGGAGGGTCGGAAGCGGAAAAGCATAGTGGGGTCCCACCTGCAGGGAGGAGCGGACAGGACAGGTGACCCAAAACTGACCAACAGCGTATTCCATCCCATCTGCCTCATGCTCAGTATAAAAGCTGAGGGATCAAAGGCTCAGCTCTCTCTTCCTTCAATGGCCGACGGCTGAGGAGGACTCTGTTCATCTGCCTGTGATCCCAATCCTGAATCTAGATCCGGAATCCAGTTCCTGTCTGTCACTGAGTCCAGCCTGGGACTGCCCCAGTGCCAGCTGGTGATGTGACTGTCATCTCTGGAGCTTGATAAGGTTTTGTATATATTTCATTATTTCTTTTTATTTTATTATTAATATTTCATTAAAGTAGTTTAGTTCCTTCTAAACTCATAAGTCTTTTTTTTTTTTTTCCTCCTCTGCCTCTCTCTTTGAAGAGCATCTGTCGGTCCCATCTGGGGAGCATCTGAAGGAGAGCATCTGTCGGTCCCATCTGGGGCCCCTCAGGTCCCCAGCAGTGGATTTTGGCCTAAACCATGACAGGCGCCTGGTTTGTTTAGTGGCAACACAGCTTAGAGATTGAATTGTGCTAAAAATGTAGACAGATGTAGGAGATACACCGGTCTAGTGTACTCATTTAATGATATATATGCTAAAAAGCAGAAAGTGTAGGTTTGGGAGCCCAGAACTGTCCTCTTACTTTCTTCAGTGATCTCAAGGGAGCCACTGTGCCCCCTCCTTGCTTTATTTTTCTGCAGAGTGGGAATTCATATGAAATGCAGTGAATTAGTGTACGCTTAGTGCAGCAAGTTTGCAAGCAGTATATTATAACTTATTAGCAACTCATTTTCTGATCATGTTCTTTATTGCCACCGAGAGTTACTTAAAAGACAAAGTCTACTCAGGTCCAACTACCTAAATACACAGTTAAATCTGGGAGAAAGCGTCTGTTTAGTTAGTAGGACTAAAAACAACATGAAGCTTTTGCATTCCCCTCCTCCCCCAAGTACTGTACATCAAGAATGTATGCAATCAAAGTCAGCTTCACAACGACAATGAGTTTTTAAACCATGTGGAACCCCCAAAAGTCAAGTCTTCACCACTGGCTGTTGATGGACGCTTAGCTTGTGAGGAGAAAAGAGCCCTAGCAGATATAGCATCTTCTGTGGGAACATTTCCCATTGCTGGTCTCCTCCTGCGTGCTCCTACTGCCAATGACACACAGCGCATCACCCTTCCAAGCCATTTTACTTCAGTTTCCTCAAACAAAATGATCTAAGAGTGATCAGGGTGTATTTTTGCAGTAGTCTGTGGAAAGGCTTATTGCTGCCATCTGTATCTCCTCAACCTTTGCAGAGCTTAACCTCCGCTCATGTTCTGTAGTATTATTGATGTCCTTTACTCTGTAGGAAAATATAGGGGGTTTTCACCCAGTTTATCCCAACTCTAAGAAAAAGTCAGAGAGAAGTGGTTTAATCCTGGACAAAATGAAGCAGGAATGTTTCAGGGACACAGTCATTTTACGTTTCAGTCCCCTTTAAGCGCTACTTTTTGAAGAATTCAGTTCATTTAATGCTCTTTTTTGAGACATTTCGTTTTAAATACAATTTTAGCAAAATATGCATTTTCAAAAATGGAAAGTTTCATTTGGAAAACCTCAAAATAAAAAATGTTTCACTGTTTCCAAGAGGAAACATTTCATTTAACAAACTGTCAAAGGAAAATGTGTTTACATTTAAGAAAAGATCCTCGATCAGCTTTTTCAGCTGTAAAGTATAATCTAATTCAACACAAGCTACAGTCCCCCTAAAAGTCATCACATCCAGAAATAGGTGCTGACTATCTGATACTTCGATCGCCGTCCTCCTGAAGTTTTCCAGCTATCTTGTTTTACATCTTTCCCATCTTTAAACCAAAAGTAAGGGCAGACTGTATCACTGCACCCAGTGCCATTTCTCCTTTTTTTTTCTTCCCCCTCCTCAGAAGCCTTTGTAAGCACTGCTCGTGTACACTCAGAGCAAGCATCTGCCATCACTTAGCATGTCTCTTTGCCACCAGGGCTCAGACGTGCAAATTCAGCGTCTCACACCCCCAGTGGGTTGTAGCGCGAAGAAGGAAATTGGTTGGCTGCAGTTAGTGGAGGAGCGTTGTATTAACAGCCATGGAGGCACAAGCCTGTTGCTATCAGACCTGGCTAGGACCTCTTGTCACTGCAAGCTTCACTCATCCATTTGTAACTCGCTCTGCCTAGGGGAACGCTTATAGGCGGTTAAGTTTTCCTGCCTGTTCTTCCTTCAGCCCCTCTGCTAAAAGTATACCGTGTTTGATATAAAATGTTCTGTGATACAGACAGATGGCCATTAAGAATTAGCGTAAATACAGCAGAGTCTCAGAGACTGGTTTGGAGCCTCAGGTGAAACAACTGTTGACCATAAGGAAGCAGGATGGCATTCAAACTGCTGCCCTGACAGGACAGTCTTTGGGTGATGTGAGTCTTGTGTCCCCCATTTAAGAACTTTATGGCCGCCAAATGCCTTCCTTCTTGATATAGCTAAAGGCACCCGCTGCTTCACTGTCACTGAAGGGCCAAGAAAAAGATAAGTGAGTATCATGGCAAAATGTACTCTGAGGACCAGCAACACTGCTTCTTTTCCTCTGAGGAACAATTTTTTCGGTTAAAATAAACCAAACAAACTTATTTTCTTTCTTTAATTGGCAAGTATCTCAAAATGCAGATGAAAGCCGCTCACTCTGATCACCAATGCAATCAGCGCCTTGCTATGGGGGGCTGCGTGGGCAGACACAGCATCATTTCAGTAAATTTCTCACTAAGAAACAGCTAGACACACCAGGTCAGCTTGAAATGCAAATTATGTTTGTGTGATTCACAGACATTGGTGACAGTTTTCTCCCAGCCCAGGGAAGGTCTTCCCACTTGCTCAACTGAAATGAGTTTACTGCAGACACTCAAAGTAAGTGAGCTACTGTCACCTGAAAACTTCAGAGCTAAATAAAGGCTTTCCAGATACATGATGCACGAAAGGAAAAGAAAAGGGATTTTAGAGGAAGAAGTAGGATCTACTGGGGACTTCGACTTGTACCTGATCCTACCATCACTGCAGAGTCCACCATCTGCCTGGTGTATGTAGATGCTAAGAACTCCAAGGCAAAGGGGTAGTTTAATAGCTGTAAGTGTGGTATCAGCACAGTGGGTTCTGGTTTTCATTGGTCTAGCAATAATCCTGGAGTGACGGAGGAGTTAATGAGGAAAAGTGAGAGAAAAGAGACTGTGCATTTAAAAATGGTGAAGTACTGGAAAACACATGGGGAGATGAGTTTTAGCTTTGCTAAAGTGATTTAAAAAGGCAGTGTTTAGACAGAAAGACCAGAAAGGCAAGAGGTAGCTAAGGACTCTATGAAGGTGAGCAACGGTGAGTCTGTCGCTCTTAAAACCCTTACCCTGCACAGCACTGAAAAACATGTTCTCCGAGCTGTTTACCCACAAGAACTAAAATATTTTGTTTGGTCAGATGCTGGACAAGCATAAAGGAGTGGATGAGATTGGGAAATAAAAGAATGAAATGAAAGGCTGCAAAGAGGGGACTATTTTTTTTTCCACAACACCTGATTGTGTCAACCCAGTCACAGCACTTCCAGGCACTTGCTATTTACTGTGCTAGAGGTAGAGGAGCAGTATCATGCCCGTTTCTGTTTGAAGTTGCTAAGGTATGAAACCACAAGTTCCACAGCAGACTCACAGATGAGTAGGCTTTGCTACCACCTCAAAAGAGTCATGCAATGGTCATGAGGAACAGCGACTCCACAGTGGCCTTTCCAGAAAAGGTAAAGGAAAAAGAAGAGCTCAACTATACACAGCAGAGACAGACAAGCCAGTATAGGTATGCCTGAGCAGTGTTTCTGTCTGTAGATAGATTTGTGTAGAGCACTGCAGATCGTGGGAGCATGGGGACATTAGAGAGCCCTGAATGAAGACACCCGTAAACATTGAGTCCCAGAGCAGCCTTTTTGCAATTCTTGGAGTTTTTCTTCACATAAATGTTGATTCAAAGTGAATTGTTTTTCATAATAACCCACAGGAAGAAAAAAAAGAAGGGCACGTTGTATATTTTAAAACCACTAGATATGTCAGGTAGACATTTCACTCTTTTCCTGGAGATTTCCAGAGGAATTCAAAAGTTCTTTTTCACCTGTGGATGTAGTTCTCCTTCTAAGAGGGAACCAGGTGCTGCCTCCTTAAGAAACAACCTAAAGATAAAGCTCCGTACATAGTCGTATATTCAACAATGAAATAATTTGCAACCCATTGTCTTCTTAGAGGATTATTGTCACCAAACTTAACTTGATTTAAAATAGTTTTCAAATTAAAATTTAGTAAAAGTGTCTTTGCATCTGATCAGATTATTGTCAGCAGAAAGCTTGCTGTTCCATTGCCATGAACAACAGTAAACATTTGAACTGGTACCCTTGTTTCACAATTACACTATTCATAGACACGGTGTGCAGAGTCTTTTTTGGAGAGTTGTAGCAACGCCTTGGTAATAAAGGTAGGATTGAGGAAAAAACCCCACTGAAACGTCTGATGGTTCTGAGATGTGTGTTACACAAGTTGTTTTCTCCAGACCTTTTTCAGTCTCTCCATATTTTTGAATGACTAAAGAGATTTACCATGTCAGAAAGTTTCCTGATAATCTACTCAACAAGTTATCACCCTCCTTCAGTATGCTATTAGAAATGGATGGTTCACTTTTACAGGTCACTGGCATTTACTGTTCCCGCTGAGAGATTTCTGACAGTCTTGCAATAGTATAAGACCCGTGTGGAAGTTCAGCTAATAGAAGGTAGAGAAATAGCAACTTTTAGCTGAGACAAGCTTAATAAAGTCGCAGTTTTTCAGGTTTCAGAGCAATTGGACTTCATATGACAAACTGCAGCTGGAGTCTTATCTAAAATTGTGAACGAGGCACCTTTCTGGCAAGTCCTGCCGTAAACACTCAAGTAATTCATTGATGCTATTCTTGTCTCTTGGTATGAGTCACCAGGCACGTTGGTCATACCTCTGTACACGAACAAAGGCAAAGGAGACAGAATACCGAGTATCGTGTGTGGTTAAATTTAGTAAAAGATTTTACTTCAGGCTGTTACTCAGATTGACGCCTTTACTTTGACAGCAACGTTGGGAGGCACGGCCAGTCCCTGCGTGCCCGAATACGTGCAGGTGCAAAACAAGTGACCCCACCTGCCAGTGCTGATTTGCCTGTATGACTCTGTGTTCTTCTCTAACCAATTTAGGCGTGCAAGGACGCGCCTCATCTGCGCCCATGTAGAACTAAGACATTCTGGACACCGGCCTTTTGAGGTTTGTGGGAGATGTGGCCTCCTAGATCATACACCCTCACATGAAACGGCGCACGTTGTCCCAGGACTTTGAATGATCTGCTTGGGGCTAGGTGTCAGGGGGAGGCAGCTTTGTGCTCCGTCCTCCTTGGGCCTCTGACTCACGATTTTCAGACAACTGGACTCTTCAGATTGCCTCCTTGGGCCTCTGACTCGTGATTTTCAGACAACTGGACTCTTCAGATTGAGTAAGAATGTGACGTGACTTTGACTCCCATCATCACCTTTTAGAATAAAAAGGAAGAACAATGGTGTACAAATCCAACAGGATTTATGAATTAAAGGTGTCTTTTCATACCTGTGTTAACCACAAGATAGTTCCCCAGGAAACTGTTATGTCTCCTTCTTCACGTTAAACAGTTGCTGCATTTTGCCTCACAAAGAGAAAAGGTATCGCTGTATTTCTTACAAGAGCACAAGAGAGTTTCAGTACCCTCTTTAGGTTTATGAATCTCTGTGTGCGATGTTTATCATTACTAAATATAGATACGGAAAGCACCAATCAATTTCACGGTATTTAAAACACAATGGCTCTCCAGCCGCTTCAGCTTTCCTCTTATTTCAAGTGGGAAAAAATATTCAGTCGGCTGTATGTTTTGTTGCCTCAGAAAGATGTATGCGTCTACAGTAAAATCACAAATGCTTGGTTGCCTGAACCTTTATAAATATTGTCCTTTTGCCCACTGCAAAAGTGATTACTTCATTAGCCCAAGATACAGCTAAAATAAACGTGATATACAGTGAAGTTGCTCTGATTTTGGCTGGATTCTCAGTCTGCAGGGTCCCCTTTACTCTGGGAAACATAAGATACTCTTTTCTGTTTGCAGAACTAGTGATAACTTACTCCACAGAGGACAAAAGTCTTAAGTTGAACTTGATTTCAAAACATTGTTTAATCTTGGGGCACTATCTAGAATGGGCTCTGCTTCAGCTGAGGTTCAAGTTCATGTCCCTTTGATGCTGTAAATGGAGCACGTTGGACTGGCTGACGCAGTGTAAAACGTACTGCGTGCTTTTATAAGAGCAAATTAACGAATTATCTGAGGGTTAGCATGCTCTGCTTTACATGCTGAAAATTCAGAGGTAATGACATTAAAAGCTGATTTGTGTTTTCTTGCGTGCCCTGGAACTTCATTCGCTCTTCTTGTCATTCTCATTCCTTCTGCTGATCTAGAACAACTGGCCAGAGTTTGTGCACAAATGGACCACAAAGGTCAAGTGAGAAACAGGATACAAACCCTTATTCCAGTGTTGATCTCCACAGTAGGAATTCACACGGTAATTGAAGTGGGTATCATCCACTGGACATGGCCCTGGACAACCTGCTTTAGGTGACTCTGCTTGAGCAGGGGGATTGGACATGACCTCCAGTAGCCCCTTCCAACCTCAACCATTCTGTGAAGTCCACTTTCCCCCAAGAATCAAAGCCTTGAGCTTGTTCTAGTATGATTAAAAGTAGCAGGATTGCTCTATCAGATATAGTTATGTTCTCTTTTATTAAAAAATTTGAGGATATGGGTGAATTTTTAAATTACGTTTTAAAAACATAGAAGAAAAATCAGTGGTATCTCTGCAGTTCTTTACCCCCCTCAATCATTCATTGAATCAATTGAGGGCAGTTTTCTGCTTTTTCCGATTATGGTACATTTTTAAATTTCAATAGGAAAATGTTTTCCATATTTCAGGATTTGGCTTGTTTTTTTTCTGCCTTCTTTTCTGCTTACTTTTTAACCATATTTTTACATGGTATCCCTTCCCAGTAAAGGAAAAGGAATGTCAAACCTTTCTCTGTTCACTGCCAGTGTCAGTATAACTACGGCATGATTACATCCCAGCGCCAGTCAAGCAGATAAAAGACTTTTTCAGCATGGGACTCTCTGTTCTGAGGCCGGTTGCTTTGATACCTGCTTTTCTGTTCCTCCAAAGCTTTCTGCCTTGTATCTTCAGATCTCTTTAGGCTCTGTTTCTTCTCATAGATCATCTTCAGCGTTGCACATATTGTCTTCATCCAGGAAATAGTAGCACTACACAAACTTAACAAGCTTCTGAAACACTTTTCATATGCCCATTTACAGTAGGTAGTGCTTCTGGAGTGATTTTATTTTTTTTTTCTACATCCAAAACATTGCAGCAACAGCCAAAAAATTGCATCAAATATCAAGGAGGTGTTGAGTTTTCAGCAGTAAGCTAATTGCTGTGTGATCTTTTCTCTATGCTTCTAATGCCAAGAAGCTAAAGGTTTCCCAGGTACCGCAAGGAAAGATTTGTCGCCCTTTGGAGAATTTTCCCATGTGCAGCTGGTTATATACAATGCTGCGGGAGCACTAAATCACAAATTTGCTGTAAATTTTCTCTTAAAGACAAGTAAAATTCTCTCTTAAAGTCAAGATGTATTCTGCAGAGGGCTGAAATACTAGAACCTTTGTTGAACCTATCTGGTTCTCATATTAATATAGTTTTTTCTGCCATATATCTTCTAGTTAGAGGTGGTTTATTTTTGTACAGCTTCAAAGTATTTTTTTCTTTCAGGGAAGAAAATTCCTGTGGCTGAAAAGAACTGTCCAGAACTGAAAAGAAGAGTCAAGAGAATCTTAAAGAAGCAAGTTCAGCTGCAGCCCTCAGAAAGGCCATCTACAGAGAATCCCATAACGATTCAAAAGCCTGCTTAAATATAAAAGAAAGCTTCAATCTTTGGTTTCTTCCTATTCTGGACAAAAATGCAGTGCTAGAAGAATAAAAACTGTAGCCATAAGGGTATGTTACTTTTTATGTGTCGATGTAGGGTTTTTTTTTATGGAGACAATTAAGGAGACCAGAGGGAGCTTCTTAAATTGTAATGAGCAATCCAGGTAACATCAATTTGGGGTTATTTTCTATTCTTTTGTACTCCTTAATGCCTAAGGTCTACCGCTGATCTTTGTAGCAGGCACACGCCAACATAAATTTCTGTTCTCTTTTCCTTCTTTAGTTAAGTCTGACATACCAGAAAATGTAATCGACTCGGCAGATAGAACATTACCAGTGCTGCCACAGAGCTGGGAACTTGCCCTGGTAGGATTACACAGCTGCTTGGGTTGACTAGTCTGTCAGCCTCCTAGACAAGTTAATTTTCTTTTAACTGGTTAAAGGTGATTGCCTTTTAAAACCTTGGCTGCAGAAGTTTGCCCTTATTAATAATAAGACAAGGAACTGTACGTGAGATGGTGAAGGAAGTGGGAAAGTTGGTGTTTTTAGAGTAGTTTGGGCAGTGGCTATTTTTCTTGTGTTATTCAGTTTACTGCATTAAACTCTCATCAGAGATGGACCAAACAGGAGAAAGAAAGAAATCTCAGGCAAAAAACCACCCAGCGCATCCTGCTTTGTCTAGCACAAATCTGAAGAAACTGGCCTTCTGGCACCTTGGATGGCACAAGGTTTACACTGGAGAAGAAGATGATTTGGCTCTTCGTTCCTAGGGATTTGTGCATATAAAATGAGTGCATTTGCATGGTTTCTTAAACTGGAGCCTTGAATCACAAAGCTTAACACCCTCTCAGTCTGACCTGGTACTAATCTTTCGGTAGCACAGAAGTTATGAGGAAGTTACTTCTGCCTCCGGGTAAGGACTCACGGAGACGCATGATCTGAGGTGACACTGCCTCAACGTGACAGCTGATTTTTCCTCTAGCACCTTGGGATTGTACAGGATTGGCATAGCCTGAGGTGGTGGTGGTTATCCATACACAGGTCCAGTCAGCCTTTGTATCCCACCCTTGGCCGAAATTACAGCTCACGGTGATGAATTCTCACCTATTAAGTGTGTCAGAAAT